>NC_044906.1:54499837-54847592 GCF_001633185.2 Quercus lobata
TTCCCAGCACATCCAGAACGAATCATGTTTTCTCCGGGACAGTAAGTGAAGACAAATTTAATACAGCTTAAAAACAGACAGAATATGAAAATGACCACCAGAATAATCTATCCTCCCAAAATCTGGGGGCACTGTCTTCATTTTATTCGATGATATCCACCACTAAAGCAATACGCCTACACAACAGAAACAAATTCATCATTAGCCCAAGGCAAGACTAGTTAATATTTCTCATCCATATTTCAAACAGCGACCGCATGAAAACAATGACTAACAAATATCCTATCTTCTTCTCTTTTTTTATCGGTAAGTTACACACACATCCAATGAGTCTTAAACCCATGACTTTAGGGGGAGGAGGTGCTGGTAAAGATAGAAGTCAGTGGCACTAAAACGTATCCTACCTCCATATGGTGAAGGTCACCTAGTGACTTCTAAATCTATTTGATGAAAACATTGAACATCCTTGACCGTCGAACTACAAATTAAATACAATGCTATCTTTGTGTCTCTCTCTTCTTTTTTATAATATGGTCCAAAGAGAATGCATAATAGCAAAAGATTGATTTTTATTTTTTTAAGGTCACCATTGTCAGTCAGATGTCAGTATCCACCTCACATCTTACTAACTAGACATTATCAACAGCATTGCTAATCTAGTATCTAGAGAATAACATATTTAGGATCTGTTCGAAAACAGCTTATCTAGCTTTTTGTTGAAAACTTTTTGATGAAAGTATATTAAAGTATGCTTGTAATTTGAAAAAATTTGACGCAATGCATTGCAATGAAGTTCATTCACCAAAACATTAAAAAAAAGAAATGGTGAACTCTGATTATAAGAAGGAATATGAACACAAAAGAGAACGTGGGAAGGTCTTCAAATCTAAAATTATTAACAAACTTGGGTTTGACCCAACACAATCATTGAGCTATATACAAAGCAAAAAAACAATATTATAAAATAAAACATGCTATAGATGCCTTAAGACTTAAGAAAATGAAATCAGAGATAACAATAATAAAGAATAATCATTCAATTTAAAATAAAAGGTGGGCAGTAGTCAAACAATTATATTCAACAAGATTAAAGAATAAAAAAGTAGATGATCATTGTCACAATAATCCAAGCAAAGTGGCAACACAAAACTGCATCAGATCCAAATAAAAGAACAGAAACATAAAAGCATTAAGATTAATACATGAAGTAGCAGCAAAATAAGCCAGAAAGGTAAAGACTTTAGAAGAAAAAAAATGTGAAGATCAGACTTCTGTGACTGTGAGTAAATGTACGTACAGTAAAAAATGAGAAAACCAGAGAGAGAGTTGACTGTTTAGAGTGATGATGGTGATGGTGAAGAATACTGCAGAAGATTAGAATGAAAGGAAGAGGTTGTTGGGTTGTGGTTATGTGGGTTGGGTTGGGAAATTCTCTGTTTCTGTTTGTTTGTTTGTGAATGCAGAGATTGTCAGAGTTGAGGTGTTGTTTTCTTTCTTTGGACGGGTCAGAGCGTGAAAAGTGTTTTGAATAAAATGGAAACTGAAAGACCAAGAAAAGCGAAAGGCCAAAAAAAAAAAAAAAAACGCGTGTTGCCTTGGGATTGGGAAAAATGCCTTTTATTTTTTTTTTCAAATCTTCTGTCCCACTTTTCCTGCACTACTCTATACTCCACCAATAAAAATTTACCACATGTTCACCTAATTAATTAAATACTACTATTATTGGCTTATTAATACTACCATTATTAATTAATTTTAGTAATTAATTAATTAAGTGAACATGTGGCAAGTTTTTATTGGTGGAGTATAGGGTAGAGCAGGAAAAGTGGGATAGAAGATTTGGACTCATTTTTTAGCCTATTATCGTTGCCTTTTCAGGTTCTCTGTGTTGGATACCAACACCAACTCCTTGGTTTTCAATTTTTTTTTTTTTTTTTAGTATTTCAAATCTTTGAGTAACCATTCATGATAATTTTTCTTTATATCAAGTCAAGACATTAATTGATTTTTTGTATAAACAGAGATTGATTTCTAGATTTCTTATTAATTTACCATTTGGTTTTTGGTTTTTGTCCTAATTAGTATGTATTTTTTTTTTTTGAGAAAATTAATAATGTTTCTTGACTTTTTTTTTTGAGAAAATTAATAATGTTTCTTGACTTATTCGGCCCTCAATAATTGATTATTTATTGGGATAATATTTCCCCCTATCCTAAACTCCCAAATTTAAACCAAAATAAAATTAGAGTTGTGTGGGGTAAAAGACCAATAGGCCCATGTCGATGACTACATTGGCCAAAGGCCCAGCCCAAGGGAAAAATCTCTCCTCGGCCGCGAGGAGAGTCCTCCTCGGCACAATGTAGCCAAGGATGGAGGAGGTAACCTGCCATCGGTAGTGACACTCCCTATCATCTCACGGAGCAGGAAAAGTACTAAAACAGAAAAGGGCAATAAAAGTGTTATGAGGAAAGGTTGCCATTATTACATTCGGTGCCTTATGCCTGACACGGCCATACCTCTCTGTCCTTACAACCACTCCCAACAACTAGAAGGAATGGCTGATGGGACAAGTACCTACCCTAGGGACCCCATTCAGGAGGAAGGAAACTACTATAAAAAGGGAGTAAAGTAAGACAGAAAAGGCGGGGCGGAGACCCCCCAACACACCAGAGGCCCCAAAAAGAAAAGGCTCCCCAAGCCGTGGCAAGGACCGATCCTCTCTAATGAATCCGATCTGCCTCAACCTAATCGTAAAGAGTACCATGATGACTGTTGTTCATACGCTAAAACCTAACTCTTTAGCCTATTCTCTACAAATTCATTGTACCGGGCTCACAGGTCTAAAGTCCCATTCATTTTGAGCTTGGCCTGAAAAACGTGACCCTACAATTGGCGCTGTCTGTGGGAAAGCTTATGCGTTGGCAAATATAACGGTTAGTCACAGTCAAGCTACAAGAATCCCTCAGGAGGACAGTTTTGGCAGCAATGTGAGCTGCACCGAAGCCCCCCATCATTTCCAGGAACACACCGCCATCATCATAGCTCAGCCTCCGTTTTGGGTCATGCTTCGAAATGATTCATTACGAGGGGAGGATCGCTAGACAACGCAGTTCAAGAGGCTTCGAACATCAGATATGCGCCTCCATGCACTTGTCAAGGGGCTAGCTCTTGAGACCCATAAGATTCTGGTCCGCTGAATCCCCTACGGACAGGGGAACCGAGGGCTAAACCAGAATCTCTTGAAGTGCTAGACAGAATCAAGGTCTTGATTAAGCTGTGCATTGCATAGGCATAAATCAATATCATTATTTTGAAACTTGAAAGTAAGATTAGAGCACGAATCTATACTGTGAACTTGTCATAAATCACTTTTACTGTTTTTTTTCTCATGATGTGCATTACTAAAGTGGTTTCTGATTATTAGTTTCAATGGAAAAGTTCTTAATGGAGGAAAATTATTAGGTATACTGTTGACAACGAAGTTTGAAGGATTCTTTTTTTTATATAATTATCTTGAATACAATTCGGTTGTGCTGGCTCACGCAATAATAATTTTGCAAATAGTTTATGTTGATGCATTTGATAGGGATCTTTCACCCTCTGTGCTTTTCAAGTCATGTATGCATCATTTGGATGGCAACAATTGCATGTATTGCTTGTTGAAACTTGAAAAAGATGTAAACCTCATTTGCTTAGAGGTGGTTGACCTATCAAAAATAGAAAAAGCTTAGAGGCGGTTTCAAATTAAACCAACACTATCACAAATTTTTAATTAAATATATTAAATTTTCAACATATCTCAATTTAAAGTTTAAACCATAAACTCATATCACATAAAATGTTAATGGAAAATGTTTATACAAAACAACATTGTGTGACTTCGAGTGAAATAATCCTTACAGAATAGACATGTTGAAAAAAACGCATAAAATTACGATGTTTAAGAATTTTCTATTAACAAACTCATCATAAATGACTTATGGTTTGAATTGAAACTTTTTTTTGAAATTTAAAATTTAAGTTGAAACATCTAAAAAATCGAGTTCAATTTGAAAACACTTCTAATTATGGGATTTAAAATGTAATTTACCAGATAACAACAAGAAGGAACTAATGCATAATTACAGGTGAACTGCTAACTAAATTGATTAGGAGGCACCATTAATGTATTGAGGTCAAATTCAATTTTTAACATGCAAACTCAACTCTAGAGTTGTTGTCAGGCAACAGAAGCAGCATAAATATGACATAAGAGACAAAATACAGATTTTTTTTTAGTCAAAATACAGATATTATTAACAAATTCATCAAAATGTGAAATAAATATCTTAGTGAAACATAAAACATGAATTATGATTTCCCAGCACATCCAGAACGAATCATGTTTTCTCCGGGACAGTAAGTGAAGACAAATTTAATACAGCTTAAAAACAGACAGAATATGAAAATGACCACCAGAATAATCTATCCTCCCAAAATCTGGGGGCACTGTCTTCATTTTATTCGATGATATCCACCACTAAAGCAATACGCCTACACAACAGAAACAAATTCATCATTAGCCCAAGGCAAGACTAGTTAATATTTCTCATCCATATTTCAAACAGCAACCACATGAAAAAAATGACTAACAAATATCCTATCTTCTTCTGTTTTTTTATTGGTAAGTTACATACGCACCTAGTGAGTCTCAAACCCATGACCTTAGGGGGAGGAGGTGCCAGTAAAGCTAGAACTCAGTGGCACTAAAACGTATCCTACCTCCATATGGTGGAAGGTCACCTAGTGACTTCTAAATCTATTTGATGAAAACATTGAACATCCTTGACCGTTGAACTACAAATTAAATACAATGCTATCTTTGTGTCTCTCTCTTCTTTTTTATAATATGGTCCAAAGGGAATGCATAACGGCAAAAGATTGATTTTTATTTTTTTAAGGTCACCATTGTCAGTCAGATGTCAGTATCCACCTCACATCTTACTAACTAGACATTATCAACAGCGTTGCTAATCTAGTATCTAGAGAATAACATATTTAGGATCCGTTTGAAAACAGCTTATCTAGCTTTTTGCTAAAAACTTTTTGATGAAAGTATGTTAAAGTATGCTTGTACTTTGAAAAAGTGAGATTTTAAAAAGCTGTACATAAAAGCTAAAAGTTAAAGCTTAAAGCTAATGCCAAACTCACACTTAAAACAGATTCTTTTCCTCCACTGTTGCAGTAGCAATGACTCATAACATGAGACGCACTCATGCATGACTCAAAAAGTTTAAGCTGGAGACAGTGGTTCTTTAACATTTTAAATGGAAGGTAAAGTGGAGCCAGGATTCAAACTCAGGACCACATACTCTGATATTATAATAAATTACCAACTATCCTAAAAGCTTAAACTATTAGGAAACTACGAATCTTATCACTTAACCATTATTCTAGCATTTACCAATATGAAAGAATGCATTGCCCCACTGGGCAAGTAATGTTCCATACTCATTTATGCTCCTCCAGGAAGCAGAAAAATTGCTCAAAAATGAAAAGAAGCGATATTCAACTCAACTAAGCGAGAAGAAGTAAACTGCAGTAGAGGCCTTTCAGCCACTACAGTCCTCTCTACATGCTGATTACAAGAGGAAAAACAAACTGTATTACGGATATCACTCTCAATTTGAAGATATAAGTGTTGTCCAAAACATCTGTCTGTCTAAGTCTGACAAACTTCCTAAAACATACCTCATCTTTTCTGACAACAACAAAAATCAAAGCCTTAGTCCCAAAATTTGGGGTTGGCTATGGATCATCAATAGATTAGTTAAGGTCAATCGTATGGATTCTTTTCGGACAGTGAAAGAAATATAACAAAATTCAATTTTCCAGATCAGGCCAACAATCAGTGGTCCTACATAGATATTATACCACGCTACAAGTAGACATCAAAATACTAAACTCTCTCCAAAAAAATAAACATCAAACAGATTTCAACATTAGAGAAAGCATTCATGCCAAAACAGCCAATTTAGAGATTTGCGTTTTGATTTTATTTTCCACCTAAAAAACATGAAAAGGAGGAAAGAATAGCAACCTGAGTGCCTAAGCAGCAGCCTCTAGCAACTCCCTCTCTGCACGCCCCCGGATCCTTCTCTCAAGCTCTGGCCTAAAATGCCTAATAAGACCCTGCACAGGCCAAGCAGCAGCATCCCCCAATGCACAGATTGTGTGCCCCTCAATCTGTTTGGTTACCTCCTGAAGCATGTCGATTTCTTCCAACTTTGCATTCCCAACTTTCAATCTTTCCATGATCATCCAAAGCCATCCTGTTCCCTCCCTGCAAGGCGTGCACTGCCCACAGCTCTCATGCTTGTAGAAGTAAGAAAGCCTGGCAATTGCATCCACAACATCAGTTGATTTATCCATCACAATCACAGCAGCAGTCCCCAATCCTGATTGGACGGCCTTGAGAGCATCATAATCCATCAAAACATCATCACATATGTTCTTGGGAATCAACGGCACAGATGAACCACCTGGAATTATAGCAAGTAAATTGTCCCATCCACCTCTAACACCTCCACAGTGCCTTTCTATCAACTCTTTCAATGGTATACTCATCTCCTCTTCAACAGTGCATGGCTTGTTCACGTGTCCAGAAACGCAAAACAACTTTGTCCCTGAATTATTCTTCCTGCCAAAACTGGCAAACCACTCTGGGCCACGCCTTAAAATTGTGGGAGAAACAGCCACTGTTTCCACATTGGTAACAGTGGTAGGGCAGCCATATAACCCTGCATTAGCCGGGAAAGGAGGCTTCAATCTTGGTTTCCCTTGTTTCCCTTCTAGACTCTCCAGAAGTGCTGTTTCTTCACCGCAAATATAAGCACCAGCACCATAGTGGATATGAACATCAAAATCATATCCAGATCCACATGCATTCTTGCCCAAAAATCCAGCTTCATAGGCTTCCTTTCTGGCCCTTTCAAGGTTTAATCGTTCATTCACATATTCACCTCTTATATAGATATAAGCAGCACTAGCCCTCATCCCTACACCAGCCATTAGGCAACCCTCCAATAGTTTGTGTGGATCATGCCGCATAATTTCCCTGTCTTTACAGGTCCCAGGTTCACTTTCATCAGCATTGACAACAAGATAGGAAGGACGACCATCAGATACTTTTGGCATGAAAGACCACTTGAGGCCAGATGGAAAACCAGCACCACCACGTCCACGAAGGCCAGATTTCTTGACTTCATTAACAATCCAATCAGCACCCTTGAGTACTAAGTCCTTCGTTCTGTACCAGTCACCCCGTTTCATAGCACCTTTGAGAAAAGGGTCATTCAACCCATATAAGTTGGTAAAAATCCGGTCTTCATCTTTCAAGCCACCAAAATGGGTTTTCTCTGGAGGTGGAGGAGGTGGTGGAGTAGCAGCTGTTGTTGCACCCTGAGTGCTGAATGTTCTAAAGCCTAGGCCCAATGAATTACTGTGACGCTGAGCTAAAGCTGCCCTTTGCAAAGAAAGAATACCCTTGATGGGTGCCTATCAAAAGAGTACATACAAATATTACATTCAGATGAAAGAAGTCATATCAGTCGAATTGCTTATGTACAATTTAAGTCCATTACCAAGTATAACCAAACAATCCTAACCTACCTTATCATAAATCAAAAGGGTAAAACTTACATATAGTTCCTTAGGTGTAATGTATTATATTTTCTAATTAAATTCAAACACATAACTGTATTGAATTCAATTGTCCTTGGAGAAGATAACAACGTTTGTGCTATATCGGTCAATGCAACGGTGTGTTTGAATTTAATTGGAAAACCTAATGCACAGCACCTAAGGAACTGAACATAAGTTCTTCCCAAAACAAAATGCCCAATGCACATACAAGTATAATTGAAAAACTAACACCCAGGGGTAAAATAACATCAACAGCAAAACACTGACCTGAAAAGAAGACTGAAATATATGTCTAGGTCTAGGGTGTGTCATCTTATGATTACATTTAACCTAGGCTCCATTAGTTTAGAATTTAGATGAATACTGTCATATTAGTTAAACTTTTTCTTGAAGAGATATATTTTCTAAAAGAAGGCTTTTGACCAAAAGCAGAAGCACATGCTCAATAATAGAACCAAAAATTTCTACAAATACTGGCAATGAATTTGACAAGGCCGAATCGATATCTGTTTACCTAAACAAAAACTTTGTGCTATAACTTGTTAACCTTCTTCTTCTTCAGTAGTGCAGGTATTTAACTGCCTTCGAGTACTTTTTATTTTTTGATAGATTCGATAGGATTTCAAATTTATGGCATTCAACTCCGTGATGATTGCATTTTACCTTCAGGCCAAGACACTACTTTGAAGAAAACAACGATGCTTAAAAAAGCTGTACATTCTATTTTAAGATGAAAATAAGCTCATCCAAACAAATTCTAAGCAAGAAAACCTCGAGTCGTCCTTGTTATAACTTATTAGATTACTGCATTTTCCAGCTGAAACATTGTAATGGAATAAAAAATATATAATTTTAAGAAGAAAATCAAGCTCTTAAATTTTTCATCCATTGGGAATTTCAACCGAACCTAAAATTTTCACAAATTTACAGAACATTTCGAACCAGATCTATCACGAGCACGAAAATTCATGGTCCTTGGTTTTTAATTAATATAGAACTCCATAATTCATACAGAGATTGATAAAAACGCGGAAATGAGTGTGAAAGTGAAACCCTAAGGCGACGATTCAAAACGAAACGGAAAAGGCGAAGATGGAGAAGAAGAAGAAGGTGAGTGAGTGAGAGATGTGAAAATGCGTACCATAGCGAGAAATGATTGGAAGATGAGCTGCTCCGATGCGATTTTGTGTTTCAGGTGATTTTGACAAGAACGAGTTTTTAGAGTCTCTGAGTCTGAAGGGACTGAACGGGAATAGGAACTGGAGGATTTTTTACGGCAGGTGGGGAAATGATTCTCTACTCTCGCGGAGAATGGACGGTGGAGATTTCTTGATGGAATGGGCTACTGTGGTGGTGATTATTTCTTACGGTTGAGATTGTGGTGGTTTTTGTGATGACTGTAGGTTACACGTAGTGATAGTGAGGAACAACGGTTCTGATTTTGGGCCTGTTTATTATGTTGTATTAATTGGGCTTGTTATATTTGGGTTGAATTTTGGGGTTCTAAAAAATGAAATGGGCTTGGACTAGTTGAAATAGAACAGGCTATAAAGTGCAACATTGTATCTGACTTGCTTGAACCCAAGCCATTTATGGCTAGTATTGAAGCCCTTTAGAGCATAGATCAGGATCTCTCCTTTCAAATCTTGTCCATTCTTATACAAATTGATATCAGTTAAAATTTTAAATGACTTAACTATAAATTTTAAGATTCATAAAATTTAATCTGAACCATGAAATGAACGAAATCAACAAAATTATACTTCACGTAATCAAGTACAAGCTTTCAGTAGCATAGTAGCAAATTTTTAAGGATAAAGTTTAGCTACAAAATCAATTATAGTTTTAGGTTACAAACTCACTCAATATCTTTTTATTGAAGTTAAATTTTGACAAATCCACCATTGGATTATATCTTTGGTCCGTTTGGATTGAGTTTATTGTTGCTGAAACTGAAAACTGAAAACTGAAAGTACTGTAGCAAAATAATTTTTAAATGTGTGAATAGTATCATGGGACCCATTTTTAATATTTTTAATGTGTGAACAGTATGTAAACAGTGAACCCATGTGAGGTTACTGTTCACGTGTAGAAAAAAAAAAAAAAAAAAAAAAAGAGAAGAAGAAGGCAAAACGTAAACGCAGAAAACGCAACTTTAATTTCAATCCAAACGCTCACCTTCTTCTTATATTCTTCATATTTGCAAAATTTCAAGAAATTAAAAATCAATAGTTATGTCATCAATAAATGTTTAAATTGCAAGTTTTTGTAATTTAAAATTATGCATAAAATATAAGATTATAGATTATATAGTAAATAATATCTGATTGACACAAAAATTGACATGTGTATTAAGAGTGTAAAGAACATGTAATTCAACGGTTAGATTTTCAAAATATGCAATAATATCTATTTTATTGAGTGAGTTTGTAGCCTAAAATTACAACCAATTTTGTAACTAAATTTTGTCCTTTAATTATGGGTGTTGGACTGTATCAACTAATGAAAAAGTGAAACATGACAATTCATTAAATATCCCCACCTACCCGCAAGTCTTTCTTTGCCTTTATTTCCACATTTCAGTTTCATACCACCACTTCACTTCCCTTTTATTTCGTATTTTCTCATCTACACGGCTTCTAGTCTCTAACTCCTTGATTTTTACCCTTCTCACTTTTGAATTTCTTCTCATCTTTATCTTCACTTTTATCATTTTATGTTTTGTCTTCCTCTTTGATTTTTTTTTTTTTTTTTTATTTGCATCTTCAACCCCATACTAGCAGACTACAGGTGCTCCTTCTCCACTTTTCACTCTCAGCTTTTCCACCATGACTTGTTTGTTTTGTTTTTATTGTAGTTGTACAAGTCACGGTTCTTCTTTTCTCACCATGTCTTTGTTTTTGGTGTATTTATTCAAAGGGAAGTAGGGAATTGTTCAAACCATGAGAATCGATCATGGTTCTTAGAGCTGTGCAATTGGACCACGGTTCGAATGGTTCCATACTTTTTTTGGCATAAATTAGTTCTTAAGGACAAGGTTAAAAGAATCACATTTATGAGAGATTCCTAATTAACTAGGTCGGACCATCCGGTCAGATCTGAGTCTAAAAACCTTGCTCAAAGTTGATCCTAGATTATGTGCAGTGCACAAAAGGGGCCCTTGAAGCATGATAGATTACAAAAGGCCTTCGATGGGTCATATTTTACACACGCTCAAAAGTCTAAATTGGTTTTCTAAATGGGTTTGGGTGAGTTTGGTTTAACTTTTTGAAACTGAGCTTTTTGAAAAAGTTGAGTTTTCAAAAAGTGCAGTATAAAAAAGTTTTTTTTAAAAAAAGCTAAGTGTTTAGTAAAAGTTATTAAAAAGTGATTTTTGAAAAAATTGAGTGTTTGGCTAGAACTTATAAAAATAGCGGTTTGAATTGTAAATTACCAAAAATAACAATGTATATATAAGGGGGTTTATTTCATACTTAAATCAACTACTTAATAATATTTACTCAAAAAAAAAAAAACTTAATAATAATAATAATAACAACAATAATAATTTATTGTTAACTAAAATTTGTTGTAAAAATATTTATAAGGACTCAATTTGTAACGACCCCAAATTGGTGTATTGAGTTCGAACGTTAAAGGCCCAAACAATAAATTTGTAGAGAGTGGGCTAAAAGGCTAGGCCTTGGTCATTGGACAGTTGTTAGTCATGGTGTTCATGATGGTTGCACAGAGGTGAACTGAGTTTGTCCAAGAAGACTTTCTCTCTAGCACGGCCTAACTGGCTCCAGTCCTTGAATTTCGTCCGAGGAGCTTAACGTTCTTATTATTCTTTTTACGATGGGGTTCAATAGCCCTGGAGATGATCTGCCTCCCTCTTTTTTTGGCTTGCTTCCTCCTCCTTTTATACTAGCTTTTTTCCCCTCCCGAACGTCTACGTGTAGGTTCAGTTTTATAAGGTTGATACTGGTCTTATCAGCCCATATCCAAAGTGGTTGGGGGTGGTTGTAAAAGATGAGGAGCATGGCTCTATCAGGCGCAGAGTACTTAATTGCAGTAATGACAGTCTTTCCTTTGTTCTTTGTCGCCACTTTGTTCAGGGGTTCTTTCCCCATTAATGCGGCCAAGACGTTTGTTGGCGCGATTAATGCGGAGATGACAGCTTATCCTTGAACCGCTCTTACACTGTACTCGCCCTTTCTTCTAGGGGCTGCCTTTGATGGCGTGCCGCTCCTTTCTTCTAGATTTTGGGATGCCGAGGACAGGATCGTCCTCGGCTATATCTCTAAGCCATTTGGACTTTCAGTGCATGTCCTCGGCAACACCTCTCCTCGACGCGGGCCTTGGGCCCTAATGGAGAATAGGCCAGGATCACAAATTCTTTGGCCCTACAATATTGTTAACTAAAATTTGTTGTAAAAATATTTTTACAATATTTTCACAACAAATCATACGTGGTAAGTTGTTACTGATTTTAATTTGAACACTCCACTTAAATTATTTTTTTCACTAGTATTAGCTGGTAACAACCCACTACTTAAGATTTATTATGAAAATATTATAGTAGCATTTCTTAGTTTTAATTTTTTATTCTTTATTTTATTTTTCTCTTTATCTCTTTTTCTTTCATCCACACGTTTATTTATATTTTTTTTTCATCTTTTTTTCTCCTTCACACACCGACACACGTATTCTTTACTTCTCCCTATCTTCACTTTTGACTTTTCTTTATACTTATCTTCTTCATCAGAACACACCAGAAGATCAAGCTTCTAGAATTCGTCCACTCTCATTCCAAAACATACCATTTCTTTTTTCACTTTCTCTACTTTCCTCCACACATTCAGCCAGACAGCCCACACCCATGCTCTTCTTCATCTTGATCTTCACAAGTAATTTCTCTTAATTTCACCAAAAATCTTCAATACCTCTCTCAGCCCACACCCACGCAAAGTGATCATGATTCTCATCAAGAATCAAGACGCAATTCATTTTGACAGTACCCACTGTAGCAAAGAGATGAGATCTAGTTCTAAAACTGAGGGCTGCAGATAGTGTGATTTGCCTTTTGAAACACAGTGGGCAATTTTAGGAAGAAGAGGAAGAAGAAAGAAGAAGAAGACGAAGAAGATCGGTCTGGATCAGTCAAGAGAGGATGGCATGAGTGAGCTTCAAGGCAAGGGCAATTTGGTAATTGCCCAAGATCGTCCAATGGATATATGACAACGTGCACAGACTTTTTCCAAAATGCACCTCAGAGCTCCTTTTTCACTTTGCGTGTTCTCTTCACAATCCCAAAATGCAACTTTTTCCAAAAAGTTGCTTTTTATACCTAACCAAACGGGTTTTGTGGTTCAGCTTTCTTCAAAACGAACTTTTTGGGTTGGGAAAGCCGAAACAATCTGGCACTTAAACGGCCATGCCGCATGTTGTCGCAACAATTTTGACTAAGAAGAAAACAAAACAGGCATGGGAATTTGGGTCCCCCATGCACTGTATGCTGTAGCTTGCCTGTAATTTTTATTTTATTTTAGTCACTTTGTTGATTTCCTAGCTACATATTATCACCTTTATATTTTGGGCAAAAAGTTCACATTTTAAGTGCCATTTGTTCCGATATTTAAAATTGTTTTTGAAAATTGTTTTTCCTTTACGAAGAATCTCAGTTGCACTTGTGAAACATGTTTTACAGTTTCACTTATCAACAGTAGTAATAAGTGCAAAACATTTTCTGTATTTCATGATTTTCCTTTACAATAAAACTTGGGAAAAAAAAAAGCAATTAGTTTCAACGGTATGTTTCATTCTATCTCTTTTTCTCTAAGAGCACTCGTACTAGTTAATGTATAATAAAATAAGGGGTAAATTTTGCATATTTAACTCAAAAAATGAAAAAATTACCAACATCAGTGTATGTAAACTTATGTAAATTTAGATTGTTGCTATAATAATCATGTAAATAACTAAATATACACGGTTACTATTCATATGCAAATCTATTTTATAATACTTCTTTACTTATTTATATATATATATATATATATATATAGAGAGAGAGAGAGAGAGAGAGAGAGAGAGAGAGAGAGACAGAGAGAGACAGAGAGAGAGAGAGAGAGACAGAGAGAGATAAAAAATGAATAAAGAAATAACATTTTAATGAAATTTAGTGTCAACTCACTAATTTCATCCATCATCATATAATACGATGTGGGGTATTTTTGAAAAATAGTTGTGTAAAATAGAAAAAGTAAGTTCTTCTAGTAAAATAAACAAGAATTTTTGTACAAGTTGATGTGAATATTTCAACATCTCACATTGTATCAACATATTGCTAACATGTGAATAAATAAATAAATAAATAAATAAAATTATTTTCTATCTTCCTCGTTTCCATCCCACTAAATAGACCATTAATTAATAATTTATAGAAAAGAGATAAGAAAAAACATCATTTTCTCTTAAAATAGTTTATACTAAATACATTTTCATCCTAAAAATATTTTATGTCAAAACAAACCAAGCTTCACATTAGCTTGCTTACCTTCTTCTTTTTTTTCTTTTTTTAATGAATGGTAGATAACTTTCCTAGACAACAATGGAATGAGCTTATGTTAGTAGGAAAATTCTTAAGCACTCCTGGAGTATAATGAAATGATACTTTCTCTTCTTACATTCATGGTGTACCTCATCATGAATTTACTCAATAAACCCCACCATGAATATAAGAAAAGGGAGCACCATCCATCATGTTCCAGAAGTACCTAAGTATTACTCTATGTTAGGATTAGAACCCCTTAAAAAAAAATAAAGTGTGGTTTAATTGAATTTTTAATGTATCATTTATGTTATGTTACTTAAATTTTCAATCCAAATCATTAATGAACCTAGATCCCATATAAGATTTTATATAATTTTTTTCATTAAAAAAGCAATGTGGACCTTTTCCTTATAGTAAATGTAGATACCAAAATTGCATAATATGGACCTCTTCGTTATAGTTTGGGGTGGCAATTTTTATTCATATCCATGAACCTGCCCATGACCCACCTTATTTGGATAAGTCTTAACCCAATCCATTTGAATATTTGGGTTAAATGGGTAAAGATCCATTTGGTTATTTAATTAGATGGGTCTAAATGGATAAATCCACTAATACCCACTAAACTCATCTAAAATTTAAATTTAAATAAACCCAAATACGAGAATCTGAATTTCTCTTTCTCACGCTCCCGCACCGCAAATTTCTCCAACCGCGCATGCTTGCGAGACTTAGCATCCTCGTCACGCTCATGGTCTCTATCGTGTCAATCTCGGTCTCGTTCCCAATCTTTGTCACGGTCACGGTCGCACCTGTCACGGTCACGATCATGATCACAGTCACGGTCTCGGTCGCAATCGTGATGGCGATCGGAATCAGAGGGTTTGCTTAGATCGTTGCTGTTGTGGTGGTTGTGGTTGTGGTTGTGGTTGTTGGAAGTGGAGGAGAGGAGGCTTTGACAGATTTCGTTGATTTCATTGACTTCTTTTTTATGGCGTTTTAGGGCTAAGGCTTCACGTTCCGCTCTGGTTAGGAAAACGAGATTCACAGCGGAGCTTGTGACGTTGACGACGGAAACATCTTCGGTTAAACTACGTTTCATGGGCTGAATTCTAGCTCTAAATGGACTATTAGGCCTTTTGAAAGTTTTGGGGATCATGTTCTTTTAATTTTATGAAGAAAAAAAAAAGATTAAATTATATTTTGGATAAATTTTGATTTAAGTGTGCCTTTGGAAGAAGTTGATTTGCCGTTTGCTTCTTTTTTTTTTCTTCTTTCTTTTTTCAGTTTATTTATTTATTAGTTTTTGAAATAATATAAATCTTAACTTATTAAAAAATGAGTTAGTTTTTAACTACTCGTTACACATTTAACATAAAATTTATCAAAAATTATATATATATATATTTTTTATAAATATTATATAAAGAGGTTACCAGAAATTGTATAATCCAAAGGCACTCTTATAATTTTGATCTGAGTGGTTGGCACTATTTGTTTTAGAGAGAGAGAGAGAGAGAGAGCTTGGTTAAGTGCAACTAGTTTTAGAGGGGTCATATTGGATTAAATGGGTTGGGTGGATAATGGATAATTAATTTATATATAAATGGGTCATAAATGGATAAATGGATAATTACATACCCAACTCATTTATGACCTAATCCGTCCATTTGTCACCTCTAGTTATAGTAAATGTCGATACCAAAATTGCATAATATGGTCCCATTTCTTCGTTAGTCACTTAAGTTGTTGACTTGTTTGGTGTGTTTTGAATTGACAATGAAAAGTTGTAAACCATTCAAAATTGTAAAATCCCTAAAAGCATTATAGTTCAACTAGTCGACACATTTTAGTATATTTTTTTTCTTATTTTTAAATTGCACAATTGTCAAGAATTCCCAAAGTGAGGAACCATCTTTCTATTATTTGTCTCTATTATTAAATCTAAACTTCGAAGCTGAAAACAGAAAACCTACGTAGAAGAGGACAAATGGCAGACTCCAAGTGGCGGTTTTTCTAGAATTAGCTGACAGACCACATTACACATTAGCCTTAGGAATATGTTTTTTTTTTTTTTTTTTTTATGGGAGCCTTAGGAATATGTTCTTATCTAAATTTTTTGTTCTTTTTTTTTCGGTTTTTGGGTAAATTAAATTTGTTGTTCCGACTCTGTGTGATTACAATATAAAATTACTTTGTAGTTTGTACTGTTCTATGAGTTAAAATTAAATGCAGGCCAAATCCGGCCGTACCTAAGTAGAAATATACACATGATGCAAGCGTCCCTCAAGAATCAAGATATAGATTATTTTGCAAACAAGAGCAGCCAATTGCTGACTGTATGCATGTTAGAGCATGCAGTAGTTGTTATAATAATAAAAATAAATAAGAAGAAAACTGGTCCATTTTTGGTCATAAGAAGGCGCTTGAGTTCTAGTTAAAGACAAGTGGTTGTATAGTCCATGCCTAAACCTTAGTTAATTTTAATGTATTATATATCAAATTTCATGACAGATTGCAAGAATTTATTCTAATTGGTCCTTATATAGCACGGGCGGCGGTACTTGAAGGCTAGGGTGGTCCTGTCCTTATATAATAGGGGCGGTGGTACTTGAAGGCCAAGGTGGTCATAGGACCACCATAACCTGAATTTTTTTTTTTTTTATATAATAATTTAAAATTTTACATTTGTCTATCCTTCAAAAAAATTTGAAAACATCCTTAGTTTTTTTTATGTCAATAAAATTAAACTTTACTTCATAATTTGTTCTACTTAATAATATATTGGGGCTTTCAAGCTAAAAAAAAATTTTGAACTGAAATGTGAAAAAAAAAAAAATATATATATATATATATATATAACATAGCAAGCCCAAATGCCCTATAGACCTCAGGAAAAATGCCCAAGATCAATATCTTTTATTAGATTGTGTAATTTATACTTCTTAAGGAACACTTTGAGAAAAATTTCTAGAGCCGCCACTGTTATATAGGATGGGATTTTGAATTAAGCTATTAGAGGTAGATTTCCTATTATATAATGAACCATACCGACACAATTGGAAGGGAAAAAAAAAACCCAAGCCAACTTCTTTATTCAAAAATTTTTTTTTTTTTTTGAGAAACAAACACACACACACATAGGGGAGAGGGAAAGAGTTTATAACACAAAGGCACACCACAACTTCACTCAAAAGTTATGGTAACTTTTAAAGGAGGGTGGAGCAAGTTATACTACACACAACACACTCTTTTAAGTAATGTGGGACAATTACCCATTATTTTTTTCTTTTCTTTTTTATTCATTTGTTGGTCTAGATACAGCACCCAATAATTAATGTTCTTACCCTGATTGTGCACCAAAAGTTAAAAGGGACTTGCCATAAGAGCATGATTTAAAAGGAATCATATTGTACTCTCTTCTTTGTTACGTGGAAAGAACAATAAGAAAAGGAATGAAAGATATAACTCTTCTTGTCAAGAATTTATGATATTTTTTCAACCGACACTCCGGGTTTGGATGAGTTCATATTTGTAGCGATCGTATAGCTATTATATAAATTTATTGTATAAGCTTTATGAATTTGACAATTTGCACTAACTTTTTTCGTTTTTTAAATAGAGTTTCAACTTGTGAATTATGCTCTTTATCATCATAATAAAATGGTTTTGATGTAGATGGAGATTGAATCTCAAATCTCTATTCAACCATAAAATTTTTTACCAGTTGAGCTAACTGAAACTCATTAATATATACTAACTTTTAATTACAAAACAAAACATTATGTTATTGCTATGATTGCTGTCACATTTATTATTTTATCTAATTGTTTATATATCATTTATAATAAAATTGATAAGAGCTTTAACACTTTTCTTATATTTGAAATATATATATATATAAATTATGGTAAAAATTAAATTTACATGTTATATTTAATGTAGGGATGTATAATGAGAACAGAAAATAAAAATAAAAACAGAGGATAGTGAGAAAGTTTATAAATACAAAAAAAATTGACACTTGTTGATGCAAATTGCTAATAGTAGGTAAAAAAGTAGTATTAGTAATAAATATAAATGAGAACAATACAAGCTTGTCACATCAACCGTCATAAAAAATGTTGTCAATTTTTTTTGTTTATGTAGCATTTCTCTATTAGGTTTTGGTTAGCTTAATTAATAAAGTTTCTTATGGTTGAATAAGAAATCTGAGGTTTAATCCCCGCCTACACCAAGAACTGACTGGTACCTTAATCTGATTATAAAAAATAATCATTAAAAGCAGGTATCAATAGTTAAAACTCACTTAAAAAAAAAAAAAAAAAAGTAGCATTTCTCTAGGATAAAAGGTTGGAAGGTAGCTGCACCCACTCGTAAAGTTACAAGGCTAGTTACAACAATGTCAAATGTAAAAATTGACGAAGATTGGAGTCATTGGATCACACCGCACACTATAATAAAAACGTTCTCTCATTCCCTCCCTCCCTATTGACTTCTAAGGCAGTTCAACCAAAAAAAACTAAACTTCTCTCTCACTCGCCTAACGCCCTAAATTTGACAGAGACAAATAGCCTTTCGCTGAGAGAAACAGATTTGAGACTGCGACTGCCGCTCCCACTGCCAACACCTACCTACGTACGTAAAACGTTTGAGAAGTCAAACCGGAAATAATGACTGTGTCAGTAAACTCCGGCACCGGAAAACTAGCTTTCCCTGTTGATTACGATTACGATTACGATTACGAGGCTCATGAGGTTTCGCAACGCTTAGTCGACGCTGCGCACAACGACGATTCGGCGTTGGTTTATGAGTGCATCGCTAACCCTTGCGTGGACGTGAATTTCATCGGAACTGTGAGCCTGAAGGCGAAGAAGACAGAGATTGTTTTGCACGAGGAATCGGCTCACGAGGTCTGCGTTGAGTACGAGGAGTTCAAGACTGAGGTTACTGCTCTGTTCCTCGCTGCTCATTCTGGAAATTTGATACTTGTCAGAAAGCTTTTGGTAATACATCCTCACCATGTTTTTTTTTTTTTTTTTTTTTTTAAGCAAAATTAGTTTGTGACTTGGTTAGATTATTTCGTGGATGTTTTATTTGATTTATTATTAAAAATGGAAAACTGATAATTCGATTTTTTTAACGAAATCTTTACAATCATTTTTCAGATACTTGAAAGAATTTGAAAAGGAAATTACTAAAAGCTTTAAATGATTGAAAAATATTAAATTCACAATATTTTTGTAACAAATTATAAATGATTATTTGTTATTGGTTCTAATTTGAACCTACTAGTAAAATTATTTTCTCATCCCGTCAATAATAATTAGTAACAACTTGTATTTTAGAATTTATTATGAAAATATTACAAAAATATTATAGACATAACATTTCTCTAAATTAATTTACAATTTTTGTACAAACAATTAATATAATAGGTGATTATTACTTTATTAGTAAATAAAATGTGGTGTTAATGGTTAGTCAAATAAAAAATAATAAAAAAATTTCTATGTTAATGATTGGCAAAACAGTTTGTTCTAATTGCTAATTTGAAAATTTGAATACACTGATATTTATGGAGTGTCATTAGTGAGGTGAGTTGTAAGTTGTAACTGACACGAGAGATTACGTGAAATCTGGTGATTCTTATCGGATCTTTTGTGCATGTGTAGAGACTACAATGGAGAATAAAGATCACGTCACGTTTATATAAATATAGCCATTTTCTTACTTTTGCTTTATTTATATTTTTGTCGCACAGATTTTCTTACGCCTCGTTCTTTATTTAGAAAATACACATCACTTTTTTTTTTTTTGACACATCACTTATACAGTTATACGAACATACATATGTGATATGTAGGCTTAGGCCGAATTCTGTTGTTTGTTCTTAGTTCTTAATGCATTTACCTTTTACCACAAAAAAAAAAAAAAAAAAAAAAAAACCTTTTCTACCCAAAAAAAAAAAAAAAAAATGTCACTCACTCGCTCCTGCTTTATGCTGGCGGTTCTAGCAATAGGATTTTGTCACTACTCCTATTAACTTTATTAGGAATTTATTATTATTAGACTTTTTACATGCGTCAAGAGGTTTTAAAATTTTAAATTTGATGATAAGGTGGAGTTATGTCTTGGTAAGAAATAAATAGTTAATTATCAGGGACAGATTCAGTATATTAAGTTAGAGGGGACTAGAGTATAAGTCCAAAAACAAAAAAAACAAAAAAAAAAACCCAAATAGGCATTCATATGGTATTAACAAAAAAAAAATTATAGTATTAACAAATTATATATATACAAAATTATTGTTTCTTAATACATTAAAATACAATCATTTATCAATAAAGACAAAAATAATAACAATAATAACTAGTCTCATTACACGTGCTCCTCATGTGCGATGAGGTTCTTTATTTATTTATTTTGAGTTTAATGTAATTTTTCAATTGAATTTATCTATTATTAGTGAGGTTATATACAGGAAATGATTTTTAAGAAACTAAAATTTAGAGTATGTTTGGTAAACTGTAATAGACACTGTAATGTAATGATTATTTCTATGATTTAGCTATTCAATAGTTTAGTTATGTTTTTATTACATAGAATAATTATTTTTTATGAATAGTTATTCTGTAAAATTAGGAATAAATATTCATCTCTAAAAGGGATGTAATAGCTATTCCTTAGTAGGTGTATTAATTTTTAAAATTAATATATTTCCAAATAAACAAACTTTCAAATAAACTTTCCATGTACACATAACAATTATGAAAATAAAAAATCATAAAAAAATAACTAATCTCTTTTTCAAACTTAAAAGATATTATTTTTAGGAAACATAATTATATGAATAAGATATCTCCTAAAATATAACTTAAGTTTGATTTAAAATGTTTTCATTCCATTGTCTTCAGGGTTCTATTATTGTGTTGTCACCAAACAAATGAATAGTAATAAGCATTACATTACAACATTCTTATTCTTTGTAATACCTATTCCTATTCCTATGTAATTATCGTTACAGTCTACCAAATGTGCCCTTAGGATTTCAAATGAAGCAAACAGCTGGGTGTAGTGTGTGTTAGTTTTTAGGAAAAATATGTATCAAATGTACGTGATATATATTTAAATAGAGAGTGTGCTAATTTTTAGGATAAAAGTTACTCTTATAGTTTTTTTTTTTTTTTTTTTAATTTTGTTGAATTACAATTTTAACCCTAATTTTTATTTTTTAAGAATAAGGATTATCTAATTAAATTAGGAGTATTTTTGACATTTTTTGAAACCATAACTAACTTTCTGAATCTTCTTAATAATAATAATGGTTTTTTTAATACTAAGCTAGCTTGGATTTTTATTTATTTTTTTGAAGTTAGAGCATTTACAATAGTGATGCTAAAAATTTTAGATTTTAACACCTTAAAAAACTACTTTATCTATTTTTACTACCTCACTTTACAATACACTTAACATCAAATGTTCTATTTTTTTTACCACTTCATTTAAAATAATATAAACAACTCATTAAAATAATAAGGAAAAGAGAGAATTTGAGTTTTTTAATTGAAGGAAGAGAGATAAATTTAATAAAATATTGCATTTTATTTTTAACAATTTGCTACAGTCAACTAGTACTTATACCAATTTACTGTAGTTGCAAAAAAAATTAGCTTTAACTTCTTCAATAACACATGGTTTTTTAGTTCTTTGATGGTAAATCACCATTGTGAATGTTTTTATTGTTTTTGTTAAATTTTTTGGGTTGGATAGTTTCTAGTTGAACTAGGTTGGTTAGGCTGATTGGGAAGGACCGAAGGAGGGGATCGAAGTGCTAGCTACATATGCACTATACCTCAAAAGAACTAATCATAATTGAGGCTTTTTGTAGTTGTTAATAAAGCCTAATTCAACACAGTATATGCCCGATGTGGGACTCATCACACACCCACACATGTCACACAATCAATCAAATTGGGGAGTCACAATATGATAGAATTAATTGTGACAAAACATAAAATAGACACTAAAGAGATTGTTGTTGGTGTTGTTGATATTAATTAAGTGATAGAAATGGACTAATGGTAGCATTAATGCAATATGGCTTGTGTCTGCGTTCTTTGACAGATTGAGGGAGCTAATGTGAACCAGAAACTGTTCCGGGGCTATGCAACAACGGCAGCAGTGAGGGAGGGTTTTTTGGAGGTTCTGGAAGTGCTTATCAATGCAGGGGCATCTCAGCAGGCATGTGAGGAGGCATTGTTGGAGGCAAGCTACGTGGGGTTGGCCAGGCCAGTTGAGCTGCTTATGGACTCTAACATGGTCCGCCCGCAAGTTGCTGTGCATGCCCTTGTCTCTGCGTGCTGCAGAGGATTTGTCGATGTTGTTGATGCACTCGTCAAGGTAATTCACTTATACTTTGAGAGTTGAGATAAAGAATGCGTAGATTTAGTAAATAAACTGTTGTATCTGGTTAGATTCTAGTTGATTAGCTGTAGGAATTGTAGTGATTGTGAGTTTTGACACTATATTAAGATGATAAAATGAGCTTTATGAGCCCTCTTTTATTGTATGAAACCACTCATTGTAAATTGACCAACTTTCTTAATTTATATTTCCCTTGAATTTAGGGACCAAAACTGAGTTTTGATTGCTGTCTCATGCAGAACCAAATCCAATTAATTTGTCCACAGACCTTGAATCCGATGAATGCAGATTAGTTAGGAAGATATATATATATATATATATATATAGGTTTAGAATAGTAAAACTTTGGGTGTATTGATTTGTGAAGGTAGATATTATAAATTTTATTTTATTTTTTTGAGATGGATTTGATAACCAAACTCTAGGATTTTCTGAACAACTCATTCTTCAAACAAAAATATCCTAATTTTGTCACAATGTAAAGCATTGTCTTTTTTGAAATTGAAAATGCTTTTTTTTATTCTTGGCAGTGTGGATTGGATGCCAATGCAACTGATAGGGTGCTGCTTCAATCTTCCAAGCCATTTCTGCACACCAATGTTGACTGTAATGCACTTGCTGCTGCCATTCTTAGCCGGCAAATTTCTGTTGTCAGATTGCTATTGCAGGTGGGCCTCTTTGTGCATAGTGTAACATGTGAAGTATGGATATGCTCGGAGTAACTGGTGTAACATTGGTAGTTGGAAATTGACATCTAGCATACCAGTTGGACTGTTTACTTGTGAAAGCATTTTTATTGCAAAAAATATGTAACTTCAATCTACTATGGTATTCACCTTCTTTGTCACTGGAAAACAGGTGGGCGTCAGGACAGACATCAATGTGAAAGTAGGTGCTTGGTCATGGGATATGGATACAGGAGAAGAATTCCGGGTGGGTGCAGGACTAGCCGAGCCTTACCCTGTCACCTGGTGTGCTGTGGAGTACTTTGAAGCCAGCGGTGCAATCTTGCATATGCTCCTCCAACATCTCTCCCCTAACACCCCTCACTGTGGGAGGGCTCTCATCCATCATGCCATTCTATGTAACAATGCAAGAGCAGTCGATATCCTGTTACGTTATGGTGCAGATGTAGAATTTCCAATGACAACTTCAAAAACCAAGTTATACGCCATTCATTTGGCAGCACGGCTTGGGTATGCTAAAATTCTTCAATGTTTGATAAATGCTGGCTGCAATCTTAACTCTCAAACTGAATCTGGGGAAACTGCATTAATGATATGTGCTAGACGTAAGCATGAAGAGTGCCTAAAAATTCTGGCATCAGTGGGTGCTGATTTTGGTTTGGTCAATACAGCTGGTCAATGTGCAAGCTCAATCGCTTACACAACTCGGTGGACTCTTGGCTTCCAGCAAGTAGTAGTAGATGTAATTCAAGCCGATAAGGTTGTTCAGTCAAGCAATGCCTCAGTATTCTCCCCTCTAATGTTTGTAATTCAAGCTAATGATATCGAAGCTTTGAAGAAACTCATCAAGAAAACAGACATTGATCTAGATGTGCAAGATGCAAATGGATTCTCAGCTGCCATGGTGGCTGCAAAAAATGGTCATGTTGAGGCCTTCCGGTTGCTTGTTTATGCTGGGGCTAACATAAGACTGCGTAATAGATATGGTGAGACAGCAATGAACCTATTTGGAGTAAACCAAAACAGTGAATCCTTTGCAAGATTGATGATTGAATATGCACTAGATAGAGGATATGATGGTTCTGGTGGATTTTATGCTCTACATTTTGTTGCTCACCGTGGAGACATCAGTTTTGTTTGTAAATTAACAAATAGGGGATATGATGTTAATGCCTTAGACGATGATGGATATACCCCACTGATGTTAGCAGCAAAAGGAGGCCATGGTAAGTTGTGTGAACTTTTGATCTCATGTGGAGCAAGATGTGACATTGAGAATAAGAGACATGAGACTGCACTCTTGCTAGCAAGAAAAAATGGTTTTGGAAATGATGCAGAGCGTGTGATATTTGATGAGCTTGCTCAAACCTTAGTACTAGGTGGTGCTCGTGTAAAGAAGCACACAAGGTATGGTAAAGGAGCTCCTCATGGTAAATTATTGAGCATGGTAGGGAATGTTGGGATTTTACGGTGGGGGAAATCAAGTAAGAGAAATGTGATTTGTAAAGGTGCTGAGGTTGGGCCCAATGCAACATTTCGTAGGAATCGTCGGAGGGATGTTGATGAACCAGGAATGTTCCATGTGGTGACTACAAAAAATAAGGTGGTGCATTTTGTATGTGATGGTGGGGTTGAAATGGCTGAGTTATGGGTGAGGGGAATCAAACTTGTGACAAGAACAGCTCTTTTTGGAAAGGAGCAAAGTAGCCTGTAAATAGTGAGCTTTGTTTTCACAATCATGTGAGGAGTTGGAAAATGCTTCATCTTCTTGTTTTTTCCTGTGTTATAAATTATAATACTCCCCTTGCATTGTGAAAATTTTAATTGCAGGATGAAATGTTTTTCTTGGGGATGACGGCTTCCATTAGATTTTCTGCATATATTTGACATAACTTCTTACAGAAATTAACAATATTTACAGAGAGAGAAAATGATGCAGAACATGGATAGAAAAATAAAGATAAAAGAGAAAGAAAAGGAACAACAAAACAAATCCTAGGCTTCACCACCAAGAATGCCTGCAAACCCTAGGCATCACTCGTTCGACATTACCACCAAACATAGAGAACAAAGGACAAGACATATTCTCGACTCATTATAAATTCTTATTCAAAATTCTCTGCTTTCACAATTACAAGAACACTAGTTTAATGGAGTTTAAGAATTACACTAATATGGAAAATGCCTAATCAAATCCCTTAAAACCTCAACATTAAAAACTAAATTCAAAATTCAAATTCAAAAATAATTTCAAATTTAAAAACAAAATCTTAAATGAATTTGGTGCCTTCTGCATCAAAAAAGGATACTAAGTACCCGTTTGGATACTGATTATTAGCTTCTGCATTTGCGTTTTTTTTTAAGTGCATTTCTGTGGCTGTGGTGGCTTTTCCAGTGGGTCCTGTGCACTGTTCACCGGACTCACAAACCTCTTTTTGAACAAAACTTTCATTTAAAATGGGTCTCACAGCGCTATTCATACATTTAAAAATTATTTTGCTATAGTGTTTTCAATTTTCAGCAAAATAAATGGTATCCAAACACACCCTGAGTGATTGGCTATACACAACATATGTTGAACTTGTATCCATTACATAAATTAGAGGTGGGTAGCAATCTTCTTTTTGCCCTCAAGAATAGCAACTAAACAAGTTTTCCATACTATCATCTCTTTTGGGGCGAAAATAACATATATATATATATATATATGTAAGGGCATGTTTTGCTCCCAAAGCTCAAATGAAATGGTCAATGGTCCAAAAAGCCCAAAACAATGAATTTGTAGAGAGTGGGTTTGAAACTGAATTTTCAATGAGTTAAGTTGACAACAGTCTCAGTAGGCTAAGTGTTACTAGAAAGCATAAACAAGCAATTTTAGGCAAGGAAAGTCCTCCTTGGCAAAGTCCGAGGAAAGTTGTTCTTATGTATTTCTCTTAGACTTAACCACAATTATAGTTCTTGAGTGTACAGTGATTTTTCTACAAATTATCTGATGCCCCCTTTGTAATGGGGTTTTCTTCTATATATTTACCTTCCTTACTTCATCTCAGTCCTCCACGTGTAGATCAGATTACTGACTTTGATACTTGTCCCATCAGCACCTTCCTGAAATCTTTGTGGGTAGCTGTAAGGCTGAAGATTACTGTTCAGGTATCACCTCCATATTAATGCGGCTAAGGGGTTTGCTGCAGAGCATTCAATGTGGTGGTAGCAGTTTTCTTCTCATATATTTCCCAACTCTCTTTTGTCTTATTGTTATCTGACGTTTACCCTTGCCAGCATTATTGCCCATTGCCTGGTTCTTGACGTAAGGTTGGACCTATGACCTCTACTCTGCTTAACCGAGGAGGTACTTCTCCTCGAACAACACTTCCAATTCCTCATGATCAAACTTCTTCCACGGACCCTTAATTTATAGGCTTCCAATAGAATTTACCTGTCCTGGGACATGGCCCACGGCCTAATACCTATACCTAGGCCCTTCATCCCTACAATAACCCCTCGAAATTCCACTCTTTTGCTCCTCGAGAAAAAGTGGGATTTCGATTTCCTGGTAACCGCCCCATCACTCTTATGTCATTTCTTTCTGTGCAGGTGTCTTTTCAACTGCAGAAAGGCACGCTCCTGACACTTCGGCATCTAGGACGTTCCAACATTTATTTCATTCAGCACCCTATCCCCCACGTCCTGCAGTGTGATGGAGATCTTGTAGTGGAGAAATTTTATGGGGATTTGGGTGGGAACTCTCCCACTTACTTTTCCCCTCTTTATATATATTGCACGAAGATTCTGGTTGTTCCACTTTTTGCATCTTCCACTCTCAAGAACTAGTCCAAAGAGCCCTTATATATTTTCGTAAGTTACCTTTAGCGTCTCTTCTTAAATTTAGAACCTTTTCTTCCTTGGCTTCTTTAATTTCACCTCGTCATCCTAACACCTTCAATTATTTTTCAAATGGGTAGATTTACTAATTTAGTAGACACCCTAGAAGGTATAGAGAGCTTTAAAGCTCGTTACCGTATTCCACCAAGGTTTCCATTAGGTATTATCGCCGAGGGGAGTGGCATGCCCTAAGGCAAGAAGGGGAAGTAGTAATCCCTATGATTGTCTTTATAGATGGAGGGATGAGAATCCCCATGGGTAGAGTGACTAGGGACTACCTTATTGCCCATAGACTTTCTCCTACCCAGTGTGCCCCTAATGTGTTTAGGATTTTAGGTAGCGTAGATACCCTTAAAGAAGATGGGTGTGAACCTCACCCATCATGACGTTAATTGGATATATAATCGTCAACACCTCAAAGGATAGGGATATTATCTGAAAACCGGGGTCCCTATAGTCAGGCTGATATCGTGTCTCCCTAATACTAACAAGGGTATGGACAAGGATTTTCTAATTATCTTAGGGGAGTGGCATGATGGACTTCATTGCCCAATATGAGATGGGACACTAGGTGGGGTGTTTAGGTTTAGGTTTACTACTATAACAATACCCCTTTTCCTACTAACACTCTTCGTGCTCACCTTTTCTGTTTTCATTTGTAAATTGGTTCTTATTTTACCTGTGTTGTACTCTAACAAATTTTTTTTTTGATGAATTTACAGATAAGTACTCTACAATCCCCAATTTCAGTCTTGTCATCGAGCATAACTTGACAAGGATATTGAAGGCCGAGATTTTTGTCTACACCGACGGACAGTTAAGAGCAACCCACATCATCCTCGGCTACGATCCCATCTCCTCCAGCTTTCAGGCCCCCAAGTACGTTATAAAAGCGAAAGATCCTCGCTTACACCAGATCAACATCGTAGTATCGGGCATCCTTGCTGATCCTACTCCAGAAGGCACCCAATTGGCGGAATTGCCCTTTCAGTGCACTGCCGAGGAAGAAGCGACCCCTTCCCAACCAACTCTTGAGGAAACAGCAAAAGTAGTTGAAGTTTTCAACTTCGAGAAGGACTTTGAAGTTTTCAACCAATTTCAATCATCAGAGCCTTTAATCGTTGATTTCAGCCACCTTCCTTTTGCACAAGTAAGCGGTGTCCAAGAAGCCCCCAGCATCCCCAATGCAATGGTGCTACAACGTAAGAGTAAGACAAGCCTCCTAGAGCTTCTAGAGTCCCACGCAGGAGGTACAGTTCCCAAGGTGGCCGTCCAAACCAAGCCTCCTACCCCCCTTCCCACTCAAACTTCCCAACCTAATCCTACGGATAAGAAGAGGAAGCAGGATAGGAAATGCAAAGAGGTAGGTGAGGAGGGAGAGGTCATCCCTTCCAAAGAGCCCAAGCCCCAGAAAGGGGCCAAAGTAGAAAGGGTAACCCAGACGAGGTCCTTAAGTGAAGGGGCCATAGTGGAGAGGGGGCACGATCATTGCACTAAGGTCCCAGCTTGGAACCTTCCTTTGGTGCTAAGCGGATCTCTCCTTACTATAGATTCATCCATCAGGGACATGGCCAACTTGAGGATCATGAAGAAATACAAAGTGTTTCTAACTCTGAAGAGGGATCTTGCATTGGTAAGTGCTTCCTTCTCATATCATTATTTTTTCTTCCTATTTTTTATTTATTTTATTTTATTATTATTTTTTAAAAGGCAATTCAAGCTGCGCATATGGTTGAAGAGCTGGTGAACAACTCCCACAGGCAAATGAAGGAGGAGGAGGGGTGGCGCATAGCTGCCGTGGATGCCTTCACACTGGCCGAGAAGAGGATTCAAGACTTGAATACCAAGTTGACCGAGGCTGATAGAGAGAAGAAAAGTGTCGAGGTTGTTCTATCAGGGGCTGAGAGGCAAGCGGAGAATCAACGCAAACAACTCCGCCAGATCGAGGACCAACTAGCTGTAGCTAAGGAGCAGATAGGGACTTTGAAGAAAAAGTTGGAAGAAGCAAAAAATGCCGTCGAAAGAGCTGAGCAAGAAGGGTATGACATTGGAGTGGCAGAAACCAAGGAAAACCTCAGGGCTCAGGTCTCTAGGGTTTATAGAGTTTACTACCTCCAAGAGTGGAACGAAGCTCTAAACCAAGCTGGGGTGGATGCTTCTTCCACACTGAGGAGAGCAGAGAATGTTTATTATCCTCCTGCCATTCGAGCATCAGACCCTTTAAGCTCCAATGTCGAAAGTGCTTCTAAAGATCTTGATTTGAGCGAGAATGACTCTGCCAGTGCTCTCCCCTCTTCCACTATCCCTCCTAAAGAGGTAGTCTAAGTTGGTGCTGCTGAGAAAGAGAAGGAAACAACTAAAGAGGTAGCCCTTGAGTCAACCAAGCTACCACCCTCACCCAAGGAACCCTCTAAGGAGAAAGAAGTCTCCCAAAGCCAAGAATTGGTATTGGTCACCTTTCCCTTCACCGCTAAGGAGGATCCTAAGGGTAAGGGTGCCACTCAAGCTACAACGCTTGAGGTGCCAACCAAAGTTGCAGCAAAATTTGCAAGCCTCACAAATTTACACCTCATTATATTTATTTTTTAATATAAAAATTTGACCAAGTACTATAAGGATTCAAGATCCTTATCAACTTATAGAGCATGTTTGGTACACTATAATAGTTATTACATTGTAATAAGAATAAGTATTACAAGTAATACAAGAAGTTGGAATGACATAACTATTCCTATTCATTTGTTTGGTGATAATATTGTAATGGAAGCCTGAATCTATGTTAAGATAGTGGAATGTCATTATATTTTTGTCAAATTTCCTAAAATGCAAATTTAAAAATGATATATATTTTACAATATGGCTTAAAATCTATCATTTTATTAATTGAATATATATATATATATATATGATTAATTGATTAGTATTATTTTTATTAATTAATCATAATAAATATAAAAAATTGATAACATCATATCATAGCAATATAGTTATTTTTATCACAACATATAGATACCAATTTATAAATACAAACAATATAAAACTAAATACAATTTATAATTTTCAAAATTTTAATACCAAATCATAACAAAGAACATGCTAGCATAATGGGTTTTTATTTTTACTCTGTTCACATAAATTGAGCTTTGAATGTAGAACCAATAGTGAGAATAATAGTAGAAAACAAAATTAACACGGAGAATAACGAAGCCAAAAAATAGTAATAAAATTATGAATTGATTTTTTATTTTATTTTATTTTATATAAGATAGAAATTTTACTCTAACCTAATCTAAATGTATATGTGTGTGAAACTCCCTTCTGGAAACTTGAATCTTGGCCTTTACCCCCCCACACCCTATAAGCACTTATACTTGTGAAGTGATCATTGCACTAAGGGAATGCGGTGGTAAGTTGATTCTTGAGAGAGAGAGAGAGAGTTATTAGTGTTAGGGGTCTTTTAGTAATTTTTATTTTTGTATTTATTATATAGATTAAGGAATAATTATTACAACCATTTTGGTAAGGAATAGTTTAAAAAATAGCTATTCCTAAGGAATGACTATTACTTGTAATAAAAACACAACTAAATAATTGAATGGTTATTCCTAATGAATAGCTATTACATTACAAAGTCTATTACAACGTACCAAATATACCCTTAAATTATCAAGGGATAATTACACATAACCCACCTGTGGTTTGGGCGAAAATCACTTTGCCTACACGTGGTTTGAAAAGTATCACTTAACCCACCTGAGGTGTGTTTCCGTCACTCTCCGTAACCCACCTCGGTCTCTGCTGTTACAAAAACACCTTTTAACCCCAAAACAGAACATAACGCGAATCAAAACCCCAAAAACTCAAACACTTTTCGAGAAAGAGACCCGGGGTGCGATCAGCTTGTTCTTCGTGGTTTGGAGCATGTGGAGAGGGAGAAAACACTTGTTTTGCATCATCGAACCTAGGCAAGGTATGTGTGACTGCTGTTCATCTGCATTTGGGTCTGTTCCTGATTTAGGGTTTCAGATTTTGTTCAAGTGTGAACTTACTGTGTGAAAGTCTAAATTTGTCCTTCCCAGGAATCGTGTTATGTTGAGATGTCTTCATCAAGTGGTAATTTCTCGGGTTCATGTGGACATATGTGTAATGAGCAAACTTGTGTTTTGAGAACAAGTTTGAGTTTGCACAATTTTGGGAGGAGGTTCTCGGGTTGTAGCCGTTATAAGGTTGATCCTAAGTGTCCTTTCTTTGTTTGGATTGTTCACCCAACCTGTCCTCGTGGGAATGAAACTGCACCTTTGGCTCTAGAGAAGATGTCTAGGCTTTAGACTGCTCTCCAACTTGCAAATGAAAGGGAAAGGACAGCTCTGGAAACGGCAGAAGAAGCTAGGCAAATGGCAGAAAAGGCTCTTGAAGAGGAAGCCAAAGCCAAGGAGAGGGAGAGAAAGGCTTGAGCTGTCTGTGCAAAAGCTAAGGAAAAAGCCATTCTTGCTGAAGAGAAGCAAAGAATGTGGAAGTCTGCATGCATTTTGTCATGGATCTTTTTTGTTTTTGTTATGTTGTTGTGTTTTGGCTCAATTGAGTTCTCTGGAGTGAAGAGACCTAGATTGTTGCCCCTGAAGTAGTTAATTGGTTAGTAGAGATAGTTATGGCAATGGTGCTAATGAATTTGCATTGTAATAGCACTAGCCTACTGATGTAATGTTTTGATGTGTCAATGAATGAAGAATTGGTCAATTATTGAGTATTTTGTGCATATCATAACAACTATTCAATGGAAGAAGTAATGGTCAATTATCAATTTGGCTGTGCATACCATAACAACCATTCCACAATAAAAACTTCCATACACTATATTAGAAAAATATACTTTGACACAATTTGTAGTAGCAATAAATAAACTTCCATATAATTTGGCTGTGCATACCATAACAACCATTCTACAATAAAAACTTCCATACACTCTATTAGAAAAATATACTTGGACACAATTTGTAGTAGTAATAAATAAACTTCTATATAATTTGGTTGTGCATACCATAACAACCATTCCACAATAAAAACAATATACTTGGACACAATTTGTAGTAGCAATAAATAAACTTCCATATAATCTAGTTTGGACAAATATTGTTCCATACAAACTGTAATATCACAACTTCCATATAACAACCTGGAGTGTATTGTACCTTAATTACAAAAAAGCACATTCCAAGGCCAGCAGTGATTGTTTTTTACACTAATTAGTAATTACAAAAAAGCACATTCCAAGGTCAGCAATGATTGTTTTTTATACTAATTGATAATTACAAAAGGCCAACAGTGGTCTTCACAAAAAAAAAAAAAAAAAACCAAAAAGGCCCACATGTTCCCACTAGCTTTACTCCCAATGCTGGCATGCGTACCCACTAGCTTCATTCATTTCTTGCCTTTACTCTTTCCTCTTTCCACCCACTGGATTCATTTTTGGTGGCCTTTGTGCAGCAAGCTATCCTCTAGTCCTCACACCACCAGTGCTCCCACTTGCATGTGAAGGCTACAAAATAAAAAATAGATCCACTTGTTAAAAAATATCCCAAGCTACACAATCATCCAGGACTAAGTTACCTGTGAAGAACTTGGTAAGGTATTTCAGGTCTCCTTAGATGTGTGAAATTCTGGTTGTGAGGAAGAGAACCATCCTGCTCTCTTGTGAGATGACCTAAGTTGATTTCCTTACTGTGAGGATGAAGGCCGAGTGGCAGACATCATGTTGTAGGTCTGGGTAGGCTACTGGGATGGTGGCTAAAGTGCAGGCTGAGGTGTAGATCTAGGTGCAGGCACCTCTTCCCTTGCCTGCAACAAAACCCAGTTTAAATACAGTGTCTATTGTAAGTTTAAAAACAAGTTTTTTTTTTTTTTTTTGCCATTTAAATCCTAATTACTTACAGCTTTTTCTCTTTGAAGTCTCTGTCTCCTCTGCCATGGTGTCTCCCCAGTGATGCCAGCCTTGCACCCTCTTGAGTTATGCCCTTCCTTTTTGCATTTCCCACATCTTACAAGTCTGTTCTGTCTACTTGCTTTGTAAGGGTTCCTAGGCTTATCAGAAGCCCTCTTTCTTTGCTTGGGTGGTTGCCTGATGGTTTGTATATGTGAGGTGCCAGGGGAGCAGGCTGTCCAGTCTCAGCCCATTCTGACTGGCCAGGCATGGGAGGAAGTACCTCCTTGTATATCTCCATGTAAGTTTCTTTAAAGTAGCATGGGTGGGTATAGTCTTCTGATGTCTCAATGTTTGTATAAATGGCTATTATGGCATGTTTGCAGAGAATGCCATTTAAATCCTAAAACCTACAGCTACATGTCTTCTTCACCAAATCAACTACATGCCTCTCATACTGATTGCCTACCTTATAAAGGAAACTACCAGTTGGGGTAGCACTAAATGCTTTACTTTCAACCTTCAATTTCTCTAACCTATCTTGTATGCTTAGACACAACTTTCCAGCATACTTCTGTATCCCTTCCCTTTTTGTGTAAAACCTAGTCATAAGTCTAACCCTAATCCACTCCAACATTGCCAAGATAGGCTTGTCCCTAGACTTCAATATCATTACATTAAAAGACTCACTCAAATTATTTATCAAACAATCTGTTAAGACCCTAGGAGTGAAGTGTGACCTTGTCCACTGTGCAGGTGCAATGTTTGCAAGATACTCATATGCCTTTTCATCCAAATCCCTTATGTACTACATGCATCTCTCAAACTCCCTTACTGTTGTGGCAGCAACACACCTCCACAATGCATCCTTCAGCTCCAATCCCTTGTGATCAACTTTGAAATTGTTGTAGATGTGTTTCACACAGTATCTATGCTCCACGGTAGGGAATAGTGTCTCTATTGCAGGTATAAGCCCTTGTAAATAAGCAAACAAACAAACAAAACAAGTTAGTTTAGCAAACAAAGTCAACTATTCAAGTGTAACTGAACAAAACAAAACTTGCATACCTTTTGCCTATCAGAAATGAAGACTAACTGAAGCTCCTCTGGCCTCCCTATATCATCAGCAAAAATTTCCAAAAACTATATCCAAGACTCCCTGGTTTCTTGTTCCACAACAGCCATGACTACTGGAAAAATGTTATCATTTGCATCCTTGGCAGTGACAGATAAGATTTGCCCACCAAATCTGTGTTTTATATGACAACCATCTAAACCTATAAATGGCCTGCATCTACCTAAAAATCCTACATTCTGAGCATTGAACCTAACATACATCCTCTTAAATTTTGGCTAGGAAGTCTCCTCAGCCATTTCTGTCTGCAGTATAACCCTACTCCCCTTGTCTACAGTGGTTATCATTTGTGCATAGTCCCTAAGGACACCATATTGCAGTTGCTCATCTCCATTTATCAAATCCTTTGCCTTTCTCTTTGACCTATACACTTGGTTTACACTTAGGTCAACAGATAAATTTTGCATCACATGGTTGTGTACACCACTCACCCCCCAATTTGGATTTTTGCTAAAATCCTCAATGACCCTCTTAACAACATAAGCTGATGTTGCTTGGCTGTTTTTGAAAGACTTGGGACAAGAACAGTCATCAGTCAAGGTCTTAATTTGAAATGTTAGCTCTCCACTTATTTGAGATGCATAACATCTCCACCCACACCCATTCTTGCAGTGAACTGATATCTTGGTCTTCTCATTAAGCTTGAATTTGATGTCAATAGGTTTTTTGATTGCATACTCCCTCAAAGCAGCTCTGAATACCTTTGCATTAGGGAACTTCATCTCCTTCTTCAGTACAACATTTCTCATGTCACTCTTAGCATTAAACTCTACTTGCTCAGGTACCTGCTCATCATCAGACCTATCCATACTTACCAGGTCATCCTCAAGGGTTGGCTCAGCCCACTCAGGGTCTGTGTGGGGTGCATTGCTTGATTCTGAGTTTGTATTGGGAGCAGAACCTTGTGGAGCTGAGTTTTGAGCCGCAAATACATCATCACCAAAGCCATCCCCCTCTAGGCCTTCATTTAGCCAATCATCATCATCATCATCATCATCTCCTTCAACATTCTGTTCTTCATCTCTTGCATCAATGTCAACATCCTCAACATCTTATTCATCATCACTCTTATCATTATTCTCATCATCATTCTCATCATCTTCATCATCATCACTATCCAATTCTATTTCAACCCTTACTGCATCACCACTTACATCACCACCTGCATGACCACCTACATCATCTGCCACTCCCCCTGCATCACCACCTACACCACCATCTGCCACTCCCCCTGCATCAGGATACTCAACTGCCAATGGCTCCACATCTATGTCAGTATAGATTATGATTTTTTCAGCATACCATGCCTTATGAAGGTTAGTCATGTTTACGACATCTGTATCTGTTTCTATGTCTCTTAAATCATGCTGTAGATCACCATCAGGAATTAAATACTTATATCTACTGTGTTCCTTAGGAGCACCAACTAGATGACATAAATCTCGAATTTCAAAGTAACTCAACTTGTCAGGGTCAATCTCTGTCAGTAAACGTACAGACCCACCCACATATTGTATGGTTGGCTCCTCCGTAAAACATCCCCAACATGAATTTCAAGGTCAAATGTGAAGTCAACCATTTGCAATTAAAATAAGTATTTTGTTTACACACACTGACATGCAGAAAGTGACAAGAAGCCAAAAGAGACAACAAGCCAACAAATTGACAACAACACACGGACAAAGGACCACATAAAGCACATGCAAAACCAGATTCCCAACAAATTCATAGGGACCACACTACCCACACTTCACAAACAAGTGCAATCATTGACAAATAAACTTGATTCCTTCAGGTATATGCATTATAGAAACAACCATAGCAAAATGCATATCCTAAGCGATTCTACACATAAATAGCAAAATGCTAATTTAACATACAAAAAAAATTTTATTGTGCAGATGAACAGCAAAACCTAACTACGTGGGTGGGTTACCATAAAAAAATGACATCAAGAACCCAAATGCAGATGAAAAACAATCACACATACCTTGCCTAGGTTCGATGATGCAAAACAAGTGTTTTCTCCCTCTCCACACGCTCCAAACCACGAAGAACAAGCCTGATTGCACCTTGGGTCTCTCTCTTGAAAAGTGTTTGAGTTTTGGGGGTTTTGATTCGCGTTATGTTTTGTTTTGGGGTTAAAAGGTGTTTTTGTAACGGCAGAGACCGAGGTGGGTTACGGAGAGTGGCGGAAACACACCTCAGGTGGGTTAAGTGATACTTTTCAAACCACGGGTAGGCAAAGTGATTTTCGCCCAAACCACAGATGGGTTATGTGTAATCTATATATATATATATATAAAACCGAAACCTTTGCTGGCACCACAATTTTCCACGTCAGCACAATATTTAAAAAACAAAAAATAAAAAATAAATAAAAATTATAACTCCTCAAAACCCTAGCAACCTTACTCCTCTCTCAAGTTAAGAAATATAAAGTCACGATTTCTGTAAACTCTCTCTTTCTCTAGATGTAGGAAGCCCTAAAGCATTCAAGATCTACAAAACTCTAGCAACCTTACCCCTCTCTCAAGTTAAGAAATATAAAGTCACGGTTTCTGCAAACTCTCTCTCTCCAGATGTAGGAAGCCCTAAAGCATTCAAGATCTACAATGCACGGTATAGATTTTAGTTTATAAAGTTCAGTTTTTGTAAGGTTAGTTTTGTTTATATATTAATTAATACATAGTACTTTGTTCACCATTGAATACTCATATAATCAATTTCCAATTCAGTGTTCAAGAATTAAACCAAAATTCTAACTGCGCTCTCATAAAATATTATTATTAGTATGAATTTTATGGAGTTGCGGTGTTTAAGAGAAGGCGCATAAATATTTAGTCCTTACGTTTAGGTTTAGGTTTAGGTTTTAAGAGATTTATATATTACTACTATGTGGCTGAATTTCCCGTGACATCAGTTTTATATTTTTTTTTTTTTAATTTGTTTTATGTAAGGTTAGTTTGTTTACATCAGTTCTTTATCTCAAAGATAAGGCTTTTATTTCTACCGCAAGAACTATTTAGGTATGTATCCCTTGCAAGCACACATGAACTTAAATTGTTTTTTAATATATGCATGCTTTATTATTTTCTAATAGTTTTCCCGTGCATCGCACGGATTGGCGACTAGTTATCCCAATTATCAAAGACTCCAAGTTTTACTTAGATTCCATTGTGTGTACACAATGGCAATTCAAGAATTTTTTTAATATTTTCTTTGGCAGTTGCATATAGAATTAGACACACTAAAATTGGTGTGCCTGTTGCTAACATAATCAAAAACTCAAGCAAGATCATCCAGCATAGCTCCAACCATATTGTACTTATGGTATTCTTTTTTCTTTGTTTAGTTTGTTGTTTTTGATGTTTTACGGTATTGAATGACTGCTTTGATTTGGTTTGTAACGTAGATTTATAGTAAAATTTGATTTAGATTTTTTTTTTTTTGAAAGGAAATTTGATTTAGATTTAAATATGAAGTAGCAAATATAAATGGTTTATGATCTAGGGGTTATGACTTTAGGTTGGACCAGTAGTACTTTAGACTATTTTTAACCTTTATTTTGAACTAAAATGATTTATTTTAATTAGTTTTCAATTAATTGTAGCATTTGAGATATGAAAAGATATATATATATATATATATATATGAGATGGGTTCAAGTTACACGTGTAACTTCACAAGAGTTACACCTTTTTAAGACCATAGATTTTTCTTAGATCTGATAGTTAGAAAACACTCTTGCTATGTCATAATTATTCCCTAGAAATTAGTGGTTGGCATTAACTCTTCATATTAAATGTAGAAAAAAAAAAAAAAAAAAAAAAAACAGCATTGAACTCTCCCTTGTCCACCGTCATCGTTTTCTCCTTTCTCTGTCACATGTCTTTTTGGTTCTATGCACTTAAGCCTCAATCATTGATTTCTAACACCATTGTTTCAAGGTACTGGAATTAGTGCTATAACAACATTTTTTTAAGAAACACTCATGGCCAAAGTCACAATAATTCTAGAGAACAATTGTTGTGGCTAAGTTTTTCTAAAATATTTATAACCAATTTCGTTTGAGGTCTGCCAAAATAATAGGTCTAAGGGTGAAAATAATTGGAAAAACACTCATGGCTGAGTCTTTCTAAAACACTCTACGTGATAATGTAATCATCTCTTTCACTTAGCTTATCATAATAATTATTTTTAAATTATTATTTCAAAAGGCAAGGATTACAAGGTCAAAAAAGCAGTAGGAACTAGGAATGGAGTTGGCCAAGATTGGTTTTGCAATATGAGAAACCAGATCTACATAGAAAATTCTTCAATTCAATCAAGCTATTTATGAAAGAGGCTACTGATGAAAAAAAAAATCGGCCACAAAGAGTCTTTGCAACAAGACAGGTAACCAATCTGACTTCGTGGTGCTCAACAATTAACATAATACATGGTGGCTCCCCAGAATCATCTATAATCTAGGAGGAGAGAGAACATATAACTCGTTTTTGGTAAGAAATATTGGTTTGGAATGTCTTAAATAAATGATAATAAATGAAATGCTAATTAGAGTATAGTATTAATGAGTCATTTTTTTGACCGTTAGATTTACTTAAATCTAATGGTTTAGAAAATGTGTAATTTTAAAGAGTTACACCAGGTGTAACTTGAACCCATCTCTCTCTCTCTCTATATATATATATATTTATATTTTATAGAAACAAGTGAAGATATTTAACTGTTGCTACCTATCTAGGACATCCCACATATTAGCAACTAATAATTAAATTAAAATTTCAAGATTTAGGGCCTGTTTGGTAAGAGATTTCTAATAATATTGTTGTTGTTTTATGGAAATACGTGTGAATGAAAAAATGTATGGAAATACGTATAATATTGTTTAAACACTAAAAAATGTTGTTTAAATAACATTACACGCATTTTCACATATTTTTTTACCCACATATATTTTCAAAAAATACGAACAATATTACTAAAATAATATTATCAAGGGACAATCTCACTTTTAGTCCCTATGTTTTGAAGTTTTTCCATTTTAGTCCCTACATTTTATTTTTTCCATTTTTAGTCCCTAAAACCAATTTACGCTTTCCGTTTTAGTCCTTTCCGTCAGTCAACCAACGGAAATAGCTGAGGTGGCAGCCGGAACAATTAAAATATTATAAAAAATGCCACATCACCCTGACAAATCAGCATATATATTTTAAAAATTAATTTATTAATTTTAACTAAATAAAAAAAATTAAAAACGAATCATTTAAAAAAGAAATTAAATTAAAAAAAAAAAAATTTCTTTACAATATGTTCTTCCCAGCCATCATGAAGAACAAGTTCTTCCTCAAGGTTGTTGAGGAAATTTAAAAAATCAAGAACATGCCAACATGAGCACAGATCTACAAAATACAAAGACCTTCAAAGATTCAAAACACAAAGAACACAAACCCAAACCCAACCCTTAATCTCTAGCAAACCCAGAACATCAAACCCATACATTTCAAACCCATAAAATCAAATCCATAAAACAAACCCATAAACATCAAACCCATAAAATCAAATCCTCCATAAAACAAACCCATAAACATCAGCTCTCACTATCTCAGCTCAACCTCCCAATCCATTATCGCCGCCGTGCTCTCAACCCACTACCCACAAACCTCACGCCTCCTCCCTCATCAAACCCCGAAAAATTTGCTGACTGAAGAGACCCAAGCTCTTCACATGGCCATGAAACCTAAAACCCACAACGGAAATGGCAACTCCAGCAACAACAACGGCGGCGGAGGAAGACATGGTGATTAGTATGGTGGCTGCTTGATGTTAACCTCAGCTGTCATATTTCTCTCTTTCTCTCTGCACCTCTCTTTGTTGAGTTATCTTCGATGTCGGCGGCTACCTCATCGTTTGCCCCAGCAGCAGCTATATCAACCACAGCTTTACCGTTTTGGAGAGCCACACAAGACCGAAGCACTCACTCGCCTCCAAGTGGGCCGATGGAAAGCCCAGCAAAATGATTTTGTTGTTATTTTTGGGGGTTTGATTTAACATTTAGCACATGAGTATTTGATGTAGATTTTGATTTGTTGTATTATTGATGGAAATGAGGTTTTGATGTAGATTTTGTTGGTTGGTTGATTAGGAAATAGAATATGTTTGTTTGGGTTGGTTGAGATGAGAGAATAGTTTGCTTGGTTTGATGATCTCTAAGGTGTTGAATTTGGGTTTTTTCTTCTTGTTTTCATTTATGTCTTAATGATCTGGGTTTGAGTTCTTAGGTTGCTGGGTTTGTGTTCTTGTGATGGATTTGAGTTCTTGGTTGTTGGGTTTGATTTGGGAAGAACATGAAGAACAAGTTGTAAAATGAAGAACAATCTGAAGAACATGAAGAACAATCTTAATTAAGGTGAATTTTGATTTTTAATTCTGTTTTTATTTTTTTTATTTAGTTAAAATTAATAAATTAATTTTTAAAATATATATGCTGATTTGTCAGGGTGATGTGGCATTTTTTATAATATTTTAATTGTTCCGGCTGCCACCTCAGCTATTTCTGTTGGTTGACTGACGGAAAGGACTAAAACGGAAAGCGTAAATTGGTTTTAGGGACTAAAAATAGAAAAAATAAAATGTAGGGACAAAAATGAAAAAACTTCAAAACATAGGGACTAAAAGTGAGATTGTCCCTATTATCAAATGAGCCCTTAATTAACCCTTTGATCTCAATGTACGAGCAAGTGAATAAATAAATTACTGGCACCTCTGATTACAGAGTCCGCTGTAGCAAAGTAAAGTTGGATTTCCGGCCTTCGCAAGAAGGTCCCGGGTTCGAGTCCCGGCAGCGGAATAATTTTTATTACTCCGTATTATTTTTCACTATAGGGAAATTTTGAATTTACCCCCAAGCTTTTAAAAATCTGTAGAAAGAGCAAGCGCGCCTCGGTCAATTAACACACAACGGTTTAGCTATAAGCCAGTCAAACAAATTAAAAAGTCAAAAACCCTAAATTTTACACTATAGAAAAATCTCTAAAACCGCAATTTTTTTGGTTCATCAATGGCGAACCTTCCGATCCTCCAATTCGAGGAGCAAATCGTAGAAACGGTGGACCGGAACCCGGTGGTGGTGATTATCGGAGAGACCGGTTCGGGGAAGAGCACCCAGCTCTCTCAGATTCTGCACCGCAGAGGCTACACCAAGTCTGGAATCATCGGCGTCACTCAGCCTCGCCGAGTCGCTGCAGTCTCAGTCGCCAGGTAGAGTTTCCAAGAATTCTTTCTTCACTTGTTAGAATTGGGGTTTTAGGGTTTTGTGATGGCCGTTTGATGTGAAAAAAGAAGAAGAAGAAGGAAGTTGATAATGATATTGTTGTTTATTAAAGTTGTTTATGTAAAATCGTTTATGCTCTGTTTGGCTTCTTGGAATGTTGAGGAAATGAAAAGAGGTTAGAATTATGAATGTTGCCTTTTCCAATAGTAAGGATTGAATTCAACTGAACTCAGCCTCATACTGCACTAATTTGCTTAGTTAACTCAGGTTTCACTTAACCATCCTAACTATACCCCAAATTATAATTTGCACCCTAAACTTTTAGAATGCACGGTTTGCACAGTCCGTGTTACACTTTGCACCCACTGTCAATTCTGCTGTTATCTGAACGGCATCACATAAAAGGACCTAATTGCCCCTCTTCTCAATCCCTTAAAAATAAATGAGAAATAACACTTTACCACCACCCTAAACTATACTCTTGATTACACTGTGTACCCTAAACTCTGGTTTTCCATCCAAGATAATGGCAGAATTGATGGCGAGGTGCAGAGTGTAACATGAGTTATAATTTAGGGTGCTAACTGTGCATTTTGAAAGTTTAGGGTGCAAAGTGTAGTTTGGTGTGTAGTTTAAGGTGGTAAATTGTAATTATCCCCAAGTGTAAATGGTGCTGGAGACAATTATATAGAAAATGATGCCCAATCATGTTATTTTGTTGATTTGTTTCAATTCCTTGGCAACATAATAATGGATATAGGTTATGCTGCACATGAGAGGACAAGAAATCTGAATTATTGCCTAGTTGTTGCCCTAGCTGGCTGTGCTAATTCTGGTTTTGAGAAGTGTCTTTGTGGTTCATTCACTCATAATAATGTATCTTCTTAAGAAACATCTGAAGTGTAATACAATATCTTGTAAAACTTTATTTATTTTTTAATTGGGTTTTTGGTGGTTCCTCATTATATGATTTAATGTCCACAGACGGGTTGCTCAGGAACTTGGGGTTCATCTTGGGGATGAAGTGGGATATGCCATCCGATTTGAAGACAGAACCTCGGAAAGGACTCATATTAAGTAATGCATTTACTTTTGATTAAATGAGATTGACTTCAATTATACTTGTCATTTGACTCTTGTTGAGTGTTTTGGTCCCTTATTATGGTTTTTTGAACTGCCCAGATATCTAACTGATGGAGTCCTCCTTCGAGAAAGTCTGTCCAACCCAGAGCTTAGCCAGTATTCAGTAATCATATTGGATGAAGCTCATGAGAGGAGTCTGAACACGTAAGATTTAACTCTCTATGCCTTGTTCTATGCCATTTCTGTGTTGAATGTTGTGCTATTAGTCTTTACCATATGATGTTCCTAGATTTTAAATAATGTGAATTTCCATGTGTTTCAACTTTTGATGCATACTGGTTTGCCTATATTGCATTTTGAGTACACACTACAATTATGGACATATTCTTTTGTCAGGGACATATTGCTGGGACTAATGAAACGCTTGGTTAGAATGCGTGCCTCCAATTTAAAGGTTCTTATCACTTCGGCAACTCTTGATGGTGAAAAAGTATCAAATTTTTTCTCAAATTGCCCCATACTAAGTGTCCCAGGGAAGTTATACCCTGTAGAAATATTGTACAGCAATGAGCGCCCTACCAGCTATCTTGAAGCATCTTTGAAAACAGCTCTTGGTATGATTTAACTATTTGTCTACTCATATCATGATAATGTACTATAAATTTGAGTATCCTGTTTCTGTTGTTTATAGATACATTTGGTCTTGCTTTCCTGTGGTGTATTCATGGAATATTTGTTAAATGGTAATTCAGAGGATGATGACCAAGATTCCTAATATCAGTATATCGGTAGTAGTAACTTGGTGAATCAGATATTGGTTGACCTGATTGGGTTGGAGTTTGGATTAGCTAAATTTCTAATATTCTGCAATATCTTTTTTTTTGATTGTATATGTTACTTGTTTTGTTTTGTTCTCTATTATTCTCCTTCATCTGTTACAGAATGAAGTTTTCAAATTAGTTTAATTTTTTTAAAGTTTCATTCCTTTTCAACTTTAAGTGATTTGATCTAGATGTTTTATATACTTTTTACCTTTTTTTGAGTTTGCATTAATAGGTAATAAGCTTTTTGAGCTGCATCTTCCTGCTGATTTTAGGCTTCTAAGCACCTTCAAGATAAAAGGAAAACCATTCAAATTTTCTTGTTTACATTTCATGTTAACCTTGATCTGTGAATACATTTTTTTTTCTATGCTATGGCTGTCCATTCATTTTGCTATAATTTCAATCTTGGACTAGATGATGAGGTCTTATTGACCATTTTTTTTACAGACATACACATTCGAGAACCAGAAGGTGATGTCCTAATATTCATGACTGGACAGGTGAGCTTTTATATTTTCTCATTTCTTCCTTTTTTGGGGTGTATGGGTCACTTTTGTGACTTCTACTTATGGAGTATAATTATTTATTTGAATTCTTCTTGTACCGTGGTTCTTTTAATCGAAAAGGTTGCATTTTATACAGGATGATATAGAGAAGTTGGTATCAAAGTTGGAGGATAGAGTTCAAAGTCTTGAGGAAGGATCTTGTTTGGATGCCATAATCCTTCCCCTTCATGGTTCTTTGCCACCTGAAATGCAGGCAGGTTTTTTCATTCTTGTGTGTTTTAAATTTCTTGATGAAACTTGAATCATGTATTAATATTTCCTGCTTTTAAGGTATCTCCTACTTTAGGGTTGTTCTAGACCAGCTAACCTTCAGATTTTGTAGTTTGTATCTGTAGCATTAGGAAATGAGAACAAAATTTATAGTCCTTTCCAAAAAAAGAAAAGAAAAAAAGCATGTGGTTCCATTTTATTTCCAGAACATAATGCATCATATAAACACTTTTAACTGCAATGGGTTGTTTATCTTTGTTAATAGTTTAACATGATAAATGTTTTAGTGATTAACTACTGAGTAGTTGGGTTGTTAAATGTGGAAAACAAGAGCCTTAGTGTTTTTCATTAATAGGTGTGTGATTTTATGCCCTGCCTAACTGGAATCCTGATTCTGCATTTATACAATCATATCAATGTGGTGAAGTCTTATGATTAAATGGGGTTTTTATGAGATTTTATTGGAAGTATTGTTGGTTATCTATTACTACTTTAAATCCTAAATGCATCTGATTTCAAATAACATGATTATGGGATTTTCTATGACTCTGCAGGTGCGTGTATTTAGTCCTCCTCCTCCGAATTGCCGGCGATTTATTGTTGCCACAAATATTGCTGAAACTTCATTGACAGTTGATGGTGTCGTGTAAGATACTTGATACTTGTATCAAATTTATTATTTGACAATTACATTCATTCTAAAAATTTATTATTTGGCAACTACATTCATTCTGTTATTTATAGTTTATTTATGCAACGTGTGTTCCATCTATTTAAGATTAAAGAGACACCCTTCCCCCCCCCTTGTTTGCACCCCCTTCCTTCCGCTCTCTCTGTATCTATTTTTATGAAATTCAGTCAAGTTTTCCTCTTATAGCTATGCTTTGCTTATTATGATCCTGTATATTGATTGTGCCATAATAGGTTGGTTACACAGTTCACTGATATTTCCAAATTTTGTATTATTGATAGGTATGTTATTGATTCTGGTTATGTCAAGCAACGGCAATACAACCCATCAACCGGCATGTATTCCCTTGATGTTGTTCAAATTAGCAAGTAAGCAGTAAATCTCATGAGCTGTGGTCCCCAACTGATTATGCTACCCCTTGTGATTGAGTTTATGTCCTGTTAGAAGTTTCTTGATTGTGCCTGAATAAAATACCTTTTATAAATTAGAAAAGGTGATTGTTTTAGCCACAATGTAGATGTGGCATGTTAAAGAAGAAATGATTCAAGGCTCAATTCTTACTTTAGGCCAAAGGTAGAGCATTGGAGATCAGATAGGCTGTAGTAATTGTCCTTTTTTTGATCAGCAGAATACTTGTTTGTAGTAGCTATCCCTATAGATGATTTTCTGTACTGCCTAATTGATTGTGCTAGTTGCACTTATTGCTTATCATTAAACATTGGGTTATATAATTGCAGAGTGCAAGCTAATCAGCGGGCAGGTCGAGCTGGAAGAACACGTCCTGGGAAGTGCTATCGGTTATACCCTTCCATACTTTATAATGATGACTTCCTAGATGTAACAGTTCCTGAAATACAGAGATCTTCTCTTGCTGGAAGTGTTCTTTATTTGAAATCATTGGACCTCTCTGATATGGATATTCTCAAGTTTGAGTTTCTTGATCCCCCTTCCTGTAAGAAGGAATTTTTTCTTCGTTTTCTTCAATGTTCATGCATACAGCTGGGGTTCCTTGGATAAAGTCATAAAATCTGGTTGGCTTTGCTGCAGCTGAGTCTTTAGAAGATGCTTTGAAGCAATTATATCTCATTGATGCGATTGATGAAAATGGGATGATCACAAGTATTGGACGAGTAATGGCTGGTAAAAGATTCTCTGGGACTGTTATAACTTATAAGCATGTAGCCATCATCTTGTAGAATATAAGTATTTTAGTAATCTCAAATTATCATCACCATAATTACTTTAAAATTTTTTTTTTTTTTCACCATCAATGGCGTAGCTAATTCTTATTTATCTTTCTAATTTTACACTGAAATCATTTGAACACCATTTTTTAGTGATACTTAAGTCTTATTCATCATCATCCATTCCCTTACCAGTGTCATCATAGAAGGTGTTTCTGATGGTGCATTTGATTATGATTTATCTGCCTAGCATTTATTCCTTGAGAAACTACTTTGACAGCTTTTCTCCATTTTTGAAATTATTTCTATTTGCATATGAACATTCTATGTTCACTGAGTATTTTCTGTGAATTATGCAGAGCTTCCACTAGAACCTTCACTCTCAAGAACCTTAATGGAGGCAAATGAGTGTGGTTGCTTATTCCAGGCTTTGACTGTTGCTGCCATGTTATCAGCAGAAACTATGTTGCTTCCTGGTCGAAGGTGAAGTCCTAGAAATATTATAAAAGTTTTTCCTGTTATCTCCAAGATTTTACATGTAGTAGCTAGCTAGTCAACACTGCCTTCTTTTGAACAGTGGGCACTGCATGTCTAATATGGTTAGGTCTACAAGTACTTAGGGGCCCCTCTTCTCAATTAAAAATACTCAGGGCTAGTTTTTGTAGGACTGCAATGGCGTTGAGAGACAACCCTTGGGTTGCTTTGCAAAAGCTGCCTAGAAAAGCCTAAATTGCTTTAAAGAAGCTACAAAAAATCCCTTACCAAAAAGGCTGCATGGAAATATACAGCCTTTTAAATGCTAAATCACCCTTGGAGAAGCTGTAAAAAGCGCTACCTAATGGATCCTCAGCCATTGTGAATTAAGAAGCAGTTTTATCAGTAACATCACAATAGCTATTTATTGAAGTTTTATGCCTCTGCAACTTTTCATGTGGCCCTATGAATTTTCTTTGAGATGATAATATCTTTGTCTCCACTTGCAGCAAGAGTACTGAGAAAAAGAGGAAACACACTCACTTGGACCTTCCTGATGGATCTGGCTGGGGTGATCACATCCAATTGCTTCAGATTTTTGAGGAATGGGATAGAACTAACTATGATATTGGTTGGTGCAAAGACCATAACTTGCAGGTACTCTTTTATTTTCTTTCTCAGAAAACATGCAATACTTAGCTGCCTGTATGAGATGAGTCATATCAATCATGCAAGACTAAGCTCTTGAGGTGAAGTTACACCACACAAGCATCATGAACTTACAGCCATGAAGTAGGGCAGATCCTTGTGGACTCTTCATCTTATATTACATGAATCCTTTCATTAGTTGCTTTTCTTGGACAAATAAGAATCTGCTGTGAGTACTTGATGAGCATATATGGTTGTCATTATTTTTCCAGTGTCTTTGTTGCATGAAGGGAAGTCCACCAAATTGACTAGATGCATAATGATTAGAAATTTAGGATAGATTCAATCCTGATCTAATATATAATGCTTGTCAAACTTTCTGATTGTAGGTGCGGGGGATGTTGTTTGTCAAAGATGTCCGGAAACAGTTATCTCAGATAATGCAGAAAATAGCAAAGGGTTAGTATTCTATAGAATTGAGGAGCTTACAAATTTGAAGCATATTGATTATTTAATCATACCTTGATGATGTTAATGTTGAGGTTTTAATTTTGCAAAACTAATGCAGGCTTTACTTCTGATGTTGAAATTTGTGTTCTTGTTATAAGGGTTTACTTAATCAAAAAGGAAAAGTAATTAAAAAGAAATTGTAACGGGGAGAGGGGATACCATTTGGCACCTCATATCAAGCTTCTTCAGTGTTAGTATGGCAAAACCATATTCATAGACTATTGTTGATTCTCTGACATGTATATTGTTGATATTGCTATTAATTTGTGGAATCTGAAAGATTATTCAAGTAATCTTTTTCTGCTGGCTGGATTTTATGGTTTTTGACACTTTCCTGTCTGTCCATATTCAGTAAATTGGCAATATCTACTTTCAGTTGGGCTGTGAAAACACATATTAGTTTGGTTGGAAAGATTTCCACACCCAAAGTTTTTTTGTTCAAAGGAGCTCTTATTTTAGAATATCTTACTGAACCAAGAATAAAAATGGCACAAATATCCCCCATACGTCTATTGCATTCATTGTGGGAGTTGGGGCAAAGAAGAATCTAGTATGGAAGAAGAAAATACATCAAAATTTTACCTTCTTTGGAGTCTAGAAGTATACTCCTTGCAGATTTCTGTCATTTTAGTTATTACTGTTTTCTTTGTGTGCTGGTACCTTTTTGGATGTTATTCTCCTTCTTTGCTCTTCTAATGGTTTATGTGGTATTTGGCATCTGGAAAACAGGATCACTAGATGTTCGGGCTAATGGAAGATGGAAAGAGGGTGAGCAAGATTACCGTAATTTGAGGAAGGCATTGTGCATAGGTTTTGCAAATCAGCTTGCTGAGAGAATGGTTCATCACAATGGCTATCGAACTCTAGGTTTCAAGCCCCAAGTAGTTCAGGTAATTTACTTTGGTATCTAGTCTGTGTTAGTTATACTACTCTATCTTATCCAGACCTAGTTAAGCATAGCCTTAATCTAAAAATTTTGTTGATTTGATTCAACTTTTTGAACGATTGTCCTTCATTCCAAATTCACTTTCAAAAGCTTGATTTGAGTAGGAAAGTGATTGTGGCAAGTTTTATTTTGTTTGAATTAGTTAAGCAGTGACCTGTGGTCCATATTATGGATGTGATTTTTCAAGTCATCTGTGTTTTAAGAAACCTGAAGGTAAATTATTGTTCATTTTAGGTGCACCCATCCTCTGTGCTGAAACCAGATGACGAGGGAAAGCTTCCAGAGTATGTTGTCTACCATGAGCTCATTGCAACCTCACGCCCATACTTACGTAATGTATGTGCTGTAGAAATTCATTGGGTCATGCCCATTTTAAACAAGGTTAAGAAGATAAATGTCAACAAACTGAGGTAAGTAAGTCACTTTTGTTTATTAGAGGTGAAACTGGTTTTTTCCCAATTCAAGGTTGCACATGAACATTGTTGACTGACCTTGAGACTTTTGGCTTGTGTGGGGCAGTGGTGGGACTGATCTTACAGTAGAAGGAACTGAGGGAAAACTCTCAGACTTGCCAAAGAAAGAGGTTAACATTGCTGGGGTTCCTGATGACCACGAAAGTAGAATTCAGGCAGCTAGGGATCGATTTCTTGCTCGCAAAGCAAAGAAATGAGCTTTTATTACCACTTTTTATGACCGTGAAATTAGAGTCCAAGCAGTTGGAGAATGATATTCTGTTTTTAAAGCAAAGAAATGAGCTTATTTATCAGTTATTATATTGATATATCAGTGGGCTTGGCAGCCCCAGCGGCTGGGCTAAGGTCATTTCTTTTATGGGGAACAAGTTTTCTGTTTATGAGTGCCAAAAGGAGAGTTATCCTGGTAAGTACAGCAAACTATGATTGTTGACATTAGTGTGACCCTTAAGAAAAAAGAAAGGTATTTCAACCTCACCCATGATTACGCATTTGTGATGATCAGACCTTGGAGGATGTGGATCCAGCACACCTACAGTTCAACCTCACCCATGATTACGCATTTGTGATGATCAGACTTTGGAGGATGTGAATCCAGAACACCTATGGTTGAAACTAGTTCTGAGCTGAAATTTGGTCATTTTTTACAAGGAGCATGTTTGTTCTGGTCTTCTTGCTGTGTTGGCGTATTATCAAGATCAACTATTAAGGTATGATAGCAGTTTCTCCTTTTTTCTTGCTGAAGGTATGCTAGCAGTTGACAGACTTCCACTGTACATTTACAAATTCTATACAAATGAAACACAATCTTTCTTTCTCCAAAGAATAGAAAAAGAACCTCTGCAATGTACCTACTGTAACACTATGTACATTTTGCTGTCATAGTGTTTCTATTATCTTGGCAGCAGGTGTACAGGTTTAGGAATCCCAATTTATGCTTTCTAAGTGGGAATATACAACTCTAAGCTGGATCTCTGTGTAGCTAAATTGCATGCCGTTTTCCATTTTTGTACACAACCTGCTTTCTTGATCTATGCAAAGCAGCATGTTTTTTTATTTTTAAATTCTTCGTCAATTTTCTTCTTGGTCAGCATAAATTGTTTTCTATTTGGTCTTGTAATCTACTTCTGCATGCCTTTTGGGTTATGGGTCACTGTGAGGCTGTGAGCTGCATTTTGTGTGTGTGAAATGAATGCCAGCCTCTTAAAAAAAAATTGGGGGCAAGGTTGCTTACATTTTTGTGTGTATCTGAAATGAATGCCAGCCTCTTAAAAAAAAATTGGGGGTAAGGTTGCTTATTAATCACCTCTTTGATATCCCACAAAAGTGGAGTTATGTGCATTGGAAATTTATATTATAAAAAAAAAATTGCTGCCATTTTCTTGCACGGTTGCACCTATGCCATTTTTATTTTCAGCTTGCATGGAACTGCAGTTTGTGTTTAAACTGCATGCCCTTAAACAATTCTGGTTCCCAACGTTATGAATCACACTTTCTCTAAACTAGATTTTGTTTTGGTAATTAAATGCTGTTGTCATTTCTGAAAAGAAGATGAAGTTCTTGTAAGGTGCATACCACTTTAAACTAGACGTGGTTTATGCAAGAGATTTCTCGTGCATCTATTCATGCAAAGAAGAGCAACAGAAAACTCTTTGCATGAATCCATGCAACGATAAAAATCATAGATGAGTGGGAATTATCAAAACAAAAATCAGATACATTTCCGAAGCCCTAAAATTGGAAGTGCTATTTATTCCTCAATCCAAAGTATGTATGGCGGAACAGAACTATTTTAAGAATGAGTCTTAAGTGGAAATCCTACTTGCACACTTGAGAATACTCGTTGGTGCTCGTACTAAATAGCCACTTTTTTTTTTTTGCTAAACTCAATAGCCACCTTATTGTTAGAGCTTTTGGGTTGCTTGAACGGTTTTCTATGGAAAATGTATTGCAAATTTGCAATTAACCTTTGAACAATGAAAATGATCTAAGGTGCATGACTGCATGCCATTAAACGCTTATGGTTTTACAGGCACATTTTGACTTCCGAACCATTTCCCAACCATGTAACAGTTTACCCTAAAATTTTCTGAAGATTGCACCGCCAAAGTCGAGGTAGTCAATGATCCATAAACCACTGTTAGGTAGGACTTAGGATCGAAGCAATTTCTTTTGGGACATTCTTTGTTTTCATATGATGGCAAGCATAACAAAGGAAACTGCTGAGCTTTATTTATTTATTATTAATATATAAAGAAACCGGTAAATAGTATTTTTTTTAAAAGGCCTCATTGAACATACCTTTTGCCAGAATGCAATTGCTGAGCTAAACCATTGCTAAATTTAAAGAGGCACATCTAACCAGAGAGTTGATGGCTTAAATAATTTAATGTTTTTCTAAACTTTTATAAGTTTTTATATATAAAAAAGGTTTATCTCATGGTGTAGGGGCACTTCAGGCTTTTTGTCTTCCTTTCTTTGTTTTGCACATTTAGTATATATCCTTCGGACCATCTGGTATGGATGATCCATCACATTTGGCTTAGAGAAAAAGAAAGAAAGATTATCATGATTATCACATTTAGGCATTATTGGTGATTTATCTATTGAGTGAATTAATTTATATAATGCAAAATTATTTAGGACGACTCTCTTGGGTATTATGCAAAATTATCTGCAGGTGGGTACATAATGAATACTAGTAGTTTTCTTGCTTATGTGAGTTTGATTGGGATTTTTTATTTTATATTTATTTATTGGGATTTTCGATTTGATGTCTTAATTTATTTATTTACCCTGCTCATCTCATCTATTATATTGCGTAAGGGAGACCGACTGTTTGGCAAATCAAATTATATACATTGTAAACGAATTTCATCAGATGAGTTGAATTTAAGTGGTTTCATGTCTATTATCTAAAATTGACACACACATATATATCATCATAAAATTGAAATTGAGTAATTTATTCAACCTAATTATGAACAAAGAAATTCATAATTACCTTCTTAGGTTTTCATTTTTCTTTTTGGTTGGAGTAAAGAAAATGTTTGTTTATGTCCGTTTATTTATTTATTTTTATATAAGCTTGATATAGGAAAATTGGATTTAAATTCATAAATAATACTATTATATTAAATTATTATTTGAAATCTATAGATAATATAAATAGCCCCATTTCATAGAAGATTGAGGAAAATCATCCTATCCAACTAACTCTAACAATATGCTATATACTATCAATCAAAATTTAGTTATTAATTTAGTAGTACGGATTTATCAAAGTGATGAAAAAATTATCATAATGGTGTTTATGATATGAGAAAAAAAAAAGTTAATTAAATAACTCGTGAACAAATTTAAACTTATTTGATAAGAAAATAAATAAAATTTGAATATGTAATCTAATTTTATAACGAGATTAAATGAGAATTATATATATTTTTAATAGAATCAAGATTGAGAGTTTATGTCTAAAATAAAATTATAGGAATAATCTTGAATATTCCCAATTCATTTTGAGTCTTATTTTCAGAGTCAATGTCTGCCGTCCAGACTTTAGATCAAAAACTAAAAAAACGAATTATATTTAAAAGAAATAATTGAAAAAAAGAAATGCAAATAAAATCAAAAGATGGCAACACAATTTCCAATATTATGCCCCCTCATAAAAAGTAGGTTGGATATAATTTATTTTTACTGAAAATTGAAAATATTATAACAAAATAATTTATAATTTTTAAATCTGTAAATAGTACCGTAATATTCATTTTTAATAAAAAAGATAGTTGGAAAGTAAAATTTATGAGATTTTTAAACAGTACATAAGTATATTATTCACGAAAAAATAGCCAAAAGCTGCCGCCTAAAAAAAAAAAAAAAAAAAAAACGACGGGCAAGAAGATTGGTGGATCACAGCTGAAAGTACGAGAAGGGCACGAGGGTCAAATATAATAAAAAATGGTAGACTAAAACTGAATATATTAAGTAGAAGAAAACAAAAAAAAATTAGTATCAAAGTCAAGGTCACCAACCCCACACAGAGACTCCAACGACCTTACACAAAATTGAAGAGACATAGAAATATAGAAGAAGAACACCCACCAAACCAAAGCAGTACAATGCAAATAAATACCAACCGCCCACCATAGTTGAAACTTGAACAAGCCTTTTTAAGTCAGTCCCCATCTGTCCTACATTAAGTGTAAGCTCCGCCACAACAACACTATATAGCCAACGACCAAACCAACCAACTAAACCAACCACTTGGTACTGTGGACGAGAGAGAGAGAGAGAGAGAGAGAAGAGAATGGCGAGCTCTGGAGCAACATTGGAGGACATACCTTCGGTTGACATCATGACTGAACTCCTCCGTCGCTTCAAGTGCAACTCCAAGCCTGACAAGCGCCTCGTTCTTGTTGGTGTGTGTACATCTCACATTTCTTTTCTTGTCGTTCTAAACTAGGGTCTGTTTTAACTTCAGTTCTTAATATTTGTTACATGCAAATGTTTATGTTTCTTTTGTAATTTTTGTCTGTGATGGGGTTTTTGTTTTGGTGTCATTGTTAGAATTATGGTTAAATTCACTATTTTCTAAGAGTTTAAGCTTTTGGGAGAATTGGTAATTTAATATAGTATTAGAACAAACATCTAAAATCTCGTTGGACTCCACTTATTAAGGGGTAGTTTAGGCTACAAGGAAGTGGGTGTTAGAATTATGGTTAAATGATTAGATTCACCATTTTCCTAACAACTTAAGCTTTTGGGAGATTTGGTAACTTAACAAACATAAAAGTTTGTACTGGTTGGGTTGGATCTTGTTTCTCTAGTAGCCTAGTATTCTGTGGATTGTCATTTGAAATCCTGAATGGAGTCTGTGACTTTGATTATCATACAAATAAAATTTTATGTTCATGTTCATGGGGAGGAATTATTTATTGTTATCTCTCTCTTAAAAAAAAAAAAAATACTAAGCTTTTTGTAAAGTTTGAGGATAGAAAATGGATGATGAAAAAAGAAGAAGAAGGAAACAAGATATAAATATCTAGGGTAAAATAGAAAAACCATCCCTGAGGGATTGGGCTAATACCAGGTACTAGTGCAAGACTTTTCAAAAACATTCAATTTTCCTCCTAAGCACAAACGACACTTTAACATCATTTAAAAGTTCCCTGCTCTTCCAAGTCCCTTGCTTCCTTCCAACAGCTTGTCTTAATTGTGCATGTCTTACGAGTTACAATGAATGCAGTGTTTGTGTAGCCAATGGTAGATAAATAGTAGCCAGAGATGGAGAAGGAAGAGCAGGGGAATTTTCAAATGATGTTAAGTGACGTTTGTGCTTAGGGAGAAAATTGGATATTTTTTAAAAAGTTTTAGCAGTACCTAGCATTTGTATTCCACACACACACACATATATGGAATACAAATACCTGGTGTCCACTTTTTTATACCTAAAAAATAACCTTATTATCTAATTGAAAGTGATTTTTAATAATAATCCAAAATAATATGAATATGAAAGTAAATTGGATAATTTAAAATTGCCCCAGGCATAGGATTCTTTGGTGTCTAACACTTTTTTTTTCTTTTTTAAATTCTTCCAAAATTAACCTTATTACTTAATTAAAAGTGATTCAATAGAAATTCAAAATAATGAGGATATAAAAGTGAATTAATTAATTTTAAAATTACCCCAAAACCATGATTCCAACCACTAGACTTCCTCCAATTTTGTTTCTCCTCATTTTTGGCCTTTAATTAAATAAGGAATAAACCATATGAGATTGAGAGAAAGCTATGCGCATGCAAGGAGGCTCGTTAATTAGGACTTAGGAGGGATAAGAAAGTGGAGGGAAACAAAGAGACTAGTATTAAATTTCTATTAAATCCTTAAATTGAATTGTTTTTGAAAATCCAGAAAAATAAGATTGTTAATTCAACTATGTAAGACATTTTCTTTCCTATTTTCCTCCCATTTTGGAAAGATTAAAAACGGTGGGCTTTTATAGAGAATAATCATCTCTCATTTTTTTTCTTCCACTTTTCTACTCTACCTAACAAGAGAAAATATCAATTTATCTTCTATGTTCTTGCTATCCTTTTCTATCCTCTTGCTTTTCCACCCTACCAAATTTCCTCCAAGTTTCATGCTCTTGCATAGTTGTATATATCCATTTGAGGCTCTGAGAAGAAAACATAGTTCCACTACCTTTTGAATGAGTCTACCATACGTACCAAATGATATTTCGTTATTTATCAAAAAAAAAAAAAAGAGTAGATAAATAGTTTAATCCTCTTAATCGTTACGATTCTTAATGGGAAATTTGCATCTATTTCAATTTTCATTGTCATTAAGATTGATGCATAATCTGTTGGGGGTTTGCTTGTAGCAGTGTGCATGATAAATATTTGAATGCCATATTGGAAATGTGAATATTCATATGGACTGTATGAAAATGGCAGGTCCACCTGGATCTGGAAAGGGTACACAGTCACCAATTATTAAGGATGATTATTGCTTGTGCCATTTGGCTACTGGTGATATGCTAAGAGCTGCAGTTGCTGCAGAGACTCCTCTTGGAATTAAGGCTAAAGAAGCAATGGTGAAGGTCATATACCTTTGATCTCTTATTTAGACATGTGCTTTGTACATGAAGATTTCTTCTCTTTTGGGCTTACTTTTGCAATGGCTTGTTTGTGAGTGGAACCGTCATTGAATTTGATTTGTTTTGTAGGGAGAACTTGTATCTGATGATTTGGTTGTTGGGATTATTGATGAAGCTATGAAGAAGCCATCATGCAAGAAGGGTTTCATTTTGGATGGTTTTCCAAGGACCTTGGTTCAAGCACAAAAGGTTGCATTCTTTTTTGCTTCTTTCTTTTTCCTTTTTTTTTTTTTTTTTTTTTTTTTCATTGAACATACCTTTTGCCAGAATGCAATTGCTGAGCTAAACCATTGCTAAATTTAAAGAGGCACATCTAACCAGAGAGTTGATGGCTTAAATAATTTAATGTTTTTCTAAACTTTTATAAGTTTTTATATATAAAAAAGGTTTATCTCATGGTGTAGGGGCACTTCAGGCTTTTTGTCTTCCTTTCTTTGTTTTGCACATTTAGTATATATCCTTCGGACCATCTGGTATGGATGATCCATCACATTTGGCTTAGAGAAAAAGAAAGAAAGATTATCATGATTATCACATTTAGGCATTATTGGTGATTTATCTATTGAGTGAATTAATTTATATAATGCAAAATTATTTAGGACGACTCTCTTGGGTATTATGCAAAATTATCTGCAGGTGGGTACATAATGAATACTAGTAGTTTTCTTGCTTATGTGAGTTTGATTGGGATTTTTTATTTTATATTTATTTATTGGGATTTTCGATTTGATGTCTTAATTTATTTATTTACCCTGCTCATCTCATCTATTATATTGCGTAAGGGAGACCGACTGTTTGGCAAATCAAATTATATACATTGTAAACGAATTTCATCAGATGAGTTGAATTTAAGTGGTTTCATGTCTATTATCTAAAATTGACACACACATATATATCATCATAAAATTGAAATTGAGTAATTTATTCAACCTAATTATGAACAAAGAAATTCATAATTACCTTCTTAGGTTTTCATTTTTCTTTTTGGTTGGAGTAAAGAAAATGTTTGTTTATGTCCGTTTATTTATTTATTTTTATATAAGCTTGATATAGGAAAATTGGATTTAAATTCATAAATAATACTATTATATTAAATTATTATTTGAAATCTATAGATAATATAAATAGCCCCATTTCATAGAAGATTGAGGAAAATCATCCTATCCAACTAACTCTAACAATATGCTATATACTATCAATCAAAATTTAGTTATTAATTTAGTAGTACGGATTTATCAAAGTGATGAAAAAATTATCATAATGGTGTTTATGATATGAGAAAAAAAAAAGTTAATTAAATAACTCGTGAACAAATTTAAACTTATTTGATAAGAAAATAAATAAAATTTGAATATGTAATCTAATTTTATAACGAGATTAAATGAGAATTATATATATTTTTAATAGAATCAAGATTGAGAGTTTATGTCTAAAATAAAATTATAGGAATAATCTTGAATATTCCCAATTCATTTTGAGTCTTATTTTCAGAGTCAATGTCTGCCGTCCAGACTTTAGATCAAAAACTAAAAAAACGAATTATATTTAAAAGAAATAATTGAAAAAAAGAAATGCAAATAAAATCAAAAGATGGCAACACAATTTCCAATATTATGCCCCCTCATAAAAAGTAGGTTGGATATAATTTATTTTTACTGAAAATTGAAAATATTATAACAAAATAATTTATAATTTTTAAATCTGTAAATAGTACCGTAATATTCATTTTTAATAAAAAAGATAGTTGGAAAGTAAAATTTATGAGATTTTTAAACAGTACATAAGTATATTATTCACGAAAAAATAGCCAAAAGCTGCCGCCTAAAAAAAAAAAAAAAAAAAAAACGACGGGCAAGAAGATTGGTGGATCACAGCTGAAAGTACGAGAAGGGCACGAGGGTCAAATATAATAAAAAATGGTAGACTAAAACGAATATATTAAGTAGAAGAAAACAAAAAAAATTAGTATAAACAAAGTCAAGGTCACCGACCCCACACAGAGACTCCAACGACCTTACACAAAATTGAAGAGACATAGAAATATAGAAGAAGAACACCCACCAAACCAAAGCAGTACAATACAAATAAATACCAACCGCCCACCATAGTTGAAACTTGAACAAGCCTTTTTAAGTCAGTCCCCATCTGTCGTACATTAAGTGTAAACTCCGCCACAACAACACTATATAGCCAACCAAACCAACCAACTAAACCAACCACTTGGTACTGTGGACAGAGAGAGAGAGAGAGAGAGAGAAAGAATGGCGAGCTCTGGAGCAACATTGGAGGACATACCTTCGGTTGACATCATGACTGAACTCCTCCGTCGCTTCAAGTGCAACTCCAAGCCTGACAAGCGCCTCATTCTAGTTGGTGTGTGTGTACATCTCATATTTCTTTTTCTTGTCGTTCTAAACTAGGGTCTGTTTTAACTTCAGTTCTTAATATTTGTTAAATGCAAATGTTTATGTTTCTTTTTTAATTTTTGTCTGTGATGGGGTTTTTGTTTTGGTGTCATTGTTAGAATTATGGTTAAATTCACTATTTTCTAAGAGTTTAAGCTTTGGGGAGAATTGGTAATTTAATATGGTATTAGAACAAACATCTAAAATCGCATTGGACTCCACTTATTAAGGGGTAGTTTAGGATACAAGGAAGGGGTGTTAGAATTACGGTTAAATGATTAGATTCACCATTTTCCTAACAACTTAAGCTTTTGGGAGATTCGGTAACTTAACAAACATAAAAGTTTGTACTGGTTGGGTTGGATCTTGTTTCTCTAGTAGCCTAGTATTCTGTGGATTGTTATTTGAAATCCTGAATGGAGTCTGTGACTTTGATTATCATACAAATAAAATTTTATGTTCATGTTCATGGGGAGGAATTATTTATTGTTATCTCTCTCTTAAAAAAAAAAAAATTACTAAGCTTTTTGTAAAGTTTGAGGATAGAAAATGGATGATGAAAAAAGAAGAAGAAGGAAACAAGATATAAATATCTAGGGTAAAATAGAAAAACCATCCCTGAGGGATTGGGCTAATACCAGGTACTAGTGCAAGACTTTTCAAAAACATTTAATTTTCCTCCTAAGCATAAACGACACTTTAACATCATTTAAAAGTTCCCTGCTCTTCTAAGTCCCTTGCTTCCTTCCAACAGCTTGTCTTAATTGTGCATGTCTTACGAGTTACAATGAATGCAGTGTTTGTGTAGCCAATGGTAGATAAATAGTAGCCAGAGATGGAGAAGGAAGAGCAGAGGAAATTTTCAAATGATGTTAAGTGACGTTTGTGCTTAGGGAGAAAATTGGATATTTTTTAAAAAGTTTTGGCAGTACCTAGCATTTGTATTCCACACACACACACATATATGGAATACAAATACCTGGTGTCCACTTTTTTATACCTAAAAAATAACCTTATTATCTAATTGAAAGTGATTTTTAATAATAATCCAAAATAATATGAATATGAAAGTAAATTGGATAATTTAAAATTGCCCCAGGCATAGGATTCTTTGGTGTCTAACACTTTTTTTTTTCTTTTTTAAATTCTTCCAAAATTAACCTTATTACTTAATTAAAAGTGATTCAATAGAAATTCAAAATAATGAGGATATAAAAGTGAATTAATTAATTTTAAAATTACCCCAAAACCATGATTCCAACCACTAGACTTCCTCCAATTTTGTTTCTCCTCATTTTTGGCCTTTAATTAAATAAGGAATAAACCATATGAGATTGAGAGAAAGCTATGCGCATGCGAGGAGGCTCGTTAATTAGGACTTAGGAGGGATAAGAAAGTGGAGGGAAACAAAGAGACTAGTATTAAATTTCTATTAAATCCTTAAATTGAATTGTTTTTGAAAATCCAGAAAAATAAGATTGTTAATTCAACTATGTAAGACATTTTCTTTCCTATTTTCCTCCCATTTTGGAAAGATTAAAAACAGTGGGCTTTTATAGAGAATAATCATCTCTCATTTTTTTTCTTCCACTTTTCTACTCTACCTAACAAGAGAAAATATCAATTTATCTTCTATGTTCTTGCTATCCTTTTCTATCCTCTTGCTTTTCCACCCTACCAAATTTCCTCCAAGTTTCATGCTCTTGCATAGTTGCATATATCCATTTGAGGCTCTGAGAAGAAAACATAGTTCCACTACCTTTTGAATGAGTCTACCATACGTACCAAATGATATTTCGTTATTTATCAAAAAAAAAAAAAAGAGTAGATAAATAGTTTAATCCTCTTAATCGTTACGATTCTTAATGGGAAATTTGCATCTATTTCAATTTTCATTGTCATTAAGATTGATGCATAATCTGTTGGGGGTTTGCTTGTAGCAGTGTGCATGATAAATATTTGAATGCCATATTGGAAATGTGAATATTCATATGGACTGTATGAAAATGGCAGGTCCACCTGGATCTGGAAAGGGTACACAGTCACCAATTATTAAGGATGATTATTGCTTGTGCCATTTGGCTACTGGTGATATGCTAAGAGCTGCAGTTGCTGCAGAGACTCCTCTTGGAATTAAGGCTAAAGAAGCAATGGTGAAGGTCATATACCTTTGATCTCTTATTTAGACATGTGCTTTGTACATGAAGATTCCTTCTCTTTTGGGCTTACTTTTGCAATGGCTTGTTTGTGAGTGGAACCGTCATTGAATTTGATTTGTTTTGTAGGGAGAACTTGTATCTGATGATTTGGTTGTTGGGATTATTGATGAAGCTATGAAGAAGCCATCATGCAAGAAGGGTTTCATTTTGGATGGTTTTCCAAGGACCTTGGTTCAAGCACAAAAGGTTGCATTCTTTTTTGCTTCTTTCTTTTTTTTTTTTTTTTTTTTTTTTTTTTTTTTTTTTTTAATATGATATCTGTTGTTCTTTTTTGTTACCTTTTGCACTTTTTTTCCCCTTTAGTATTCTTGTTGTTGACTTCTAATATATTTCACTACATCATATACAGCTTGATGAGATGCTTGAGAAGCAGGGGGTTAAAATTGATAAGGTGCTCAACTTTGCAATTGATGATTCCATATTGGAGGAGAGGATCACTGGTCGATGGATACACCCTTCCAGTGGTAGATCTTACCATACAAAATTTGCACCTCCCAAGGTTCCTGGTGTTGATGATGTAAGTTGATGCCATTTTCCCCCCATTTAGTTGTTTATTGATGATTGAAATGCAAAGCTCATGTTGTAGATTTTGCAAACCATGTCTATTCAATTGCATATGCATATTGTATTGAAAGTATAAATTGAATGAAATATCATATTTGATCACCTTAACAATTTCATTGAACTTAATGAGGTATAGCCAAGCTTCTGAATTTGGGGTCCATTTTATTTTTATGAATCATTATTTCTTCATCTTTTTCTTCTTGCACTGAAGGTCTCAGGAGAACCTTTGATTCAACGAAAAGATGATACTGCAGAAGTTCTCAAGTCAAGGCTGGCAGGCTTTCATAAACAAACTGAACCGGTACACTTCTCTGATTTAACTTGGAGTTTACTTCTTTCTTGTGTTAATTTTATAACATTTTTGGGAGTGATTTAAGGAACATTGTATTTCATATGCCTTAGAATGGAAATAGCTACTAGAGTGTGTTGAAATCCAACTTAGTTGTCATTTAAAGCTGTTACTTCCTTGTTGAAGTCCGAACTCTTTTCTTTGTGTTTTCATGTTGCACTCTTTAAGATTAAATGTAAATTGCATTTGGGTTTTTTTTTTGGTGTACCCTGAAGCTGTTGCATTGTGGAAGTTTTTATTAGTTTTATTCATTTGGCATCAAATTATAATGTGTATGTTGCGGAGTTAATGTTGACAAATTGTGCTCTTATTTTTAATTATGATGTTAATATGGTTTGGAAGAACTATTTATATTTTGAAGAGCAAGGTATTTTATTATATGCCATAAATATGGGACTAAATGCATCTTATTTCAGTCTAACGCTAAATACATTTATGATTCATTCATTATCTTTTAAATTTGTGCTTTGGGTATGAACTTATTTTGTTTGTAAGTTACGCATGCACCTGGTGGAACTTTAACTCACAACCTTGTATTCCGCCTTGGTCTTACCAATGGAGGAGGTTTTGTTTGAGCTAGATCTCATCAGCCTTTTTTTTTGAAACAGTTATTTTCTGAGGATAGCAATACCCCTTTCTGCCAAATGGAAACAAGGGAGGAATAGTGACTAGGGAATGCATCTAGGGTGTCTCAAAATTTTGTATTTAAGTACTTGTATTTTTTGATCTATTTCAGCAAGTCTGTCCTCATTGTTATTCCATAGAAGAATGGACCAATAAGAATTCTGATACATGCAATGCGGCTATGAGATGATATCAGAGTATCATATTGCGTTCACCACGAAGAAATGCAGGCCCTTTTTAGTCTGAATTCTATAGGGGCGACCCTTTGAATTTTATAGATTAAAGACTTGATGATGAAAACCGTCTATAATTGTTTTTGGAGAGTCAGTATTGGTCTTTCCATACCCAATTTACGTTGTTGATAAGCCTCTTAAGGAATGCAATGCTTCTTTCTATGTTTTGTTTGCAAGCGTTTTTAATTGAACTTGCTAAACCTAAACTAATCCGTAGTGATTTTCCAAAAGCAAACACTAAAACTTAAGTGAAACCTTAGCAACATTATTCAAGAAGTTTCTCTTGATTTAAGCCAGAGAAGTTTGTGGACCAAGATTTTCATACTCCTTCTAAAGTTCACCATTGTTCACTCTTTCATCTTGATTTATTACATGCTGTTGTTTTCTTAACTTGCCTGTATTTTGATTAAATTTGGCATCTATTTTATCTGTAGGTTATCGATTATTATGGAAAGAAGGGTGTTCTTGCACACCTTCATGCGGAGAAAACCCCAAATGAGGTCACTGCTGAGGTTCAGAAGGTTCTCTCTTCATAATTTTCACCCCTTTTTGTGTTATTAAATCATGTCTCAAAAAAACTAATTTGTAATCCGATATATTGTCGGATCGGCTGGTTTCCCCTTCCAATCAAGTTTTTTATGCCAGGCTTCTAGCTGTTTTAAGAGTTTCATGGGTGCTTTTGACTTGGTTGAATAATAAGTTCACAGTGAAATTTGAGAATTTTGTGACAATTTTTTGGAAATGATCACTCTTCTAAATACTTTTCTTTCAATCATTATGATTCACTATATTCTTCCATCAAGCTTTTGATCATACTGCTGGACAGCATGCTGTTAAATTTGAATTCTAGGTTGAGTGTAACACTCGGTCAACAAGCATATGGCATCACTTGTCAATGAAATCTTAGCAAATCCTATATGCGTTCATTTTATAGCATGGAAATGGATAATCCAGTTGGCCTTGGTTCTTGTATAACTCAATCCTCGCTGAGGTTGATTACTACCCGCAAGCATGGCTTCTTTCTTCTTTATATATATATATATATAGAGAGAGAGAGAGAGAGAGAGAGAGAGAGTGAGAGAGAGTGATGCGGGACATGCAAGAAGATTTTTATTTAGTATTATTTATGTTTGCAAGTCAATTGCATTTTTTATATTTTAGGTGCTACTAGTTTATTAGGCTATTAATATTTTAATTTGGAAGCAAGGTTATTTTCGTAATAACGCAATTAAGGTTTCCTAGCTAATTAGAATTAGGGTTTAGTAATCCTTTATAAGCAACCTATTGTACTCTTTGAGGAAATAGTTGATATTTTGATGAATGAAAAAAATGGCCGTTTGGTCTTTCTTTGGTTTGGTGCTGACTCCAAGTCTACTTTAGGTGCTGACTCCTAGTGGTTTCCCCGCTTGGTACTGACTCCAAGCAAGGCCTAGGTGCTGACTCCTAGGTCATATCCATTTATTTTATTGTTGTTTCAATTTTGTTCTGGTTGTCCTGCGTCAGAGAGAGAGAGAGAGAGAGAATGTTGGCAGGTTGGAATAAGCTATATCTATCCAAAGGAGGTAGATTAACTTTGGTAAAGAGAAAACTATTCAACTTACCTGCCTATTTCCTCTCTTTATTTCCCATACCAGTAAGTGTTGCTCATCATTTTGAGAAATTGTAACGGGACTCTCTGTGCGAAGGGTTAAGGGATTATGTCAATTTTATTTGGTAAATTGGAAGACAGTCTGTGAACTGATCCAATTTGGTAGTGCAAGTATTAGAAGCTTTGTACATTCTAACTATGCGTTGTTGGGGAAATGGCTTTGGTGGTGTGGCACGGAATTAATACTTTATGGAAACATCAGATATGTAGTAGTTAAAAAGTATGGGAGTGACTTGGGTGATTGGGCTTCTGGAGTGCTTAAGGAAACTTATGGTGTGTCCTGTTAGGAAACGTATTTATAATTATAATGGGTGCGGCAGGTTCTCACAGTCTATCAAGTTTGTGGTGGGTAATGGACTTTGAGTTTGTTTTTGGCTTGATTTTTGGTGTGGGGAATTAATCTTAAGGATGCTTCTCCAGAACTATATTGTATAGCTCAAAATAAAGAGGCTTTTGTGGAGAATTATATGAGTTGGAATGATGGAGTTTTTTATTGGGATATTTTGTTTACCAGATTTTTTAATGATTGGGAGTTCAAGATTTTCTAATTGTTTTCTGGCCTTCTCTACTCTACTAAAGTTAATAGGGCTGAGGAAGACCAGCTGTGTTGGATCCCTGCTAGGGGTGGTATATTTAAAGTTAAGTCCTATTATCAGGCTCTCACTACAGGACACTCCCCTTATATGCCTTGTAGAGTGGTGTTGCATGTGTAAGCAAAGTAGGGAGAGCGCGTTCTACATAGGGATTTGCTACTTCATTGCGACTATGCACATGAGAATTATGGTCTTTGGAATTCTGTTTTTTTCGAATCCATTGGGTTTTGGCAAAGAGGGTAGTTAGATTTGTTGAATGTTGGAAGGGGGGTTTTGGTACACATCATTTAGCTGACATATGGGGTGGCCATTCCATACTGTGCTATATTACTTATATGCTGACATGTGGGGGGCCATTCCATACTGTGTTATATGGACCATTTGGAGTTCCCAAAAAGATTGAGAAACCTTTTATCCATTTCCCGTTTCCCCAGCTATCTCAGGATTGCCTTTTGCACTGTCATCTGTATTCAATTTTAGGAATGGTGGATATGGAAGATATCGGGAAATCCAGATTTGATTTTTGTGCAAGGTTGGATTGTACTGTGTGCTTGCAGGGTATAGAAATTCTCTGGCATGATTTATAGTGTTATGAACAGCTTGAGAGATTGCTATATACGTATGCCTAAAGATGAGTTCATTTCATATTTTCTTGTCAGTCACATTCCATATTCAAAAACCAAAGATCATGGGTGTTAGTATTTTTAAGACCACAACCAAACATTGGAAAATAAGTTATTATCCCTGAAAATATTTTCAACTAAAAACATTTTTCGACAGCTGAAATAAATGGAGCCTAACTTGACCTGATGCTCTACTAGTTTTTTTTTTTTTGAGAAGATACTAGGGGTAGTTTAATGTGTGATATGTGGAATAGCATGTGACAAATCTATTATGTGTCTAATTGTTTTCCTTTACTTAGTTCTCATTACCATGGCACTGTGGAGGCTGATCTAGTGAATGTCAAGTTTGAAACTTTGAATTGCTTGGTGAGTGAACCGTTCTCGTAAGAGTATTCACAATGAACTCAGCAAATTTCTATTAAAATTTTTGCAAGAAAGTTATTTTTCTATTTTAGCTATCTACTTTTTTAATACACACTCCAACAAACTATATTTTTTTTCCCTCTATTTCATTTGATTTTTCTTTTATTATTCCCTTTTGGTATGGTACAAAGACAGACCTGTTGGTGGGAGAAATAAAAAATTGAAGAGGAATTATTTAGCAAAACTAGCTTTGCAATATTTTGTTGAGGGAATGGTGAGCTTGTTGGAGACACACACACAAAAAAAAAAAAGAAAAAAAGAAAAAGAAAAAGAAGAGGATTTGGCTAACCAAAATTTGGAAAAATGACATTTTTTTTTAGTTCAGCTCTAATAGGCATATTAACCAAAAAATTGGAAGAATGGTTTTGAAGGGAGGCCTTAAACATGATTATAAGTTTTACAAATTAAATTGTTCAATATTTTAAAACAAAATAAAAAGATAATTAAGAAATTTATTTTTATATTATTGATATGAAATCAATAATATTTATTGTCATATCAATTTGTTAGTATTTTATAATAAAATTGATAATATATATTTTTTTTCATTTTCCTTAAAATGTTGGAATGTGCCGCGGTGTAAAGAACCAGTCAATATTGGTGTTTAATAATTCTTGGAATTGAAGTCGCTATAGTTAAAGCGTAGCCAAGAGACAGTGGGTGATGTCTATTCGCTTTCAAATGGCACTTCAAATCCTCACAATTGTACTTCCAATAGCTTGTAAACATGGGATGGTGGGTAAAATAATGAGTTTAAAATGCAAGTATTAAATCCTTAATACTTGCGAATTTAAACTCATTATTTTAAGTGATAGTCTAGTGGTAATGACATCCTTTGTGGTGTTTCATATTTATGATTTGAATCTCACATTCCTTCTCTTCATTATCTACTTATCTAAAAAAATGATATTATTGTTAGAGCTCTATCCAAAAATATGTAACAATTTTTTTAATCCAAACTTTAAGAGGTCAATATGTTATAATTGAAAAGTTTTGACTAAATTGTAATACGGACACGCCAAAAAGGGGTAAGTAGTAATTGAAAATTTGGATAGAATCCCAACATTTTCATTTTAATTCAAGTTTTAGATTGTCAAATATATTAATTAAAAATTTGTGAAGTAAATGATGATAAACCAAACTATGTGGAAATAAAATGTTAGTGATTGAGTTCGTGATTATTTTGGTACCCGGGTTTTGCAACTAGCATTGTTCATGCTACTTCGAAGTTGAAAATAGTGGTAGAGCCAGGATTTTGATCTCCATACATTGGTTAATACTTAATATATGTTTTTTTTTTTTTTTTTTTGAGAAACCGCTTTTAAACATATGTATATACACATATTGTGAACACCCAAAAAAAAAAAAAAAATATATATATATATATATAAAATACTTAATGACAATCTAGACAATAAATGTCACTCATATTAATACTAAGCAATATCTTAATGTTAGAAAATTCATAAAATGATAAAATAGCCATTATATTGTGTTTATTTGTCAATGTCTTTTTATATATGAATAAGTCGTATTGCACATATAATTCTCATGTAATAATCTATTTATATAATAATAGGTGAGGCTGAGAGAAACTCAAATTAAAATTCCAAATTAGAGTTTCAATTTTGTGTCATGTGTCATAAATAATTTATTCTTAAAGAGTTTTATTTCTTAATTTTAGAATCAAATGTAGGATCACATCATAAATATTCATCCAAGTGAGTTATTAAGTACAAAAGGCAAAGAGTCTAGAATAAATGAATCGTAAAAAAAAAAAAAGTGCTTCACAATAATAAAAAAAATGGACAATTTACATTTTATACCTAATAATATCCGTACAATTTTTTTTAAAGAGTTAATAAAATATAAAAATGACTATCAATAGTATAAATTATATATATATATATATATATGAATTATATTATGCATCTTATAGAGTTACAAACTAGTTTTTAATAACCATGTAAACCTCAATTACAACTTATGCCATTTTTTTTTTTCACTCATAAAATGATTAACTAATAACATTTTAAAATCATATAAGAATCAATTGTGCATCAAAAACTTCAAAATTTAACTTGAAAATAATATCAAATTACAGAGTTTATTACAATACATAAACAATTTGAAAAATACACCCATTTTTATGAAAAATATTAAATAATTACATTAAAACATTTTTGAAAAGTAATATTTAAAAGAAAATTCCTCTTCAATTAAATTTTTTTGCTTCTTTATTTTTTTTTTCCACTCATTGTTTTTCTTTTGTAACTTTTAAACCTTAAAAAAAATACTTTACTCTTTTATTTTATAATGATTTGACATGTAAAATAGATTTATTAACAAAAAAAGAAATAAGTTTTTTTAAATGAGGGGTGCCAATGCCATTGTATCAAAGTTGTGATGTCACGAATTTTACAAACTTATATACACGTATCACGTATGTCCACTTCGTCCAAAGGACCACTGTCCCCTGGTGTTCGACTCTTGTATCTTGGCTTAAAATATGCATGAGGGGTGGCTGCCCTAATCCAATAAAATCCAGCGTCTCTGTTATTTTCACTCCTCTTTGCAACATGCATGAATGGTTAATCCAAAGATTCTGGGGCTGTCAAATTATTACCTTAGTTTGCATAAATAAATAAAGAACTGGGTAAAGAGAGAGCGTTGACAGTTGAACTTTAGCAAGATATTCGGATCTCGCTTGCAAGCCAATTATAGTTTAATTACACACATGGATTCATGCTTGTATCTTCTACCTTTTGTTTCTTCTGTTGTTCTTTTCCATAATGCTTAACGTGGGTGCATATATTATAATACTGCACTCGGCGTGACATCCATCCTAAGGACCACAACACACCAAGTCTTCCTTGGTTTTGATGAGTAAAGCAATTTAGCATTATGTGGGTCAGAATTTTTAGCAATATTAATTAGTGGTGTTAAAAATATAAGAAATGTAAGGGAAAACGTAAAGAAATAACTGAGAAAGAACACAACGTTGCTAACTGCTAAGAGTTCAAAATTTTTACAGAAGAGAGGTGATTAGTAGGTAATCTTATTTTCGAATTTATTATAATAAAAATGATTCATGGACTTGAACTCGCAACATTTATCTTTGGGTTGAAGACACATGCTATTCCCATCAGACTTGAGAATATGTCTAATATGATAACTTTAAAATCATAGTGGGAGTACAAAATTACTGTAGGCCATTGTGTTACATAAAACCATGGTATAAATCTTTAAGATATTTTATACAACATGAGTTTGGAACAAATGTGTGACTCGGAAGAGCATGGCTTGGATGGTGGCCGAACAAGCAACAACATCGGTGGTCGGAAGATATTAGTAGAGGAAGTGTTGTTGGTGGTGATGGATGGCATCGTTGGTGGTTGCAGGACATTGACAAATTAAAGTAAATATTGTTGGAGGGCTTAGTATGGGACGTGGGCATGTTAGGCTCGGGTACTGAACCATATACTATATAATAAAAATTGAGTTTTAAAAGTTGTGATTACATTAACTGACTATCTGATTCTTAAAAAAAAAAAAAAAAAAAAAAAAAAAAAAAAAAAAAAAAACTGACTATCTTAGTAACTACCCGTATTAAAGAATTGAGCAAAGTATACATAATTACTTAATAGTTAGTTTGGGGTAGTTTTAAATTTAACTCTATGGTGTAAGAGTAGTATTTTTTAGAAGTTTAAAATTTTGGCAATAAAGTTTCACATTATTTTTAATATATAATTATAAAGGGTGAGAGTGTTTACCTGATGCAATCATAGCATATTATGCACAACTTTATTTATAGAATATGATATGGAATGATTTAAGCATGACATGAGCTTATATAATATCGATTTTATTGTGAATATTTTGGTGACAATAATTAAATGACTACTAGTGTATCAAACGTCTTATAGTTTATATAGAATTTTTTTTTTTTGGTGTGTGTTTGATAAGTTTTAGTCACAATTTATGTGAATTTATGTTACTTTTAATTAATAGTAACTCAATGAAGCTGCAAATTGAAAAGTATTAAGAGTTTATGTTATTTATTAAAACTATTTAAAATATAGGAGTTACTTTGAAATCATCACAATTTTCCCCAATTTTAGAAGAATTAAGTAGTTTACCAAAGTCTTTAATGAATTTGAGCCACTTGGTGCAAAGAGACCACATTATTTTATAATGTAGAATAACCTATAATTTGTTCTCTAAATTTTTTAGAAGATAATATATTAGGATTGACCATATAAAAAGAGGAATTCTAAATAACATCCAATTATATTCATTATGTATCTCCTCCTTTACAAATGCAACAACTTCTTTAGGTATTTCTTTGTCTCTCTATCTCTATAGATTAAGAGAGTCAATTTCGTACCAAATGTTGTTTTGGTTTAATCAAGGGAATGTAATATTTCAGTATCAGTTGATACTAGTGTACCATTTTAGGATTACTGTTATTTATATATTTCAATTCATATATATATATATATATATAAATATATATTTTTGTATTTATTTATATAAGTATGAATTTATTAATTTTTATATTTATCAGCATAAAATTTAAAATCCACATATTTTGTAAGCCTAAATATTAGTCTAAGTACATTACCCATTATATTAGCTTAAATAACATGTTTTTAACCATTTTTTTCAATTATTTAACAATTTTTATTATACCGGCCGAAACAACCGGTGCAACCCCGTATTTTTTCTAGTACATTTTGAAGGAGTACCAATACCGGTTTTAGGGGTGTGCAGCCAACCCATCAAAACCGACCCGACCCAATCTAACCTGCCGGGTTGGGTCGGTTTTTAGAGCTTGGTGGGTTGGGTTGGGTTACAAAATTTTTTTTGATAGCAGGTCGGGTTGGGTTCGGGTCATAAAATTCCAAACCCGCCAAACCCGATCTAACCTAACCCGCACATATATTTAATATATATTTAAAATATATTATATAATTAATAAATTTTTTTAAATAACCAACTCTTCCTCATATCCTATATAAAAGCCAATATTAATGTATATTAGTTCATATGTTAATGTATAACTAAGTTGGGATCTTAGTTCATATATTAATATATATTTTGTTTATCAATTCAGGTAGCAGGTGTGATATATATATATATATATATTTTTTTTTTTGCTTAATTTAGTAATAATAGTAATAAAAAAAATTGTCCAACCCATTGGTTCAACCTAACCCAACCCGACTCATGTGGGTTGTGTTGGGTTGGACTTATGTGATGGGTTGGGTTGGGTCGAATTTTTTTAACCCACCATGGTGGGTTGGGTCAAAAAATCCCCTTAACCCAATCCAACCCAATTTGACCCATGCACACCCCTAACCGGTTTTATGGCTGGTACGGTATTGACTCTCCTACTATAAATGCATCTTTTTGTTTACTCTTCCTATCTTAGTTAAGGTATGTTTGGTATGTTGTAATAACTCTTGTAACACTATAGTTATTAGATAGGAATAACCAATCTCTTCCCCCCCCCCCCCTCCCCCCCCCCCCCCCCTTTCTTACATTGAGGAATAACAATTTCTCTCTAAAAAGGTTATAATAGCAATTCTTTAGTGCATGTGAATATGTGGTAAATTTTGGAAATAATATATTTCCAAAAATACAAAATTTCCTTATGCATTATCATTTACAAGATTTCCATATGTAACAACCAAATATATGAATGGTAATAATTATTCCATTAAAAATTTACATTTTTTTCCTAGTAATAAACATTATTATTTCTAAAATAATCTTCATTCAGTGTACCGAATATGGCCTTGCCCTTTATTTTCATATTTCAGGTGTGTTTTGTTAATTTTAAATTTTATTCTTTTTTTTTTTACCAATCAAAAATTTTTTTTTTTAATTCTTTTTTGAAATGTGTCATAATCTTCTAAAGTGTATCATATTGGGTTATGTTTTCCTAAAGTTTCGTATGTACCATTGAACTTTCTAAGCTTCAATTTATTATATTGGGGCATTTTAAATTTCTCCCCCTCTCAAGGAAATTTTTAGGATAATCAAAATTTATCATAAAATTATAATATTATCTTAATCAAAAGTAAAATTAAATCTAATGTAAAAGAGATAGACTTTTTAATAATGTAATAATCAATTACTCAAATAGTTGGTAGGCACACTAAAATATATAGCCAAGTAATTTTCTTTAATATAAACTTAAATTACCACTTCCAACACAACTTAAAATTAAAGACATAAGAAGAAGATAGATGACATGTGATAGGGAATTAAGAGACATAACAACAAAACACATCAACCTAAAGTAAAGCTCTCAAAAACACAAAAACTCATCAACCTAAAGCAAAATTGGAAGAAAGAGTTTTTATTTATTTATTTATTATTTTTTAAAATTTTAAAATCTAGGGTAAAATACTATTTTGGTTCCCAAACTTTACCAAAAGTTTGCTATTGTCCCTAAACTTTAAAAGGTTCACTTTTGGTTCCTAAACTATTGAAAAAAAAAAAAAGTAATTTTTTTCATCCCTATTTTTGTCTCTAAACTATTGGAAAAAAAAAAAAACTCTTTAAAAAATATTTAAGGATGAAAAAAGAATCTTATAAAGTTTAGAAATGAAAAACAAACTTTTAATAAAGTTTATGGATCAGAATAGTATTTTACCCAAAAAATCTACCAAACGAAAGAAGAAAATAATAAAGAAGAAGAGGGAATAATTATTTTTTGTGTCGGTAGATAATGAATTGAATGGGAGAGGAATGTATATATATATATATATACACACACACACACACATATTAATAGCCAAAATTTAAAGAAAACGCAATTAGATTTTGATTTGATTCTCAATTTTGCGCCACATGTTCCATTTAATTTTTAATTTTGTGACAAATGAATTATTAAGCGTAAAAATCGAAGAGTCCAAATTCAATTAGATTCTAAATTGGATTTCAATTAGAGTACAATTTTCCACCACATGTCTATCTAAATTTTTTATTTTTGTGGCAAGTGAATTATTGGGTGCAAAAATCGAAAAGTTTAAAACCAATTAAATTCTAAATCATATATATATATATTTATATATAATGAGAAATCATTACATATTTTAGAAATATATGATTAAAAAAAAAGTATAAGTTAATACCATGTATAATTTGAAAAAATTCTTAAAAAAATTTGTATAATTTGAAACATATAATTATGATTGTTTTAAATTGTACTCATACATATACATCAAGCTATACATTACTCTAGAGAAAAGAACAACATAGAGAGATGAACAGTCAAAATTGGGAGAGGAATGGCTGGAGCTGTGAGATAGGAGAAGTGTTGGTAAGAAAGTGAATAATAAAGAAAAGTAGAGCAAAAACAAAAAAAGGTGAAAGATCGGAGAAAGTATATTAATAAGGTCAGAAATAACAAGGAGATAAAGTCAAAAAATGAAAGAAGTGTTGGAGGAATAGTAGAAGGGCAGTAAATGGTTGGTGACCGGGCGGGTTTTGTAAAAGAGGAATGCCACTGCTACATTATTTTTATGATAAATTCTAAGTTATTATTGATTTAAATTTAAATTTAATATTGAAATTATTTTTCTGTTTGCTTATAATAATAACTCGACAAGTTTTGTTATGAAAATGTGCTGGACCTATAATAGCACGACATGAATTATTTGCTTGTCCATTGGCTCCTGTTGTATGAGAAAATAAACGGGTGTAAGTTTTTCTACTCTCATAGCTGATAGAATCTACTAATTTGTGAGAGGAAAGAAGCATACACTCGTAACAAGTATACTTCCTCCAGTCGCATTTTCCACGTATTATCTACTCATGTGGCTTTTATTTGATGTGAACACATTCTAGTCCAAGAAAAACAGGAATGACGTAAAACTAGGGATGTGTAGAAAACCCACTGATCGGCCAAACCCGACCTAACCCGTCGGGTTGGGTCGGTTTTTAAGGGTTGGTGGGTTGGGTTGGGTTGGGTTACAAAAAATTTTTTCATAGCAGGTCAAGTTGGGTTTGGGTCATAAAATTATGAACCTGCCAAACTCGACTCGATCCACCATATTTAATATATATTTAAAATATATTATATATTTAATAATTTTTTTAAAAAAATCAGCTATAAGGCACTTATATATATATATATATATATAAATATTATATATATAATAATTTTTTTTTTAAAATCAGCTATAAAGCAGCATTTCCTCAGTTTGTCCTACTAATACTAATTTAATATGTATATATATATATATATATTATATAATTAATAAATTTTTTTAAATAACCAGTTCTTCCTATCCTATCTAAAAGCCGATTAGTTCACACAAATTCTAATAAATTACTATTGTTGTTTAGTTATTAGTGTTGTTTGCTTTTAAGGAGTTACATTGATACTAATCTTTAGGTTTTTTTAATATATTAATATTTATTTTTTTCTGCTCAATTTAATAATAATAATAATAAAAAAATTTATCAAACCCATGGGTTCAACCTAACCCAACCCGACCCATGTGGGTTGGGTTGAACTTATATGACGGGTTGAGTTGGGTTAAATTTTTTTTGACCCACTATGATGGGTTGGGTCAAAAGATTTCCTTAACCCGATCCAACCCGACCCATGTATACCTTTATGTGAAACAGCTGTAAAATGAGGTGCAGATAATATGTATTTAATTTTTTCTTTTGACATGGAGTTTTAACCAACCATAGACATCCTTGTCAGTCGTCAGTTTACAGCCAAACTTAGAGCATTAGCATTGGAAAATGCTAATGCTATCCTATTTTACCATTCTAAAAACTCACTTTATCATTATACCATCTTATTTTACAATACCTCCACATCCCAAAACTCTATTCTTATTAAAATATTATTTTTTAATCTTTCTCTACTACTACTTTCCAACCGTCACTTTTTTCCAGATTTCAACGGCTCCACCATCACCAATCACCACACCACCACCACCACACCACACCTCCACCTCTACAGCTCCACCATCATCAATCACCACACCACCACCTCCACGGCTCCACCATCATCAATCACCACACCACCACCACCAAAATGCTTCAGCCTAACTGCTTCAGCCTCTCATCATACACATTACACAATTAGAAAACCCAAACCTATTTCAACAGGCCCGCAGCCATTGATGAACGCAGAGGAACTCATGAACCTAGATACCGCCGATCAACCCCGATCACAACAGGGAAAAAAAAAAAAAAAAACACCTAGATCAACCCCAATCAAAACCTAGACACCGCCGCGTTGATCAACCCAAATCAACCGCCAAAATCCCACCGGAACAAAAACCCAGACATCGCCGATCAACCCCAATCACAACAGGAAAAAAAAAAAAAAAAAAAACACCAGATCAACCCAATCAAAACCCAGACACCACCGCTTGATCAACCCAAATCAACCACCAAAATCCCACCGGAACAAAAACCCAAACACAGCCGATCAACCCCGATCACAACAGGAAAAAAAAAAAACAGATCAACCCAATCAAAACCCAGACACCGCCGCGTTGATCAACCCAAACCCAGACACCGCCGTGTTGATCAACCCAAATCAACCACCAAAATCCCACCGGAACAAAAACCCAGACACCGCCGATCAACCCAGATCACAACAGGAAAAAAAAAAAAAAAAAAAAACCCATATCAAGCCCGGTCAAAACCCAGAAACCACCGCCACTGTCGCCGCTAGATCAACGTTTCCTCCATCGTTGATCAACCTAGATCAATGTTTCCTCCACTGTGATGTGTTATGTTGATGGTGGGAGGAGGAGGATGTTCGGTTCTAAAGAGAGGAGAGAGCAGATGAGAAAGAGAGAAAGGAAGAGAGAGAGAAGATAACAAAAATAATGAGGGAGAGAGAGAAATTTCGAGGGAAAATAAGATTAAAATATTATTATTATTTTTAGAATACTGCTACAGTGCAATTCTAAAGATAGAATTGCACTGTAGCAAGTATTGTAAAAAATTTACACTACTTGCCTTTAGCATTTCGGGATATAACATGTTTTGAAACTTAAAATGCTAAATACACCTTACATATAGCATTAGCATTCTCCAATGCTAATGCTCAAAAATTAGCATTCTTAAATTTAAAACATTGTGTTTTAACGTTTTCTGTACTACACTTTGCACAACTTTTCAACACACCCATAAATAAAACAAAGAAAAAAAAAACCACTGGTTTTAGCAGAAAAAATAGCTCAAACTTCAAACTTGTACCTTCCTTTAAGCACTCACTTCTCTGTTTTCTCTCTCTAGCAACGATCGCACTAGCTCAGATCACTTTTTTTTTTTTCCTAATAGTGTAAGAACTAAGAATACAATTTTCATTACAAAAATCTTGTTACGGTCTCAATCTCAAAATATATATATATATATATATATATAAAATACTGTCTCCTGCTGAACTTATCTCTGTATTTTCAATATCAGGAAATCATTTTTTTAATCACTAAATGATTTTTCTGTAGTGGGTTTTCGATCTAAGATCATGTAATTACTGAATTAGTTGCTTAATCAATAATCAGTAATATAGTTTGGTCTCTCCTGTTTCTGAATGTTTAGGCTCTGATTACAACTGCGACAGTTGCATTGACTTAAGAGAGAGTTGAGAGTGAGAAGTGGGAAAATGAAACTGGCACCGAGAGAGGTTGAGAAACTGAGCCTACACAATGCTGGGTTCTTGGCACAGAAGCGTCTTGCTCGTGGTTTACGCCTCAATTACTCTGAAGCTGTGGCACTCATAGCCACTCAGGTTGCTTCTATTCTCTGTTTTTTCTTTTTCTATTTTTGGTATTTTATTATTATAAGCTGTAAAATAATGATAGGTAGGCAATAGAGAGTTTGATTTTGGATAGGATAGAACAGTAAAGAGGCCATGATTAGTCTGTTGAGGAATTTTAGTAAACAACAAATTTTTGGGACTAATGTTTTGTCGTTGATGCGTGTATAAACTTATGTATGTATGAAGCTTTTATAAGCAGAAAAATTGGGTGTGTTATGAAAAATGAAGATCAAGAATTTGTTGCTCTTCACTGATGTTTTTATTTTTTAATTGTTTAAGATTTTGGAGTTTGTACGCGATGGTGAGAAAACGGTTGCAGAATTGATGGATATTGGGAAACAACTTCTAGGAAGGTATAATTGTGAATTTTATGTATCATTCGTTTTTATTTTGTTTTGTTGTTTTCCTAATGTTATTTGTGCGAGGCATAGATTCAATTCCTTGTAGCTTGTTTAAGTATTGATGCAATGGTAAATTAGAAGTGATAACTTCCAATTTATATCATCTAAATGTTGGCTTTGTGTGTTTACAGGAGACAAGTTCTTCCAGCTGTTCCACATCTTTTGCATATGGTACAGGTAATCAAGCAAAATTAAGGTTCTTTGTTGATATTGATGAACCTTCGCTTTGGACCTATCTAAGCAATGCATTATTTGTACCTTTTTAAAATAAAAATAATATATAAAAAAATTAATTCATGCTAGTGATTTTGTTATATTGAGTACTGTATACTATTTTGTATGAAAATTTGTTGGATTTTTTTAATTTTTTAATTTTTTTTTTCTTTTTGAACTTTCCAATTATTGATATTACGGTTTAAAAAGCTTGAAACATAATGCTTGATGATGAACTTGTGTCAAACTGACCTGCACCCCCCTCTCCTTCTTCCCCTAAAAAAAGAAAAAAGAAATTTACTTCCAACTATATATTATTAAGTTAATTTGAATGTAGGTTGAAGGGACCTTTCCTGATGGGACTAAATTAATCACTGTTCATGATGCAATTGCTAGTGAAAATGGAAATCTGGAGTTAGCTTTACATGGTTCATTTCTTCCAGGTTTGGGCTTACCTTGGGTTGTACAGTTTAGAATTACTTTCTTTTGGGACCTACATGTCCCATATTGTGTAGTTTCAAGATTTTTGGTCAGCAGAAGCATTCTATGGAGATTTTATATGTTACTCTGCACCCATTGCTTCTGGACAAGACCTTTTATGTCCTATCCTTTGAACTTAAAATGAAATTGAAGTCTTCATATAGCCAGAATCAAACTAAGTTTTTCATTGATGAATATCAGTTAAATTTTGTAGCAAACAGTTACTTGTTCATACTGATTGATGAAGACTTTCTATCTTCTGGTGTCTTTATTTCCTCGTTAGAAAGAAAATTTCCATATTTTTCTTTTAAAGTGATTGTGAGAAACTTGTAAAGAGTAGGAAATCTATTATCTAAATTGAAGCAAGTTTTCCTCAAAAAGACCTATGGAAATTTGAGCACAGATTTGACAACTTTCTGGACATGAATAGATTTTGATATCTCATGAGCTTAGACTCTGCGCATTTGATCAAAAATAACTATCAACTTTGTATCACACAGAACAATATAATCGATCCTTTTATATTTCTGCCTATCTTTCATTAATGGGCATGGTTAAGCTCAGTGTATTCACTTCAAAACTATTCAGTCTTCTGTAATATATTCAAAAAATGTTCAGTAGGTTATGTACCAGCTCTCTACAAATATAAATGGAGTTGAAGTTAAAATATTTCTTTTAATATGCATCATGTTTAATATTGAATGCACATTGATGAAGAACTTTTGTGCAGTTCCTTCATTAGACAAATTTCCTGATGTAGAAGACAAGAAATTTCCTGGTGAAATAATATATGGAGATGGAAATATTACACTTAATCATGGAAGGAAAGCAGTAATCCTCAAAGTTGTCAACACTGGAGACAGGCCAGTTCAGGTGTTTTTCTTTAACCTATCATTTCTTATATTTGTTGGATGCTTTTCTTTTTTCTTCTTCATTTATATTTATCAGTAGTTAGTTAGCAATTTGTACCAAACCGCTATCAACATCCTATTATGTTCATTTGCATCATCAGGATTTGATAATGAAACTTGTACATGTTTCCTGAGTTATAGTACTGAACTCTGATATTTTAATAATGAAAAAAATGCTTGCAATATTTTTTCAATTGACTGGCAGGGCAGATTTCTTTCCCCTTCTACGTTGGGTGAGTTGAGATTCTCTGTAGTTTGAATTGTTTTGTATGAATTACAAGGGAAATAGTCAATAGTAGCTCACTCATAGTTGGAGGATGAGCTGTAGCTCATATGACACCTCCTCCTCTTGTAAAAAGCAAGGTGGAGGGTTAGATCGTGGGTTCAAGACACGGCGGGTGTGTGTATAGTACTTATATATATATATATATATATATATGAGGTTTTCAAGCACAGACAAAGTCACATGTTTCTAACAGATTGAATTGGTCAACATCTTGTTTGCATTCTCTTTCTGTGGTTAACCTGATTAAATAGATGATACCGTTATTTTAATCATTCCTCACTGTTTCAGGTTGGCAGCCACTATCACTTTATTGAGGTGAATCCCTACTTGGTTTTTGATCGATGGAGAGCATATGGCATGCGCCTGAATATACCTGCAGGGACAGCTACACGGTTTGAGGTTGTACTTGCAATCTTTATGGATTACTTTTGTTTTCATTTTATAATTTTTTACTATTAATCAATGAATTAAACTAAAATTTGTTTAGTTGTTTATCTGCTGTAAATACATATTTGCCTATATCTTTGGCTTTTTATTACTTCATGTCTAAGGAAAATATTACCTAGCAAAAAAAGTAGTTTTTAATCATATTGTAAACAAAAACTATTTCCCCCTTTAATATCAGTTTGCACAGACATGTTCAGCTCTTTGACTATTTAACTCTATGCATTTTAAGTATCAATGATTTTTTGCTTGGCCAGCCTGGGGAAGCTAAATGTGTAATTCTTGTAAGCATTGGAGGTAATAAAGTGATCAGAGGGGGAAATGGCATTGTTGATGGTCTGGTTGATCATGCTAATTTCAAAGTCATCAAGGAAGCTGTAAACTTGAGAGGTTTTGGAAATCTTGAAGCAACAAATGCTAGGTTAGATCTTCTCCTAGGGCAAATCCATGCTGCTTGTTTCAATTCTGTTTTGTGATATCAATGAGATTGTTGTTTGAATGAGTAAACATATTCCACTTAAATGATAAAGGATAAATGGAAATGCTTTACCTCAGAATTGATTTTTCAGTGAAGGTGTTACTGGAGAAGATTCTGCTTTCACAACTGTTATCTCTCATGAGGCGTATGCCAATATGTATGGCCCTACCACTGGTGACAAAATTCGGCTTGGTGATACCAATTTGTATGCTGAAATTGAAAAAGATTTTGCTATTTATGGTGATGAATGCGTCTTTGGAGGTGGGAAAGTTATAAGAGATGGAATGGGCCAGTCATGTGGGCATCTACCAGCTGACTCTTTGGATACTGTTATAACAAATGCTGTGATCATTGATTATAGTGGAATCTTCAAGGCAGATATTGGTATCAAAGATGGTCATATTGTTTCCCTTGGGAAAGCAGGCAATCCAGATACCATGGATGGTGTATGTATGAATATGATAATTGGGGTAAATTTCATCTCACTGTGCAGAAGCAGTATGAAAGGTTTAATTGAATGCCACGTTAATTGCACATACTTATACTTTTTCAATAATTAGGTTAACACAGAGGTTATTGCGGGAGAAGGAATGGTTGTTACTGCAGGAGGCATAGACTGTCATGTCCACTTCATATGCCCGCAATTGATATATGAATCAATATCAAGTGGTGAGCTACCTCACTAGAATTTTTTTGGTTGAAAGTGCTGCTGAAATTTACGTAGGCATTATTGTTTAAATTGTAATATGTCTCTGTATTTATATAAATTTTTGACATGTTAAATATAGATGAAAACATTCAGAAAAGCTTAATCAAACTCAACTGCGTATGTCGGGAATCAAATTCATACATTTTTTAGCTGATTGCACATGATTTAAAACTGCTTGATAAGTTTGTCTGAACTGTTCTTTTGGTACCTAGAGTTCATGTGTCTGCTCCTTAGAAATCTGAGTAACCTCTGGATTTAAAAGAAAATTAATTGAAACAAATATTTCTCCAAATGTTCAATGACTCCATTTTTCCAAAACTATCTGTAGGAATCACAACACTAGTGGGAGGTGGAACAGGACCTGCTGATGGAACACGTGCTACAACTTGTACTCCAGCACGATCACAAATGATGTTAATGTTGCAATCAACTGATGACATGCCCCTAAATTTTGGTTTTATGGGAAAAGTACGCTTAATTATTTATGTACTTAATAAATTCCTCTCTCTCGCTCTCTCTGTCTCTACTTACACCTGTTTAAGGATGGACCTTGCAGTAATTATTGTAATATATTAATGGATGACTAAAATTCTGAATTCTAAAAGTTTTTCCGACTTGCTCCTCCCTTCTACTCCTCTCTTCATCTTTATTTATTCTTCTACCTTGTTCTGTAATTCCCTTTGTCTACTTCAGGGGAACAGTGCCAAACCTGAGGAGCTACATGAAATAATTAGAGCCGGGGCAATGGGACTGAAGCTGCATGAGGACTGGGGAACTACTCCTGCTGCAATAGACAATTGTTTGACTGTTGGAGAACATTATGACATCCAGGCACTAACTTTTTTTTTTTCTTTTTTCTTTTTGAGTACTATTTATTTTCCAATTATTTGAAACATTTTGAGTTTTATATGACTTACAAAATTTCTTCATATCTTTTGATTTTGACAGGTTAATATCCACACTGACACCTTGAATGAATCGGGATTTGTAGAACACACTATTGCTTCATTTAAAGGAAGAACTATTCATGCCTATCACAGGTACAAGTTTCCTTCTGCCTACACCACCAACCAAAAATAAAAAGGGAAGAAAATGTTTTTCAATCTTCTATGACTTAATTAAGTATCATGGTCATTAGGTATTATGTTAAATAATAATAATGTTGGGTTCTAAGACTTTAGGTTTAAATGTATTAGAACTTCATTTTGTAATGTTGGCAAACCATGATCAAAACGTTTAGTCTTGTTTTAGACTTGCTCAAAGTATGTTTTTGTGTAAAGTTGGAATCGAGTGTACTGCAGGATTTACTGTGTAAATCTGCCTGGCTCGATCGATCGAAAATTAGACTCGATCGATCGAAACTCGTGCAGATTGTTTTTCTGCAGAATTTTCCAACTCAGCCCAAGCCCGTTGGATGTGTAGGGTTTTATGTTTTGCCTTAAGTATAAAAGGAAAAACCCTAGCCACGTTTTTAGGTTGCTCTTTATGTTGTGTGTGTGAATCTCTTGTGAGATTTAGAGGTGTTTGCCTTCATACACACTTAGGATTTCTAATCTCAAGATTGATGTTAAGAGCTTGGTGATCAAGTTAGTTGTTGTTTTCAAGAGCTTAAAGATACACAAATGGGAGTACTTGTGCTTGCTGTGAATCCAAGAAAGAAGTAGTCCGTGGACTCAGAGCTATCACGTGGTCGTGGTAGTAAGTTTCTTATTTGAGGTAGCAATAGGATGTTAGTGGTCTAAGTCGCTATTGTGTAAACTTCAATTCTTTCATAGTGGATTTGTTTTACCTTGAGGATAGTTAGGTTAAATCATTCCCAGGTTTTTTACCGGTTTGGTTTTCCTGGGTTATCATATCATTGTGTTATTTATTTTCTGCACTTTACAATGACATGATATATTTGTGTTAACCTAGATCTAATAATTTGACTAAATAATCACTTGGCTAATTAACTAGGTTAATCTGGTTGTGTTTTAAGGGATCTAAAAGCGCACAAATAATAATAATAATAATAATAATAAATAAATAAATAAAACCTAAAGTGTAATCAAGAAGTACACTTTATTTATTTATTTATTTTAGCAAATTTCTTTCTTGATGTAGCACGGAGGGAAGTTTACTTAGAGAGTAAAAAGTTATTGATAGCTTAGTTGTTTTGTCAAAGTGGTTAAATTTGACATCTTGGCCCTGTTGGTCATTTCGGGAGTATTTCCCATCCCTATCATCCTTTTCAAGTTGTCATGACTTGATATTATGATTGATTGCAGCATTCTCATGTGATTACAAGATCTTTCTCTTGTGAACAGGACGTAAAAAGTTCATCTGCTCTATTACTTTTGGCCTTGCTTCAACTTTTCCATCTTTTAATACAATTTTTTAACTTTCTCAGTATATTTTGGACAGTGAAGGTGCTGGTGGTGGTCATGCTCCAGATATCATCAAAGTGTGTGGTGTGAAACATGTCCTGCCATCATCTACAAACCCCACGCGGCCTTATACTTCCAACACTATAGATGAGCATCTTGACATGCTGGTATGAGAAGATAATAGAAGAATTGATTCAGTATGCATTATGGATGTTCAATTCTCATTTTGGTATGCATTCATACAGATGGTCTGCCATCACCTTGATAAGGACATTCCAGAAGATGTAGCATTTGCTGAATCAAGGATTAGAGCTGAAACAATTGCTGCAGAAGATATTTTGCATGATATGGGGGCAATTAGCATCATATCTTCTGATTCCCAAGCTATGGGTCGCATTGGAGAGGTTAATAATTCCCTTTTTTAAGAGAATTTTTTCCCTTAGAGTTTTTGTTTAAATAACTTTGTTTGTACTTCCAATTGATACTAGAAATTTCTATCTAATAAATCTGGGAGCCAAACCTTAAAAACCATGAGATCTGGTACCTTTTTTTTTTTTTTTTGATAATTGGAATAGGGAGGATTTGAACCTTGGATGTTTCCTTTGGAAACACTAGGAAGTGCTAGTTGAGTGCCTACAAGGCTCTTGGCCAGACCTGTTTACTTACTTGATAGTGAGCATTTGAAGTCATTCTATGATAAGATATGATAGGGCTGCTTTTAAGCTGCTAAGATCTAAGAATCTTGGAGACAGACATGGGTGCCAAATAGAGATACTTTCAATATGACACTGTCCGTTAAAATGAGACAAATCCTAGTAGGGACGAATGAAGACGGCTGATGGGGACATGTGAAGAGAAAATGATGGCTTGTTGCTCAGAATCTATTTTTTACAATTATGATCTTACGTTGCAAGTCAATAATGCATATTAACATTCTTTGAGTGCACATCCAACCCATGAATTCTTCATAATGTTTGTTCTTTTAGTCTTCACTTGGTTGGGACATATTTTCTTATTTGTTATGATGCTAAGCTCAGGTTTTCCCAACTCTTTTCTTGCCAGGTGATAATCAGAACTTGGCAAACCGCCCACAAAATGAAGTTACAAAGAGGGCAGATTGATGCTAGTGAACCAGACAATGACAACCTTCGTATCAAACGATATATTGCAAAATACACTATAAATCCAGCAATAGCTAATGGGCTTTCTCAATATGTTGGTTCCGTTGAGGTATGCTGGGTATAATATCTCTGAGCTCAATTACAATGTGAGCTACACAAAAGTATAAACAAGCAATTGCTTTTATTGTTATGTATTTCATGGATTACAGTAGCAAATGGGCAGAAAAGCATACATCACTTGCATTATTTGGTCCTGCCATATGTCTCCAATTTAGAAATCCATCTACTTCACAACTAATTGACGTTTATACTTTTATCAGATCGTGCAAATATAGTTGTCTGCCCCCACTAATTCTGTTAAATCTTGACATTTTACTAACTAGTAGATGTGATCCATGAGATTCTGGATAGTCCGGAAAAATTATAACATTGTAATTGATATTAAAGATTAAAGATTAAGTGACATTTTTTTTGCAGGTTGGGAAATTAGCTGATCTTGTTTTATGGAAGCCGTCTTTCTTTGGGGCAAAACCAGAAATGATAATAAAAGGTGGTGCAGTTGCATGGGCTGATATGGGTGATCCAAATGCAAGCATTCCCACACCTGAACCGGTAAAGTTTGCTACTACTTCTATACTCTGGATCATGTTATGTGGCAGAGCATTATTTTGAATTCCTCATATTATGATGATAACTGCATAAATGGAAATCTATGGTGCAAATTAGAATCTTCTCATTGTTGAATTAGAATCTTAACATGCCCCTTGATTATAATTCTCATCTGAAGTGCTGGTTGTGCTTACCTTTATGAGTTCAAACTAATTTTAAGCAAAAATCAAACATGTTTAAAGAATTGTAACCATTAAAATGTCTCATATACTTATCGATAGTTGCATTTAACAAGCTAAAATATTTATAATTTATATTGTGAAGAAAAATCTTGCTGTAAAGAACCCCAGATAAATGGCATCAAGTTCCTTTGATTAGTTTAAGACAATCATTTTTTCAGGTAATGATGAGGCCTATGTTTGGAGCATTTGGCAAGGCTGGAAGTGCTCACTCCATTGCTTTTGTCAGCAAGGCATGGATCTCTCTCTCTCTCTCCCTTTCTTTCCTTTTTCCCTCTCTTTCTTCTTTTGTAAGTAACATTTTTTCTCTATTATCCATACAAACAGGCAGCTTTAGATGATGGAGTTAAGGCCAAGTATGGACTCAGCAAAAGAGTAGAAGCTGTTGGCAATGTCAGGAAACTAACCAAATCTGACATGAAGCTCAACGATGCCCTTCCAAACATTACAGTGGATCCAGAGACATACACAGTGACAGCAGACGGAGAAGTTCTTACCTGCACTGCAGCCACCACGGTTCCTCTTTCTCGAAACTACTTCCTCTTTTAAGGCATTGATAATATGTCTAAGCGTCTATCATTTTATGTATTTTAAAGTAAATTTAGCAAACTGAAACAAATAATAATCCTTCCAAATATGAATGAAATAGCACTCTCGTAATTGTGGTCTTTGACTAGTGACAGCTCTAGAATTTTTTTTTAGGATAGTCACTTAGAAATTTAAATTACCACAACATTTTTCTTAGTACAATTTTTTAAGGAAAAACGAAAAACGAAATTATTTTTATTGAATAAGTTGAGCGAGTTACAAATTTTATCTTTTTGTTTTATAATAGGCTTTTTGTTGAATAATTTGTTCACTTCTTGTTGTTTGGTCTTGTCTTGTTTTTGTTTGGTTTATGTTTGTTGTTGTTTGGGCTAATATTTATTGTTGTTATTTAAGCTTTAAAAATTAAGGATTATGTTTGGGCTAGAATTAATCTAGAGTTATGCTACGTCCACAATATTTTTACAATAAATCTTATGTAAAAAGCAGTTACTGATGGGTAACAAAATAATATCAGTATTTGGCCCAAATTAGAATCAATAGTAGCTTACCACATTGGATTTGTTGTGAAATTATTGTGAAAATGTTATGAATGTAGTAATACTATTATATTTATTAAACCCAAATTTTTGTAATTCTTAAGTCAGGGTATTCAACATTTTTATTAGGGTGGTCACAGTAGGTTAGTTTAGCATATAATATTTTTTTTTGACAAGTGTATATATACTCTTTTTTTTTTTTTTTTTTTTTTGCCTATTAGGGTGGTCCTGTGACTATCCTGGCACTCTGCCTGGATGCATATTTTGACACTGAAAGAGCTATGAGTCGGCAAAGCATTAACCAGAGTACTCCGTACGTGCACCACATTTGTTTTTGGAACTTGATTTTCAAGTATGTAGACAACCAACTATAAAAATGGTAGACATTATAGATATAGAATAGTAGCTTGTAATTCATGTTGTGCATGGAGTTTTTATTTACATCAATGCTAGTACATAAAAATAAGTACATGAGAAAGTATCAATATCTAAAAAATACTAAGAAAGTGATTTTTTTATTTTTGGATGAGGAAGAAGACATTAATTTTATTAATCAAAGTTGGCGAAATCCGCTTAAGCTACATTGTAAATTTGTGGTGGAGCATCCTCCATCCACGCGACAAAATTTGAGACATTCCTAGCATACCTAGCTAGATTGTGAGTAATCATATAACCTTCATTCCTAATGCAAGAGTAATGTAATTGAGTAAAAGACGCGGAAATAAATTCTGCATCCCGAAGAATGAAGCCGTGACTTGGGAGTAAATAATTTGTTTTGATTGATCACATTATACGTATGCAATCAAAACATTCCAAACTCAAGATTATGAGAATATATCTAATAAGTTCATAAAAAAAGAGAATATATCTAATAAAGTACTAATTAATTATTAATTAGAGAGACATTAATAACACTAATTAAATGATGAATTTATATATATATATATATATATATTAATTAAGATTTTTATATTTAAAAATTGATATGTGATGAACTTTAATATATTATGTCAGTATAACATGAATGTTCTGTCATTTTGTTGGAAGAAAACATAAGCAGAAAGGTTCCTCCAAAAAAAAAAAAAAAACAGAAAGTTTTCCATGGTGGTGTTTTTTCAAATCATTGATTTAAGGAAAAAAGTTTAATTATCAGTGAGCTCAAGTAACATGCACCATCTGCCACTGCCAGTTGTGGTTCACAGTTCATGTTTCACTTTCAGGATGGGGGTAAAAATGTTTTTATTTATTATTTTTTTTAAGGCAATTAAAATGATTGTTTGTTATTTTTCTAACAATTCCACTATCATTATGATGGTCTATATACTAATGGAATTCATAAACCACTCAATAACTCCAAATCAAACCTAAATACCTAATAATCCTTGTACAGTGCATTAAAGTCTTAAATTAGATGACACAGTGATGATGAAGTTTAGACTATTGCCAAAAATTAGATGATCAATCGAATTGTGTAAATGTTATAAATCCAGCCCAATGTTAAAAAAATGAAAAAGGAAAAAAGACATTTGACGTTAAGAATCTTAAGATGCATCCTAAAAAGTATTAAGCTATGCTTAATCATCAATTTTATTTATTTTATTTTACAATAGTATCCTACACACATTTACCATTTGGTACTGAGCTGTAGGTATCCCGGTTAATCAACACTAATATAAACAATGCGAATGCGTATTTTGTTTGGGTCAAAATATCAAACACACACACACACACATATATATATATATATATATATGTGTGTGTGTGTGTGTTACGGTATGTTGTATGCCACATTATGTGTAGTGTAGGTTGTTAGGGGGTCAAATCAAAGTTTTTGAACAGTCGATACGTCTAAAATATATCTTCTATCCATTGTAACTATCAAATTATCAAAAAATAATAGAATTCGCTACCAAATTCAACAAAAAGAGTGGCCAAGATATATTTGATTAAAGAAAAGGAATTATTACCAGAAAGGTGAAAAGTTGAAAACATTGAACCGAGATGATTTGCAAAGTTGTTGAACTGTCAAGGGAGGCGTCCAAAATACAAGTCTCCCATCTCTATTATAACTATGAACTATCAAATTATCAAAAAGTTTTAGAATTTGCTAAGTTAAACAAAAAGAGTAGCAGTTATAGAATTTGCTGAAATTTGGTCATTTTTTACTTCAAGGAGCATGTTTGTCTTGGTCTCCTTGCAGTGTTGGCCTATTATCAACTATTAAGGTATGATAGCAGTTTCTCCTTTTTTTCTTGCTGAAGGTATGCTAGCAGTTGACATACTTCCACTCTACATTTACGAATTCCATTCAAATGAAACACAATCTCTCTCTCTCCAAAGAATAGAAAAAGAACCTCTGCAATGTACCACTGTAACACTGTACATTTCGCTTTCATATAGTGTTTCTATTATCTTGGCAGCAGGTGTGCAGGTGTAGGAATCCCAGTTAATGCTTTCTAAGTGGGAATATACAGCTTTATGGTTTGTTTGGATCAAGGGAGAAGGAGGGGGAGTAGAGTAGAATAAATTTAATCCAAAATTAGTTTATTTTCAATCAACTCTACTCTACTCCCCTTCAGTCCCCCTCAATCCAAACGGATCCTTAAGTTGGAAGTTGGATCTCTGTGTAGCTAAATTGCATGCCGTTTTCCTTTTTTGTACACAACCTTGATCTATGTAAAGCAGCGTGTCATTTTTTATTTTTAAATGCTTCTGCATGCCTTTTGGGTTATGGATCACTGTGACCTGCATGTTCTTTTTTTGTGTTTAAAGTGCATGTCTGCCCCTTTTTAAAAAAAATTAGGTGTAAGGTAGCTTACCAATCACTTCAGGTTTTTTTGTCCATTACTTTCTTTGTTTTGCACATTTATATTTCTTTCGGATCATCCGGTATGGATGATCCATCACATTTGGCTTTGAAAAAAAAGAAAGAAAGACTATCACATTTAGGCATTATGGCGTATTGGTGATTTATCTGTTGAGTGGATTAATTTATGGGCAACTGAATAACTTTTGCATCTCCCTCAAAAACACATTCACAAATACTGAGTTCCTTAGCAAAAACTATGTATCGCCCTACTGCAAGCCAAAGCTTCGACCGTTGCTGTTGAGTTTGGAAGAGAGATTCTTTAATCTTTATGAAAGAGAACCAATCATACAACCAGAGTAGTCTCGGATGACAACTCCTAAACCTGCACATCCCAGTTCATTGAACGTCGCCCAGTCAAAATTAGCCTTGTAGAGACCCGAGCTACGGCTGGTATAAATCTACTGTGACAAGCCTGGGCCGACTGGAATTCTCCATTAGACCGAATCAAATGGTTCTCAGTGAAGAGAAACTCAATATCACAGATTGAGTAATAGTAAACACAAGTCAACAATCACGGCTGAACATAGAAAAGAAAATATCTGAGAAAGTGAGAGAAAGGGAGAGATAGGGGATAGAAGAGAGAGAGAAAAGTTGAATCTAGAAACTTGTATATAATATTGAATTACATAAAGACCAGTAAGGCTCACGGAGCCCTTTATATACAACGGATTAATTAAGTTAACCGCCCACATTATGCGGATCTAACTCCTAGAAATGGGGAAGTTTGTTAAAACTGTTAGGCTAAACAATCAGCTAAATCTTGTGCCTAATCCAACGTCCCAAACGCACCGTTTTACTTAAAACAAAACAAGCCTCAGTATTAAGTGAAACAGTGCGTTTACTATTTTGTTTCTTCATGTTTGGGCTTCTTCTTCACAGACACAGTGGGCTTGGGCTTGGGCTTCTTCTTAACAGACGCAAGACTATGCTCAACACTCAGTATGGGATTCACCAACTTTGCTAGCATTTCTATATATTATTCCAAATTAGCCGAAACATCAATGCCAACAGATCCACATCTATTCTATTTTTCATCAAGAATGCCATTTCCAAAAGATCAGCGAAAACATTAAAATTGTACCTTAACAGCTTCCTAAGGTCCTCATCTGCATCCCAAATCACTAGGAGAGACTGACAGCCCCAAAATGCGTGAATGGTATCCTCAGTGGCAGGGACGGAGGGAGACTTGGACTGGGGGGAGGCAATGGCCCCCCCTATTTTTTTTTAATTGATATATATATAGTCACCAATTTTAGTAATTTTGTTCTATAAAATCACACTTTGACCCCCTTAATATTATCATTGATTTTTTTAGGAGTACTACTCTAGTCACAAAATTTTCTATAACATTTTTACAAGCTATTGTGGTAGTAAACTTTTATTGGTTTGCATCTGAACTCGTCACTTACATCGCATTTTCACTTACTAATAACCACTCACTATATTAATAATTTGTAAAAAAAAAGTTTGTAATTCTAGTATTTTCCACCTTTTAAAGGCCAGATCTAAAATCTAAAGCAAAATAAACAAGCTCAAAACAATTATTCAACAACAAAAATTACCGATAGTAAAACTAATTTTATCTAAAACAAACAACTTGACCCTTTAAAAAACTTTAAACAAAATAATTTTGTCCATACCTAGATGCACACAAAAAAAAAAAAAAAAAAAAAAAAAAAAAAACTCATTAGCTATTAAGCAACTGACCCGGAAGCTAGAACCACCGCACGCAACTAACAGTAAAACTGCCCTCCTTAACTTCAAGTTCTGGCTCCGTCCCTGCTCAGTGGCAGACTTGCACTTAGGACGAGTAATTTATTCAACCTAGTTATAAACAAAGAAATTCATAATTACGTTCTTATGTTTTCATTTTTTTTTTTTTTTGGTTGGAGTAATTAAGCCTGTAAAGAAAATGTTAGTTTATGTCTGTTTATTTATTTTCTTATATAAGCTTGATATAGGAATATTGGATTTAAATTCATAAATAATACTATTATATTAAATTTTTGTTTGAAATCTATAGATAATATAAATAGTCCCATTTCATAGAAGATTGATGAAAATTGTCCTATCCAATTACTGACTCTGACTCTAACAATATGCTATATACTATCAATCAAAATTTAGTTATTAATTTAGTAGAATGGATTTATCAAAGTAGTGAAAAAATTATCATCATGGTGTTTGTAAGGACTGAAATCAGATTGGTCCTAAAACAGGATTGGGCTCAAACCCAAGCGGCCCAAACAATAAATTTGCAGAGCGTGGATAGAAGAACTAGATCTATTCTAGAAGAAAGACGATTGAATTTGATAGTTTAAGACTGTTGGACATAAGTAAGATCAGAAAATCTGTCCTCGGAATAGCTCAAGGAATTTATATTATATTGTCTTGTTGAACAATAAAGTTATACAAAAGTCACCATCCTGTTCTTAGATAATCCCCCTCTTTAGTACATCTTTCCATGTTATATATTACAGTCTTGGTGTCGACTTTACCACACACGTGTAGGTTAGATTCGGGGAACTCTTTCCTGTCCCATTCAACACTTCCTAGAACCATTAACTTGTAACTATAAGGCTGCTTGATCACTGTTCAGGCGTCACTTCCACATTAATGCGGCCAGAGAGTTGGTTGGGAGTCATTTAATACGGAGGTAGCAGCCTTTTGAAGATATTTGTTGCCCTTCTCCTTTCTTATCCCTTGTTCGACGTCTAACTCTTAGTGATGATGTAACTCTGAAGTAAGTCCATGATGATATGTCACTCGAACTGACCTCGGACACATGTTGCCGAGATGGTTTTTATCCTCAGACGCTTGTTGGACTTATCTCATATTATCTCTACTCCTCTCTTCACTATGTTCTCCTTATAATCTTATCTGGACCTTCTCGGATAGTCTAATGTTCTCGGATTGGGATATAGGCCCAGTTAGTACTGCCTTAATAGTACTTACTGACTAACTAGCCCCCACAATAGTCCCTCAAAATTTTGCTTTTCAACTCCTCGGGAGGAAAGGATGATTTTGATGTCCTCAGCCCATCTTATTTGTGGCCTTATTCTGTATTCCTGACCTCCTACATGTCTTTTTGCTTGCTCAGGGCACGCTCCTGACGTTTCGGCATCCAAAACGTGCCAACATTAAATTTTGGTGACGCCCCTGTCCCCCACGCTCAACGGTAAGATGTAAATCTAACGGTGGAGGGTTTTTCTTGTTTTATGACCAGGAACTTTCCCGCTTGTAACTTCTGCGCTACTATAAATAGCTTCTCAAATCAATTCTCTCTCTTACTTTCAGCAATCACACAATCCTAGAACTCATACACTGAACTTGTCTCTCTCTTTTGTTTCCCTGTGCATCTACAAATACTAGAACTTTATTCGAGGACCCTCTTTCGAATCTGTAAGTCTTCTTAAAACCTTTTTAGCTTTCATCTTAAACTTGTTAATTTTTCTTTGAAACCTCTTAGGAAAATGGGTAAGTTCCAAAGTTTGGTTGAGTCCGAGGAAGGTATGAGAAGTTTCAAAGCTAAGTATAGGATCCCACCAACAGTAGGCGTGAGGTACGCTGCCCAGGGGGAGTGGGTCGACGCTAGGAAAACAAGGAAGGTGATCATTCCTATGATTGCCTTCATAGAGGGTGGGATAACCATTTCCATGGGTACTATTACTAGGAATTACCTTAGGTTTTTTATGTTAGCTCCCACACAGTGTGCCCTAAACATGTTAAAGGTCTTCGGAAGTATAGAAACTTTAAACGAGAGAATGAACCTAAACCTGACCCACCATGATGTGAATTGGGTGTACAGTCTGCACAACTTGAAGGGGCAGGGATATTACCTCAAGTCGAGGCATTTCGCAGTAAGGCTAATCCAACGCCTTCCCATTTCAAACAAAAATTTAAAGGAGGATTTCTAATCTTTTCTGGGGAATGACATAATGGCCTACCCTATCCGACCGAGGAGGGAGAACCAGGTGGGGGAATAGCCGTAGATTCATGAAATATAGTTTGCATTTCTTTTTCGTTTACCAACGTCCTCGTCTCTAACTGAACTTTATTTTAATTCAATGATTTTGCAGACAAGTGTACTACTAAGCCCAAGCTTAGCTTAGTTAACAAAGCTAGCTTAGATAGATTCCTATAAGCCGAGGTGTACGTGAACGAAACTGACGGTCAACTCCGAGCAGCCCATCTAATTCTTAGGTACATGCCACTTTCATTCGCATTCCAAGCGCCTAAGTATGTGATCAAGGCTCGCGACCCTCGGCTTCGCCGCATCAACGTTGCTTTCGAAGGATTCATTGTTCCAGAAGGTATCCCACTCCCTCAAGATACTTCTCGCACCCAACCCCTTTTTGTGGCCACTCCTTCAATTGGAGCATCCTCATCCCAACCCGTTCTCGAGGAAGAGGAAGAAAAGGAAGAAGAAGAAGAAGAAAGAAGCCCAGAGGAGGTTGTGGACTTGTTAGACTCCTCGGACGAATTTGAGGTTTTTAACCAGACTCTACCCTCCGAAGACGTATCTGACGAAATGGGTTTCCAAAGGAAACCTCGGAGGAGTTTAATGGAGCTGATAGAAAATCAGCCTGGAAAAGGTGCACCGGGGAAATCTACACAGTCTCAGATTCCCCCTCCTCTTCCCAAATCTCCTCCTCCTGCTCCTCACCAACCTCAACCAATCAGACCTGAACATAATGATCCTAAAAAGAAAAGAGATTAGAGAGGGAAAGATGTGGTTAAGGTCGGAAGAGCCCGTTCGACCCAGGAAGACGAGGCCCAATGAGCTGCGAAGCAGCAAAAGGTTAGTCACACATCACAACGGGGCCTAGAGAGGTCAGACACTCAGCCTCCAAAGCCACGAGCTTGACTCCCAGCACCCATGTACAGTGGAGAGCCCTTGAGAGATGATGCATCACTCAGGAACTTCAATGGTGGCATTGGGTGCCACGTTGCCTCGGCCGTGGAGGAGGCCTTGCTACTCCCTAAAGACATGACCGAGCTGAAAAACATGAGGAAGAATGAAGTTTTCCTCAATTGCAAAAGATATCTGGGAATGGTACAATGTTAACCTCCTTTTTTCTTTTACTTATAATTATTATTTGTAGACATATTTTTTTGTTGGCTACGGTACTAATCTTTCCCCTTTTTTTAGGCTGTCCAAGCCACTTTCAGGCTGGAGGAGATCACCAATAACTGCTACCAGCAGTTGGATGATGAGAGGAAAAGACGAACGACAGCTGTGCAATCACTGACTATCTCTAAACATAACAATGCTGACCTGAAGAAGAAACTGACCGAGGAGCAGAATGCTCGTCATAATGCTGACTCGACCTTGGAAGGCGCTGAAAGACAAGCTGAGGACCAGAGGAAACAACTGCGCGAGACAACTGACCAGTTGACTGTGGCCAGGGAACAGATGGCAGCACTCAAGAAGCAACTTGAGGAGGCCCAAAGGCTAAAAGATCAGGCTGAGAAGGCAAGGATTGAGGCCGAGAAGGCTAGGGACGAGGCCGAGCAGAAGGGTTACGACCTTGGAGTAGCTGAGAGCGAGGAAACCCTTAGGGCAGAGGTCCCAGCTGTGTGTCGCATTTACTGCTCTCAAACTTGGGATGAAACCCTTAACCGAGCTGGGGTTGAGGCTTCTTCTGAGTTAAGGAAACCAGAAAATGTGTTTTACTCTTCTACAATACGAGTCTCGGACCTTCCTTCTGCTCAAGATGAGGTGGCTTCTACAGTTATGGGTTCAAATAAAGAAGTACAGCCTCAAGATCCTGCTATTCCCGGCTAGCAAGAGCCAACAAAAGAAACCGGTGCTTCCCAAGAGCTACCCTCGGCCAAGGTTGCAATTGTTCCCGAGGCAGAAGCAGCTTCCCAGGGCTTCCAGCAAGACTTGGCTTCAACTGTCTTGCCTGCCGAGGGAGCCTCCAAAGATAAAGAAGGAACAACTACTTCAGAGGCAGATAACCTGGCCAACAAAACCTCCAAGCTCCAAATCAAGTTGAAGAAATAAGGATTGCCTTGTAATATAATTATGACTTTTGTAGAGGACTTTGTTCTTTTTTTTTTTTTTTAGACATATTTTAATGAAGTACGCATTTTTGAACTCTTGAATTCGTTTGAGTTATTGTTCATTTCATTTTTATTTTATATGTTTTGCTGCTTTGGTTTTGAGTAGTTTTCATCTTGACTGCCCTTTGTTTGTACAAGAGAAAAAACATAATTTACACACGTTTTTAATTGGCAGTTAAAATGGATGATAACCATTGAGTCTGTAACATCACATAGATATATTTTGGATATATATATATATATATATATATCCATTCTAACAAGTTTAACCTTAAGAAAACGTCCAAAAGTTTGATTAATTAAAGTTAAGTCTAGAGCACCTTAGTATGCTTTAAATGATGCTCACAGGCTTATCGGGGTTTATATCTTTACTAGGTAATCACAAACCCTGTGATCCGAGAATGGAAATTAGGGGTTTACTCCCTTTAAATGCTCAAGTTTGTGTTGCACTAATATTTTAATAACAAGAGGCTGTATTAATTTCTACTAAATTTGTGGTCCGAGGAACCTGACATAACTTAGTTTCTATTTAATACTTCGATAGATGTCATAGGGTATTAATTTCCACTAAGTTTGTGGTCCAAGGAACCTGACATAACTTAGTTTCTGTTTAATACTTCAATAGATGTTATAGGGTATTAATTTCCACTAAGTTTGTGGTCCGAGGAATCTGACATAACTTAGTTTCTGTTTAACTTCAATAGATGAGGAAACACATGACATGTGATCGGGATAAACTAAAAGAAAACTGAGCAGGACTATTTTTTATTAATAATAATACCTCTTTAGATTATTTACATTCCAATGATGGAGTACAGCTTTTTCATCTAGATCTTCCAAATAATAGGCACCCATTCTTGCCACTGAAGTGATCCGATAAGGTCCTTCCTAATTAGGCCCCAATTTTCCCCAGGCTGGATTCTTGGTGGTTCCTAGAACTTTCCTTAGTACCAGTTGTCCTACAGCCAACGGCCTCAGCTTTACATTGGTATCGTAACCTTATTTGAGTTTATGCTGGTAGTAAGCTAGTTGGACCATTGCATTCTCCCTTCGCTCTTCAATCAAGTCCAGACTCTTTTCCAATAGCCCATCATTACCGCTCGGGGTAAATGCACTAGTTCTCAATGTTGGGAAACCAGTTTCCAGAGGGATTACGGCCTCGGCTCCGTATGTCATTGAGAAAGGGATCTCTCCTGTTGACCGTTGAGGCGTTGTTAGATACGTCAAAAGGACATGTGATAATTCCTCCACCCATTTGCCCTTTGCGTCGTCCAACCTCTTTTTAAGTCCATTCACTATAACCTTGTTGACAGTTTCAGCTTGCCCATTCCTTTGAGGATAGGTTGGAGTGGAATATCTATTCTTTATCCCTAAGTCAGAACAGTATTGCCTGAAGGCCATTATCCGAGATAAGGGTGTGAGGAGCACCGAAACGAGTAGCAATACTCATCCAGATAAACCTTTTAACATCTACGTCTCTGATATTAGCCAAAGGTTCAGCTTCGATTCACTTAGTGAAATAATCTGTGCCGACTAGCAGATACTTTTTGTTTCCTAGTGCTTTAGGAAAAGGACCTACAATATCTAAACCCCACTAAGCAAAAGGCCAAGGGCTAGAAAGAGGATTAAGAATTCCTCTGGACTAGTGGATGTTTAGAGCGAATCTCTGACATTGGTCACATTTTCTAACATACTCTTACGCTTCTTTCTGCATATTTGGCCACCAGTATCCTTGAATGATTGCGCGGTGAGATAGGGATCTTCCCCCCGTGTGACTTCCGCAAATTCCTTCATGCAGTTCCTCTAGAAGTGAATCTGATATCTCAGGATGTACACAAAGTAGATATGGCCCAGAAAAAGAACGTTTATACAACTTTTGGTCCTCGGACAACCAAAACTGAGGAGCTTTCCTTCGTATTTTCTCAGCTTCTATTTTCTCCTCAGGCAATATATCGCTTTCGAGGAATAGGAGTATGGGGTCCATCCAGCTCGGCCCCAAGTTGACTTGATGGATTTGGAGCAAGTCCTTCCTTATTGGGGTGGAGGTGCATAAATCCTCAACAATTATCACTCGGGACAAATTTCGTGCTGTGGAGGTGGCAAGGGTTGCCAAGGAATCTGCATGGGTATTCTCATCTTTGGGAATATGTGACAAGTCAAAGGATCCGAATTTCGTTTGCACACGCCTGACTTGACTCAAATATTCCTACATTCTTGTATCTCGAGCTTCCAGTTCCCCTTTTACCTGGCCGATGATCAATCTTCAATCTAAGAACACTTCCACTGCCTTTCCGCCCATTTTCTGGACCATAGTCATTCCCACCAGCAAAGCTTCATATTCCGCTTCGTTGTTCGTAGCCGAGAATCCCAGCCTCAAGGACTTTTCAATGATGATCTTTTCAGGGGATACCAGAACTAGCCCCATTCTTACTCCCCGTTGGTTTGCTACTCCGTCTACATATACTTTCCAGGATAAGGTGTCTTATGCGGAAATTAAGCCAACCGATTTTTCATCTATGCCATGTTGCTTCACCTCTGCTACTTTTGGAAGTTCAGCGAACTCGGCTACTAAATTAGCAAGGACCTGGCCCTTCACAGAGGTACAAGGCATATATTTGATGTCGAAAGCCCCCAGAATTGTCCCCCATTTAGCAATCCTCCCAGTATAATCTGCACTTCTAAGTATGGATTTGAGTGGTAATTGAGTTAGAACCACCACGGTGTACGCCTGAAAATAATGGGGGAATTTTCGTGTAGCGTGCACTACTGCCAAGATAGCCTTTTCTAGTGATAAGTACCACACCTCGGCTTCATGAAGTGACTTACTTACGTAATAGACTGGTCTTTGGATGCCACTGTTTTCTCGTATCAAAACAAAACTTACGGCATGAGAGGCCACCGCCAAATAGGTAAACAAGACCTCATCCACCTCCGGACTGGACATGATAGGTGGCCGAGATAAGTACTCTTTCAGCTGCTGAAATGCTACAACACATTCTTCATTCTACTCAAACCCTTTCCACTTATGCAATAAAAGGAAAAAGGGTCTGCACCTATCGGCTGACCTAGATATAAATCAGTTCAAAGCAGCAGTCATCCCTGTCAGTTTCTGCACCTCCTTAAGATTTCGAGGTGCTTGTAAACCGTTAATAGCCTTAATCTAATCTGGGTTCACCTTAATTCCCCTGTGAGTCATCATGTATCCCAAGAAATTTCCGGAGCTTACACAAAATGAACACTTTGAAGCATTCAGACGTAGCTTGTGCCTTCTCAGAATTCCAAAGATGCTCGTAAGATCTCCCACATGCTCGGACACCACTTTGCTTTTTACAACCATATTATCAATATAGACTTCAATGTTTCTGCCCAATTATGGTTCGAACATCTTAGTCATCATCCGTTGATAAGTAGACCTTACGTTTTTCAAACCAAAGGGCATCACTTTGTAATGATAGTTTCCTATGGGAGTAACAAAAGTTGTCTTTTCTTGATCATCCAATGCTAACGGTATTTGGTGATATCCTTGGAAGGCATCCAAAAAGCTCATCTGACGATGACCTACTGTTGCATCCACCAACTAGTCTATCCTTGGTATAGGAAAGGGGTCCTTAGGACAAGCCTTATTAAGGTCCATGAAGTCCACGCACACTCGCCACTTCCCAGTCTTCTTTTTCATCACCACCGTGTTGGCTAACCATTGAGGATAAAAAACTTCTTTAATAGCCCTTGCCTGCTTGAGCTTGGCCACTTCATTTCTGATAGCCTCAGCGTGCTCTTTTGATAGACGTTGAGGTGGCTGTCTCTTCAGAGTAATGGAAAGATTAACATTAAGTTGATGACAGATGAAGCTTAGGTCTATACCCGGGGCTTCATACGCGCTCCATGCGAACACATCAACATTTTCTTTGAGGAATTCAACCAATTGCTCCCTCTCCTGCGAAGGCAGTTTAGCCCCAACCTGAAAGAATCTCTTCGGATCATCACCAACGATTACCCGCTCCAGATCTTCACATTTTGCCTCGTCGGCTGGTTCATTTAGGGGTATTTTCGAGGTTTTTGATTACTATAAACCATTATCAGCGGTGGCCGAGGTCTTAGCCTCTGGCCGATGTTGAATGGCTGCTACCAAGCATTGTCGGGCTGCAGCCTGACTTCCTACTATCTCCAAAACCTAGCCTCCGGATGGGTACTTCACCTTCTGGTGTAGAGTAGAGGAGATGGCCCCCAAGATATAAAGTCAAGGTCTGCTCATAATAGCCGTGTAGGGAGAGAAAACATCTACAATAATGAAGTCCACTTCCACCACATCCATACCGGTTTGCACAGGCAATCTGACTTGACCTTTTGGAACAACTATTCTTCCCTCAAAGCTCACCAGAGGAGAACTGTAGGCCTTCAAGTTTTCAGGTTTCAGATTTAGCCCCCTATACAAATCAGGGTATATTATGTCAGCAGCACTGCCCTGGTTAATCATCACCCTTTTCACATCGTACCCACCAATTCTCAGCGTAACGACAAAAGCATCATCATGGGGATGTATGGTTCCAACCTTGTCCTCATCTGAAAAACTCAACATTAACGGAATGCCCAACTTGGCTCTCTTGGGTATTGAGCTTAACTCCTCGGCTCAAGAACATGATGCTGACATTACCCTAGAGGGACAAGATCTCGTCCTTCCCGGGGCAGCAAAAATAACATTTATTGTACCAAGGGGGAGTTTCAAAGAAGCACCTCCCCGAAGCTCTGATCCCGCTTGGCTTACCCGACTACTAGAATGATGCAGGAGTTGCTTCAACTTCCCTTCTCGGACTAATTGGTCCAAATGGTCCCAAAAATTTCTGCAATCCTCAGTCATGTGTCCATGATCCTGATGATAGTGGCAATAAAGGTTCTGGTTGCGTCTTATAGGATCTCCTGCCATCTTGTTTGGCCATTTGAAGAACGGCTCATTCTTAATCTTCTCTTGTACTTGTTGCACTGGCTCTTGAAACACAGCGTTAATTGCCTGAGTGTTAGCAGGTCCTAATTGCCCAACAAAGTCTTTCTGAGGTCGGTTATTATTATATTGGTCCGACCTAAAATCCCTCCTCTCCTGAGGGATCACCTTAGCCTTTCCCTTCCCTTGCAGTTGGTCTTCTTCTACTCTTCTGTACTTGTCAATCTGATCCATCAATTGACGTACACTAGTAACAGGTTTACCAGTCAGAGATTTCCTCAAATCATGTTCGGCTGGAAGACCAGCCTTGAAAATGCTAATGGCCACATCATCGTACTCTCCTTCTATTTCATTAAACATCTCCCAGTATCTATCCGAATATGCCTTCAGAGTCTTACCCTCCTGCATGGACATAGATAATAAAGATCCCAGAGGCCGAGGAACCCTGCTGCAAGTAATAAAGCGAGCACCAAAAGCCTGAGTGAGTTTCTTGAAGGAGTCGATAGAGTTCGCCCTTAAACCGTTGAACCACCTCATCGCCACCGGGCCCAAGCTAGATGGGAAGACCTTACACATCAAGACCTCATCTTTGGAGTAAACAGCCATCCTTTGACTGAAATGGCTGACGTGTTCTACTGGGTTTGTCCGACCATTATATATGGTGAATGTGGGTTGGCAAAATCGCCGAGGAAGGCTCGCGTCCTCTATGTTCCGTGTGAAGGGTGATTTAGAAACTTGACTCAGCGCCTTGTTCATGGAATCATTCCCCAAGCCTTTACAAGGCGGGCTTTTATACCTTCGTCTACGATGGTGCTCTTCTTCATAGGTAAAGGCCTCGCTGGGCAGAGTTCTGGACCTTCGTCTGTAACTAGCACCATCTGTCTCTTTAGAGGATGGTTCGGAACTCGACGGTGAACGTCTTCGCTAAGCATGACGTAACTCTCTCTTCAACTCATCGATTTCACGTTGCATGTCCCTGTCATTCTTTGCATGTGAAACATGACTCTTCCCTCGAGATTGAGTTATCTAGTACGAGTTGTGTGCACACTTCCCTCATGGCCCCCTCTCTGTTCGTGGCCCCTGCGTGAATTGCCATGCTGGGAACCCCTTGATTCTGCTTGATGTAGATCAACATCTATCTGGTGTGGTCCTACTGCTGCTTGGTGTGGACCCGCCTTCTCCATCGTGAACGTTGCAACCGAATCTCCTTTAGATTAGATCAAGCTTTTCCCACAGATGGCGCCAATTGTAAGGACTGAAATTGGATTGGTCCCAAAACAGGATTGGGCTAAATCCCAAGCGGCCCAAATAATAAATTTGTAGAGCGTGGATAGAAGAACTAGATCTATTCCAGAAGAAAGACGATTAATTGGTCCCTACAGTGTTTATATATAGTATGAGAAAAAAATGTTAATTAAGTAATTTGTGAAAAAATTTAAATTTGTTCGATAAGAAAATATAAATCAAATTTAAATATGTAATCAAATTTTATGACAAGATTGAATGAATTTTTTTTTTTTAATAGAATCAAGATCGAATATGTAATCAAATTTGAATATTCTCAATTCATTTTGAGTCTTATTTTCAGAGTCGATGTCTGCTGGTGTGACTTAAGACCAAAAACTATAAATAAATAAAAAACAAATTATATTTAAAAGAACTAATAAATAAATAGAAAGCAAATAAAATCAAAAGACGGCAACACAATTTCCAATATTATGCCCCTCATAAAAAAGACAAGAAGATCGGTGGATCACAAGATTCACAACTGAAAGTATATAATAATAAAAAAATGGGTTTTTTTAAAAAATAACCATAAAACACATTCTATATTATAAGTTAGACAACGTTTGAAACATATTGCATTTCTAATCATTCGAGTTCAGTAGACTCGATTTACCCAGAAAGCTGACGTGGAGAAAGTAGAAAATCGAGTTTACTGAACTCAATTTCTGTGTACAGAAACCAAGTTTAACAAACTCGGTTTCTGTACATAGAAACCGAGTTTATTAAAATCGATTTCTATGTATCCAGAAAACACTCATCTTCTGCTCAAAAAATCCAGAGAACGAAGAAGAAAGAAGCAACGGAGAGTTCAAAATGAAGAAGAAAGAAGCAACGAATGAAACCCAGGCGCCGATTCTGACCAAACCCAGGCGCCTGAAGCTTCATCGCATCGTCACGGCGGCAAAAGCTTCATCGTTTTTGCATCGTCGCGGCGGCGATTCTGACCAAACCCAGGCGCCGATCTGACCAAACCCAGGCGCCTGAAGCTTCAGGCGATGCAAAACGCAGAGATCGTCTCGCCGCCGCGGCCAAGAACACGTCCGATCTCTGCGTTTTGCATCGCCTGAAGCTTCAGGCGCCTGGGTTTGGTCAGATCGGCGCCTGGGTTTGGTCAGAATCGCCGCCGCGACGATGCAAAAACGATGAAGCTTTCGCCGTCGCGACGATGCGATGAAGCTTCAGGCGCCTGGGTTTGGTCAGAATCGGCGCCTGGGTTTCATTCGTTGCTTCTTTCTTCTTCATTTTGAACTCTCCGTTGCTTCTTTCTTCTTCGTTCTCTGGATTTTTTGAGCAGAAGATGAGTGTTTTCTGGATACATAGAAATCGATTTTAATAAACTCGGTTTCTATGTACAGAAACCGAGTTTGTTAAACTTGGTTTCTGTACACAGAAATTGAGTTCACTAAACTCGATTTCTATGTATAGAAATCGAGTTCAGTAAACTCGATTTTCTACTTTCGCCACGTCAACTTTCTGGGTAAATCGAGTCTACTGAACTCGAATTGTTAGAAATGCAATATGTTTCAAACGTTGTCTAACTTATAATATAGTATGTGTTTTATGGTTATTTTTTAAAAAAACCCCTAAAAAAAGGTAGACTGAAACTGAATATATTAACCAGAAGAAAACAAAACTAAAAGTAGTATAAACATTGTCAAAAACAGCAAATACATTAATGATTCATTCATTATCTTTTAAATTTGTGCTTTGGGGTATGAACTTAATTTGTTTGCAAGTTACACATGCACTAGGTGGAACTTTAACTCACAACCTCGTATTCCACCTTGGTTTTACCCATTGGTTTAGTTTGAGCGAGATCTCACTAGTCTTTTTTTTTTTTTTTTTTTTAAATAAATTTAACAGTTATTTTCTGAGGATAGCAATACCCCTTTTTGCCAAATGGAAACCCGGGGGGGGGGGGGGGGGGGGGGGGGGGGGGGTTGTTGGGATAGTGACTAGGGAATGCATCTAGGGTGTCTCAAAATTTTGTATTTAAGTACTTGTAACTTTTGATCTATTTCAGCAAGTCTGTCCTCATCGTTATTCCATAGAAGAATGGACCAATAAGAATAGTGACTAGGGAATGCATCTAGGGTGTCTCAAAATTTTGTATTTTCTGAGGATAGCAACACCCCTTTTTGCCAAATGGAAACGGGGGGGGAATAGTGACTAGGGAATGCGTCTAGGGTGTCTCAAAATTTTGTATTTAAGTACTTGTAACTTTTGATCTATTTCAGCAAGTCTGTCCTCATTGTTATTCCATAGAAGAATGGACCAATAAGAATTCTGATACATGCAATGCGGCTATATATGAGATGATATTGGAGTATCATATTGTGTTCACCATGAAGAAATGCAGGCCCTTTTTAGTCTGAATTCTATAGGGGCGACTGTTTGAATTTATTGATTAAATGCTTGATGACGAAAACTGTTTATCATTGTTTTTGGGGAGTCAGTATTGGTCTTTCCATACCCAATTTATGTTGTTGATAATCCTCAAAGGAATGCAATGCTTCTTTCTTTGTCTTGTTTGCAAGCGTTATTAATTGAACTTGCTAAACCTAAACTAATCCATAGTGAGTTTCCAAAAGCAAACGCTAAAACTTAAAGTGAAACCTTAGCAATATTATTCAAGAAGTTTCTCTTGATTTAAGCCAGAGAAGTTTGTGGACCAAGATTTTCACTCCTTTTAAAGTTCACCATTGTTCACTCTTTCATCTTGATTTATTACATGCAGTTGTTGTTTTCTTAACTTGCCTGTATTTTGATTAAATTTGGCATCTATTTTACCTGCAGGTTATCGATTATTATGCAACGAAGGGTGTTCTTGCACACCTTCATGCCGAGAAAACCCCAAATGAGGTCACTGCTGAGGTTTAGAAGGTTCTAATCGTTTTCCGGTCTTCTCTACTCTAGAGTTAATAGGGCTGAGGAAGACCAGCTGTGTTGGATCCCCGCTAGGGGTGGTATATACAAAGTCCTATTATCAGGCTCTCACTACCGGACACTCCCCTTATATGCCTTGGAGAGTGGGGTTGCGTGTGTAAGCATAGTGGGGAGACCGCATTCTACATAGGATTTTACTACTATTTTGCGACTATGAGCGCGAGAATTATGGTCTTTGGAATTTTATCTTTTTTGAATCCATTGGGTTTGCCAAAGAGGGTAGTAGATTTGTTGAATGTTGGAAAGGGGGTTTTGGTACACATTATTTTGCTGAAATATGGGGCGGGGGCCATTCCATACTATGTTATATGGACCATTTGGAGAGAGTGAAACCAACGTACTTCTGATGAGGTTGATCCTTCGTTTGAAGGGTTAAAATTGTATTTTTTTTTTTGCATTTTATGTTTAATTGGATGGCTGCATTAAGTGCCCTTTCATTTTCTACCTTGAAGAATTTTTACGTTTATGTGAGTTTAGATGAAGTTTTATTGCCTCCTAAGTACACTGCCTGTGTATCACTTCCTTTTATGGATTGTTGTCGACCTTTGTTTTCCTAAATATCAGTACAACCATTGGTTTCACGGTATACGTCTTGGACCTCTTGGTTGAATTCGCAATGCTCGATTTAAGTTCTTTGCAATCACAAACCAGGGTAGAAGAAATCCGTGGATAGCAGTCTGCATTAGCTAACAATAATTGTAGAAAGAACACAAAATGAATCTTTTTCTAGAACGATGTCTTTATAACCTTCGGACAAGGCTATTGAGAGGGCCTCTAAGAATGGCCTAAAGTTCAGCTAGTAAACTGGTTGTAGTACCCAAAAAGATTGAGAAACCATGGAAGGCCATTGTGTTACATAAAACCAAGGTATAAATATTTAAGATATTTTATACAACTTGAGTTTGGAATGAATGTGTGACTGCACTATGAAGCATGGGTGCGTTTCAGGATTTGAGTGCTAGTGCGGGACTCGGCAATTTTTGAAAAAGTTGGGTGCGGGTGTGGCGATTAAAAAATTATTAAAAATATTTTTATTTATATTTTCTATATATTTTTACTATTATAATATTCTTAAAAAAACACATTACTGTGCCTTGATTCACAAAACAAAGAAAGAAGAAGGCAAGAAACACAAAACACAAAACAAAAAAGAAAACACAAAAGAAGTAACAAATATTTAGAATAAAATTAAGGAAGGACAGATTTAGGATGTTTGGGCCTCACTCAAAGCCGATTTCGGCATGATTCAAGGCGGATTTCAGCCTGTTTCAGCCATTTTGGTCCATTTCGACCGTTTCGGTTGTCAGCCAATACAACCCGATTCAGTCGATACAGCTTGATTTTGGCCGAATCTGCCTGGTTTGGCGCGAATCGAGCCAAGTCGATGCGAATCCATGAAAAAAAAAAAAAAAAAAAAAAAAAAAAAAAAAAAAAAAAAAAGAAAGAAAGCTCAAACGCGGCACCAACGCGTAGGCAGCCACATCAGATGTCGCACCCTGTGTCCAGCCACGTTGGACTCTAGTGCAGTACCCTCCCAGCCGCGTCCGTGCTTTATAGGTGACTGGGAAGAGCTTGGCTTGGATAGTGGCCAAACAAGGAACAACATCGATGGTCAAAAGACATTAGTAGAGGAAGTGTTGCTGGTGGTGATGGATGGCATCGTTGGTGGTTGCAGGACATTGACAAATTAAAGTAAATGTTTTTGGAGGGCCAAGCATGGGCACGTGGAAATGTTAGGCTGTTAGGGTACTAAATCATATACTATATAATAAAAATTGAGTTTTAAAAATGTGATTACATTAAGTGACTATCTTGATTCTCAAAAAAAAAAAGTGACTATCTTAGTAATTACCTTGTATTAAAGTGGGTTTTAGTTAGCTCAACTGGTAAAGTCTCTGATGGTTGTATAAGAGATCTAGGATTCAATCCCCACCTACACTAAAAATTGATTGGTTGGTTTGATGATAAAAAACTATCATCAGGAGTGGATGTCATAGGTTGAAACTCTCTTTCCAAAAAAAAAAAAAAAAACCTTGAATTAATAATTTGGGTAAATTACATAATTACTTTATTGTTTGGGGTAGTTTCAAATTTAACTCTATGGTGTAAGAGTAGTGTTTTTTAGAAGTTCAAAATTTTGGCAATAAAGTTTCACATTATTTTTAATATATAATTATAAAGGTTGAGAGTGTTTACCTGATGCAATCATAGCATGTTACGTACAACTTTATTATACAGAATATGATATGGAATGATTTAAGCATGGCACGAATTTATATAATATCAATTTTATTGTGAATATTTTGGTGACAATAATTAAATGACTACTAGTGTATCAAAGGTTTTATAGTTTATAAAGAATTTTTTTTTGGTGTGTGTTTGATAAGTTTTAGTCACAATTTATATGAATTTATGTCACTTTTAATCAATAGTGACTCAATGAAGCTACAGATTAAAAAGATTTAAGAGTTTATAGTATTTATTAAAACTATTTAAAATATAGGGTTTACTTTGAAATCATCACAAGTTTAGGATAATTATGTAATTTACCAAAGTCTTTAAAGAATTTGAGCCACTTGGTGCAAAGATACTGTAAGGACTGAATTTGGATTGAACCCAATATAGAATTGGGTTTTAGCCCAAAAAGCCCAAACAATAAATTTGTAGAGCGTGGATGAAAGAACTAGATCTACTCCAGAAGAAAAACGATAAAATTTGCTAATTTAAGGCTATTAATCACAAGTAAGATAAGAAAGTCTGTCTTCGAAGTGACCTGAGGAGCTTATATTATAATGTCTTGTTTATGAACAAAGTTACAAAAACTCACAATAGTATTACAAAAATTTCTTGATTTTCTCCGATCCTTTCTTTTTAGGCCATCTTCTCATGCTATATACTACAATCTTGGTATCATCCTTACCATACACGTGTATGTTAGATTCTGGGAACTCCTTCTTGTCCCATCCAACACCTCCCAAAACCATCAACTGATAGCTGTAAGGCTGCTCGACCACTATTCAAGTATCACCTCCATATTAATGCCTCCAGAGAGTTAGTTGGGAGGCATTTAATGGGAAGGTAGCAGTTTTTTGAAGATATTTGTTGCCCTCCCCTTTTCTTACCCCTTGTCCAACTTCCAACTCTTAATTGTGATGTAACTTTGAAGAAAGTCCATGATGATATGGTACTCTTACTGACCTCGGACCCTTGTTTCTGAGATGGCTTTTCTCCTCGGACATTCGTTGGACTTATCTCATACTATCTTTACTTTTCTCCTTATACCGTTCCCCTTATAACCTCATCTGGCCATCCTCGGATTAGCTAATGTCCTCGGATTGGGTCATAGGCCCATTTAGTACAGCTTTAATAGTACCTCCTGATTAACTGGCCCTCACAATAACCCCTCAAAATCTTGTTTTTCGACTCCTCGGGAGGAAAGGATGATTTTGACGTCCTCAACCCATCTTGTTTATGGTCCTATTTTGTATTCCTGATCTCCTATATGTCTTTTTACCTGCTCAAGGTATGCTCCTAACGCTTCGGCGTCCAGAGCATGCCATCATTAAATTTTGGCGGCGCCCTTGTCCCCCACGTTCAACGGTAGGATGTAAATCAAACGGTGGAGGATTTTTCTCGTTTTACAAGCGGGAACTTTCCCGCTTGTAACTTCTGCGCCACTATAAATAGCTTTTCAAATCAATTCTTTTTCTTACTTTCAACAATCACACAGTCCTAGAGCTCATACATTGAACCTGTCTCTCTCTTTCATCTCCCTGTGCGTCTACAAATACTAGAAATTTGTTCAAGGGCCATTTTTTTAAACCTGTAAGTTTTCTTAAACCGTCTTAGTTTTCATTTTAAACTTGTTAATTTTTCTTCAAAACCTCTTAGAAAAATGGGTAAGTTCAAACGTTTGGTTGAGTCCGAGGAGGGTATGGAAAGTTTTAGGGCTAAGTATAGGATCCCACCAATAGTAGGCATGAGGTACGTTGCCCAGGGGGAGTGGGTAGGAGCTAGGAAAACAGGAGAGGTGGTCATTCCCATGATTGCCTTCATAGAGGGAGGGATGATCATTCTCATGGGTACCATTACTAGGAATTACCTCAGGTTCTTTAGACTATCTCCCACTCAGTGCGCTCCAAATATGTTTAGGGTCTTGAGGAGTATAGAAGCTTTAAACGAGAAAATGAACCTAAATTTGACCCACCACGATGTGAATTGGGTATACAGCCTGCACCATCTGAAAGGCAGGGATATTACCTTAAGTCAAGGCATCCCGAAGTGAGGTTAATCCAGTGTCTCCCCACTTCAAACAAAAATTGAAGGAGGATTTCCTAATCTTTTCTGGGGAATGGCACGATGGCCTACCCTGTCCGACTAAGGAGGGAGAACCAGGTGGGGGTATAACCGTAGATTTATGTGTCTTGGTTTGCATTTCTCTTTTGTTTCCCAACATCCTTGTCTCTGACGAAATTTTATTCTAATTCAATGATTTTGCAAATAAGCGTTCTACTAAACCCAAGCTCAATTTAGTCAACAAGGAGGGTTTAGATAGGATTCTGCAGGCCGAGGTGTATGTAAACGAAGCTGACGGTCAACTCCGAGCAGCCCACCTAATTCTTGGGTACACACCCATTTCATTCGCGTTTCAAGCTCCCAAGTACGTAATCAAAGCCCACGATCCTCGGCTCCACCGTATCAATGTTGCCTACCAAGGGTTCGTTATTTCGAAGGGTGTTCCACTTCCTAAAGGTACTCCCCATACTCAACCGCTCTTTGTGGCCACTCCTTTAATAGGAGCTTCCTCAGCCCAACTCATTCTTGAGGAAGGAGAAGAAGAAAAAGATTCGGAGGGGATTGTGGACCTAACCCGAGCGTTTTTTTCCAAGGTGCTATTGTTTCCAAATCATTGGTTTAAGGAATAAAGTATAATTATCGATGGGCTCAACTAACCTGCACCATCTGCCACTGCCAATTGTGGTTCACAGTTTATGTTTCACTTTGAAGACGAGGATAATAATTTTTTTTTAAGTGGTACGTCCACAATATTTTCATAACAAATTACAAATAATTACTTATTATTGGTTTTAATTTAAACTTACCACTAAAATTACTTTGTTTCTTCACAACTAATAACCTATACAACTTGTCATTTAGAATTTATTGTGAAAATATTGTGAAAACATTGTGAACATAACATTTTTCTTTTTTTTAAAATGCAATTAATTAAAATGATTGTTTGTTATTTTTATAACAATCCCACGATTAATACGATGATCTATATACTAATGGAATCCATAAACCACTCTCAATAACTCCAGATCAAACCTAAATACCTAATTATCCTTGTATAGTGCATTAAAGTTTCTTTAATTAGATGATACAGTGAGGAGAAAGTTTAGACTATTACAAAAAATTAGATGATCAATAGAATCCTGTAAATGTGATAAATCCAGCCCAATGTAAAAAAAAAAAAAAATCAAGACATCTGACGTTAAGAATTTAAGATGCATCCTAACAAGTATTAAGCTATCCTTAATCATCAATTTTATATATTTTATTTTACAATAGTATCCTGCACACATTTACCATTTGGTACTGAGCTGTAGGCATCCTAGTTAATCAACACTAATATAAACAATGCGAATGTCTGTATGTTGTTAGGGTCAAAAAAATCAAACACATCCAATATATATGTGCATGACAGTATGCCACATTATGCGTAATGCAGGTTTTTAGAGGGTCAAAATCAAAGTTGTTAGAACAGTCAATATGTCCAAAATACATGTCTTCTCCTCATTGTAACTTTCAAATTATCAAAAAATAATAAAATTGGTTAACAAGTTCAGCAAAAGGAGTAGCCAAGACATATTTGATTAAAAAAAAGAAATTATCACTAAAAACGCGAAAGTTGAAAACATTGAACTGAGATGATCCACAAAATTGTTGAACAGTCAAGAGACGTCCAAAATACAAGTCTCTTGTCTCTATTATATCTATCAAATTATCTAAAAGTTACAGAATTTGCTAAGAAGTTCAACAAAAAGAGAAGCTTAGACGTAATTGATTAAAAAACAAAGGAATTATCACCAAAAAAGCAAAAAGTTGAAAACATTGAACTGAGAAGATCCAGAAAGATGCTCTAAAATCATACAGGTCAACTTTTGATGCACATGATTACGCTACAAATCCACACAAAAGTTGGCTTAAACGTGTGTTTGGCAAAAGTTAAAAAATTAGTTTATTTTACTATTTAAATTATTTTTGTTATAGTATTATTTATGAATTTCATTGCACTTTTTGATACTATTCATAAATCTAATTATATTATTTCAGCTACCTTTTACTTTTATCTACAATATTTTCAACAAAAAATTTTTAGTTTCAACAAAATAAGCGAATCTCAAATAGACCCTAAATAAATCGTTTCCACTGCTTATGATTATCTTCATCAATACTTTTGTCAGATAGTTGAAATTTTCTCAGGTTGTATCATCTAATTTTTAAGAAACTTTGATGCACTGCATGTATGTTTAAGAAATAATTAGAATAATCGACTAAATAATTTTCATCTAGAATCATGACCATCATCCGATACAGTATCTGCCAAAAATTGTTGATGGAGAGAGAGAGAGAGAGATTGCATGAGGTTAGCAAGTGATTTTTCTAATTAATATTCTTTAAGCCCACGTGAATCAAACAAGAGTGGAAATTATTGTTTAGTCATGTAAGTTCAAAGTTGGCATGGCTGGCTTTCCTAGCTACCAGTTCAAACGTTGAGCAGATCCAGTTCTTGTAATTGAATAATGGCATGCTGTTCATGAGGTAGAGAAATACCGATGTGAGAGAATGATCTCGGAGACAGATTTTCCACGTGCCTTAACTCGCTCCTATCTGGCCATGGCACAAGTGTCAGCATTGGATTGGTGTTAAGGACAGTTTATATTTAGGTATCAACATGTAATTGGGTTACAGCACTCATACATGAGACCACCACGACTATTTGCAGAAAAAGTAATTAAGTGTACCAATCATAATGTGATACTTAAACATATTGTAATTTTTTTTTTAAGAGAGAACATATTGTAATTTAGATGTGTATGTATAACATTTTAATGCAGCATTTCACACAACTTTCGATATAACATGTTATAATTAATTGGAGCAATATTATTTTTATTTAGTTTATATATATATATATATATATATATATATGTACACTGTCGATATCATTACAAGTTTGTTATTATGAAGAATATTATATCTCCAAACTTTTTTTATTTTCTAGTACCGTATCGCTTTAGTTTTTATTGTTTAAATATTACCTTTGACTATGAACTTTGAAGTAGGTGTTAAATTTTTTTTTTTTTTTCTTTTTCTAGTTGGATTCTAACCATTAATCCATAAATATTAATAAAAAAAATGCAGTTTTATAGTTTAAAGAAGGCTAAATTGCAAACAACACCCCTAAAGTTTAGAGGTGTTTAAATTTTACACCTTAAAGTTTCAGAATTTAGAAAAAATAAAATCCAAACACTTCTAAAATGTAGGAGGTAAAATTCAAGTTTTAAAACGTTAGAGTGTAAAATCTAATCACCCCCAAACTTTAGGAGTGTAATTTATAATTTACCCTAAATTTTATATTATCCTAGCATTGTTATCCTATTGAACTTATGATGGAATAAATGGAAGAGTTATTAGAGGACTGTAACTGGTATTTACTCAATTAGTATTATCTGTGTCTTCATTTTGAACCAGAGTTTTACAGATTTATTTCCTCTCGTGAAAATAGATATTTTCAAAAATTCTTGTTTGAAATTCTAAAAAATTATGCTCATAATAGAGATTGGAAAAAATATCTCATCTGTACATCCAAGATTTGGTCACAAGATTATTATAGGATATTTAATTACTAAGCTCAATTCCAAAATTGATATCCGAGCAGAATGAATCTTTCACTCATCAAAAATGCATTGGGTCACTAACCCAAATGACACACTCCATTCACACATGGATACTTCTTGGGTATCTTGTTACCAGGCTCTTACAAAGGCAGAATCCCTTAATAAGGGAATCTTATCTAAAATAATACCAATTGATCTAGAAGTTTGTAGACAACAATGGCTACATGAAGATCATTGGAAAATGTCCAATCCTTTTATTAGTCACGATGACCTCTATTATGATAACCATGACCCAGATGTTAATGCTGACATTGATGAAGAATATTTCCAAGGAAGAGATGGATGGGACTGAACAACTCCAACACTTAAATAAAATAAAATAAAAATCCCGAAAACATCCTAAAGCAGCTCAGCCTTATCTACGTTTGTTAGAAGAACTTATTAATTCTACATAAGCTTATCCAGAAGCAAGTGCTAGGCCTTTACTTCCATCAACATTTGTCAATCACAAGCCAGGCCCCTAACATCTTGAAAAATACAGATTGTAAATTGTATTTGAATCTCGTTTGCATTCTGTTGTCTATAAATAAGCTCTTTGTATGTCTGTATGGGTGAGAAATAGCCCCCTCTGAAGTCCTTATGACCTATGTAAAATATCTGTTGAATCTAATAATATCAACCAATTTGTTGTATCTAGTTCTCTGTTCTATTCCATGCTTTCAAGTAATCTTCTATATTTCTTTAGCATTATATTTTCTTAACCAGTTCCCATAATTTTCTTACACCTTCTTCTCGTTTACTTATATATTTGGTATTAGAGCCATATCCACCATAAGTTTCAATCTCCTTTGATTAGTATACTTAGATTATTGTCCTGATTATTATGTTTTATGGTTTACAGTTGCCATAATAAATCCAATTTTTCCTTCACCAACTTTTGTCCCTTATAAACCAGACACGTCGAGAGTAAGCATTTCAGATAGAATATATATATATATATATATATATATATATGACAACAGACTATAATTTATTGATGATCACTTTTACTTAAGCTAACTTTTTTTTAAATTATTTTTTTCATAACTCACACCGGTTACTAATCACATGAAAATTTAGTGAAATTGACCGTGGTGGTCCTGCAATTTTTCATAAATGGAACCCAATAAATCTATTATAGTCCTACAGTACTGCTCCATGCTGTGAAAGGTGGCATACCAATGATCCATATACCTCTACTTTCATAAACACCGACAGGTGAAAAAGTCGCGTACGTACCTCTCTCTCTCTCTCTCCGGCATCCATCCCATATCCAACGCTCTCTATTGGTCCGTTCTTCCACGCGTATATATCCGAGATTCGGTTTCATTTCCCAAAAGCACTTTCTCCAAAAAAAACAGCTACTAATTAATTATTACCACATTGTATCATATGAATGAGACACACACTATTACAGTTGACTGTTTTTGCAGTGCCACTCTTTCTTTGGTCTAGTCTACTCTTCGGGCAATGCATCCTCATCACCTCACCTACTAATCTCACACTTCTGTCAAAACCCAAATCATCAACAACAATAACCAAATACAAAACCTTTTTTCCCACACGACTAAATCAAAGTACAAGTGTACAGCAACTATTGTGAGAGAGAGAGAGAGAGAGAGAGAGTTACAGCCTTGTATATTATAGACTTCCACTTTCACTTTTCTGAAACATACACACAAAAAAATGTTTACAGTCAAACCAGACTGTTCTTCCAAGGCAGGCATCGCCGTCCGGCGATCTCCGGCTGCCTTTTCCGGCGCTGGAAAGAGTAGGAGGTCTAGATTAAGAGTACCCGAGTTGAGGGTCAACGGGAAAGGGTCAGTCCGGGCAGTGATTAGTAGTGGGGACAAGGCTTTGGAGGCTGCGAGTCCATTGGAGAGCAAAGGAGAGAGTAATGGGTCTTTGGGTTCTTTGGGAGGAGGTGGGATCGAAGTGAGAGCTGTGGTCACTGTGAGGAAGAAGATGAAGGAGACGCTCACGGAGAAGATGGAGGACCAGTGGGAGTTCTTTGTCAATGGCTTTGGCCAAGGCATCATCATTCAGCTTATAAGCGAAGAGATTGATCCTGGTTAGTAATTAGTGTTTTTCTTGTGCTTGCTTTCTCTGATGGGTATGGAGTATTTTCATGCAACCATGTGTAAAAAACTTAAGATATTTTGTGAATACAGGAAAAACAAGTGGACTTTTGGGTATGTCTGAATCATATATAGACAACATGATGGTGTTAAGCAAAGTGAAAAAAGGGTTTTTGAAGGCTGCCCAACTTGTCCTATAGTGGGCTTTTGATTTCTTTTTCTGTTTTTAATTTTCTAATCTTTTTTATGTTAGTTATGTGGTACTTTAAGCTCTTGAATTTCACAGTTTGTCCTTGTACATCTTCTTTTTCTTTTCTTTTTTGGTAAAGATACTTGTACATCTTCTATATATACATGGAGGATCTCTGATTCTAGTTCTTAGTCATCAAAGCTTTTTATTGGCTTTTATGGAAAGGGAATTTTTTTGCTGATTGCTTCGGTGCATACAGAAAGTTTGAACTTTCTTCTTTTCTTTTCTTTTTTTCTTTTTTTAAATTAATATAATATGTTGTTCCTCTTCTTGTCTTTTTGGGTTGTCAAAGGCATGCTAGTACATATTTCTTTCCCAAATTAGTTGCTTAATTTCTTTCAGTTTGGTCTTTTCTGATCAAGGCTGTTTAACCATCACTGAAACTGAATAATCTGCATTTGACAGTTTCAAATTCAGGAAAGAGTGTGGAGTCCTCTGTAAGAGGCTGGTTAACGAGGCCATTGACCAATTCACACATTGTTGAATATGCTGCTAATTTCACTGTCCCCTCTGACTTTGGATGTCCTGGGGCTATTCTCATTACAAATCTTCACAGTAAGGAGTTCTACTTATTGGAGATTGTCATTCATGGTTTTGATGAAGGCCCCATCTTCTTCCCAGCAAGTACATGGATCCATTCAAGGAAAGATAATCCTGAAAGTAGAATTATCTTCAAAAATCAAGTAAGAACCATGTGATTTTGTAAATATTTTGTTTTGCTAAATGTTCAGTATGTGGTTTTGCTTAATTAAAGCCCAAATAATGACACTGTTGTGAACAGGCATCTTTACCATCACAAACACCACCTGGCATTAAAGATCTTCGTCGTGAAGACTTGTTGAGTATTCGGGGTAATGGGAAAGGCGAGAGAAAGCCACATGATAGAATTTATGATTATGATGTTTATAATGATTTGGGTAATCCAGACAAGGATGAAGATCTTGCTAGGCCAGTTCTGGTGGGAGAGGAGAGGCCTTATCCTAGGCGCTGTAGAACTGGCCGACCTCCAACAAAGTCAGGTATGTTGTTCTTTAAAGTGTTATAGCACAAAGCTTTATGTTTCAGTTTCTCATTATAGCTAATACTATTTATGTGTCTTTTGACTTGCATGGAAATGAAATAGATCCATTTTCTGAAAGTAGAATTGAAAAGCCCCATCCAGTGTATGTTCCTCGAGATGAAACTTTTGAGGAGATTAAGCAGAATACTTTCTCTGCTGGAAGGATGAAAGCTATGCTCCACAATCTTATACCATCTATTGCTGCTACAATGTCTAGTTCGGACATCCCTTTTAAGTGCTTTTCTGATATTGATAAGCTATATAATGATGGTTTTCTCTTGAAAGATGAAGAGCATAAAGATATACTTGAGAATCCACTTGTGGGCAAGATGATGAAACAGGTTATGAGCATCGGCCAAACGTTGTTGAAGTATGAAACCCCAGCCATTATAAAAAGTTCGTATGCTTGTTCTGCTCCATCTATCTCCTTTCTAGTTATACTTAGGCTCATATATTACAATTATGTTACAGAAACTTTGTCAAGTGTCATACCATATTTAATCATTTATTACTGAAGGGGAAAAAAAAACAATTTTCAGATCTAAAACTCTAAAACATCATCTCTTTCTTGCACCTTATGTAATTACACATCCAGGAGATAGATTTGCTTGGTTGCGAGACAATGAGTTTGCACGTCAGACTTTAGCTGGGCTCAATCCAGTGAACATTGAGATTTTGAAGGTAATATTAAAGTAATCCATCATCTCTTATCTTGTATACGTTTTGTTCACCAGTTGTTTATAGGGAGTCCTTGAGTTGGTTGTATTTGCAGGAATTTCCAATTCTCAGCAAGCTAGACCCTGCTGTTTATGGCCCTCCAGAGTCAGCTCTCACAAAGGAACTGATAGAGCAAGAACTAAATGGACTTTGTGTGGAAGAGGTATTGATACGTGCTTCCATTAAGATATATGGATTTATATCACCCCTTCTTTCTTATATACGATGGTTCATTTTCTAGAAATTCATATGATGCAGGCCCCTTAATTTTGACTCAGAAGAAAAAGAATATTTTGATATTCATGCCATCTTCTGTTATCTATTTAGCAAAGTGCATAACTTTATCAACATCCTATTTGTGGTTCTTTTCAAATGTGTTATAAACAAACATGAAACTGTCAACCAGGGGGCGTATCTAATTCTAACTTGCAGAATTTTTTTCTTTTTGAAAGACTGAACCAACTACAATTGCAGAAATCCAGAAGTATACAATTTTTGGCTAAATTAAAAATTACACCTAATTTCGTCTTATTTTCATTCAGTCCTTTACGTTTCATTTTTTTTTTTTTTTTATACAAGATAGAAATTCCTTTCTTTTTTTTTTCAGTCATTTATTTATTTATTTCAGTCCTTAAACTTCCATTTATTTCTGATGTCGTCCGTATGTCCATTTACAAGAGTGGACAAAAGTTGACAAAAGGACCAAACTGAAAATAGATTAAAGTTAAATGACTGAAAAAACCTTTAAATGAATGAATTGAAAACATGCCAAAGTTAGTGGTTGTAATTTGCAACTTGACCAAAAAATTTCTATGGAACCATTTATTTTCTTTCCATATATAAATCTGTGCCTATCTGACATTTGATAAACTTTTTTACGAGTCTCTGACATTGATAATACAGGCTATTGAGGACAAGAGACTGTTTATACTCGATTACCATGACATGCTTTTGCCGTTCATTAAGAAGATTAATGCATTGCCTGGGAGGAAATCTTATGCTTCTAGGACAATCTTTTTCTATACCAAGACTGGTTTTCTAAGGCCTGTAGCTATCGAGCTTTCACTTCCTCCAACACCTTCATCGCTTCGAAATAAACTTGTTTACACTCATGGGCATTATGCTACTACACATTGGACTTGGAAGCTAGCCAAAGCTCATGTTTGCTCAAATGATGCTGGCGTCCATCAACTAGTGAATCACTGGTAATTAAAAATCTACTAAGTTTCAAGTTATATCCTATCAAATTAATTTCACCAAATTCAGATTATGTGGGAACTTAGAGAGGAACTGATTTGAGACCACAGTATCAGAACTAGAAACCTGGGTTGGCCTAAGGAAAATTGGGAATGGACACAGATTTTGGTTGCGTGCTTCATAAAGGTAGTAAAGACATGTAGATTGCTGATCTGTTGATTATTTGTGAACAGGTTGAAGACTCATGCTTCCATGGAGCCTTATATAATCGCAACTCATAGGCAGCTCAGCTCAATGCACCCCATTTACAAGCTGCTTCACCCTCATATGCGCTACACATTAGAAATTAACGCACTCGCACGGCAAAGTTTAATAAATGGAGGGGGAATAATTGAGGCTAGTTTCAGTCCAGGAAAGTATGCCATGGAGCTTAGCTCTGCAGCCTACAAGAGTCTGTGGCGGTTTGACATGGAGGCATTGCCAGCAGATCTTATTCGGAGGTATGGTTCTAAATCTAATGCACACATTAAAACACTAAATTCTTTGATGCCTTTAAATCCCCACTACCTCTGGCGGCTTAGTCTGAACGTATTATCATGGTTCCAAACTTTTCTTCCTTAGGCTCACAGCTTACTATTGGCCTTCTGGTAGAGTAAACAATATAATTAATGAATGCTTGTCTTTGTTTCAGGGGCATGGCAGTAGAGGATTCTTCAATGCCCTGTGGTGTGAAACTTGTAATTGAAGACTACCCTTATGCTGCAGATGGCCTTCTAATATGGTCTGCAATTCAAGAATGGGTAGAATCGTATGTTGAACACTTCTACTCTGAGCCAAATTCTGTAACATCTGATCTTGAACTCCAAGCCTGGTGGAATGAAATCAAGAACAAAGGTCACTATGACAAAAGGAATGAGCCCTGGTGGCCTAAACTCAATACCAAGGAGGACTTATCTGGTATTCTTTCCACAATGATTTGGATTGCTTCTGGTCAGCATGCAGCTATAAACTTTGGGCAGTACCCATTCGGAGGATATATGCCTAACCGTCCTACCCTTATGAGAAGACTCATTCCACAAGAAAATGATCCTGATTACGAGAAGTTTATTATGAACCCGCAGCATACTTTCCTGTCTTCGTTGCCAACTCAACTACAAGCCACCAAGATAATGGCAGTTCAAGACACCCTGTCAACTCACTCCCCAGATGAAGAGTACCTGGGTCAGGTGAATCCACTACACAACCATTGGATCAATGATCATGAAGTTTTGAAACTGTTCGATAGATTCTCTGCTAGATTAGAGGAGATAGAGGAGATAATACACCAAAGAAATAAAAGCAATCATCTTAAAAATAGAAGTGGTGCAGGCATTCCTCCGTATGAACTGCTCCTTCCCACATCAGGTCCGGGAGTAACTGGTCGGGGAATCCCCAATAGCATTTCTATCTGATGGCTTTAGCTAGTGTGAAGGTTTCGTACATTCTCATGTCATTAGCCAATTTCAGCTCAAAAACAATGTATCTAACCATCTATTGACACTGGTTAATCAATAAGTAATTTCAGCACAAAAATAATGCATTTATTTACAATGGTTCATCAATAAGTAAAGAAAAATTAGAGTTTATTGATCTTTAGTTCAATTGGTACCTCCTTCCCCAATAGGAAAGCAGTAATTATCTTATAAACCTATTCCATGGGGCGATCCTCTTACAAGCCTGTGAGTTGGAGAGAGGGGGGGTGATTGTAGTCTAGCCCATATCGATCCTCTTACAAGCCTGTGGGTTGGAGGGGGGTGTGATTGTAGTTTAGCCCATATCAAACTGTGATAACTGATAAGTAAGAGAACCATAAGATTTTATAGACAATGAGAAGCAACTGCTGCGTTAAAGTGTCATAGTTGATGTTGATAAATGCGTCTGACCCAAGCTCATCTGGATTAAGCCTAGTTTGAAAAATGTGAGCATTACTACAGGCCTGGCTGAGGTTGAGCCAATACTCTATTATGTGTTGAGTTTATTTGGGGACCTTTTCATTTGGGTTGAGTTCGAGCCTATCTCAATGCAGCTCAATTGACATGCATGGCTAATGGTAATGATGTTAATAATGATCGTGGTCCTTTAACTCCATACAATCAAATAATGTAAAACTATGTAATTTTCTCAACTGGCAATAAGTAAAACAATATTCTTATCTTTACAGGAAACAAAGACCAATTTTGGTAGAGTATACAAATTATATGAATATCTATAAAAATCATAAAAAATAACACCTTTGAAATTTATAATTTCGAGGTAGTTTTTGATAATGCAAGTTTGATTAGTTCCTTCCTCAACACCTTACCCGGGGCATTTTTTGGTATCATATCAACGAACATCACTCGCCGTATTCTCTTGTAGGGAGCAACCTGCAGCCATGTTTTCCAAAGGAGAAAGAGGAGACATTGATTTGAAGATGAAATCAGTCAAAAAGAATCGTTTTTTTTTTTTTTTTTTTTTCTAATCAAACAACGATAATTGATAATAGATTTGTACCTGTTTGGCAACAAAATCCATGATTTGTGGTTCATCAATGGTGCTACCATTATGTCTTACAATAAAAGCCATCGGTAATTGACCTACTTCCTCATCAGGATACCTGTCAATTACTTTTTTGTAATTGCTCACGTATGTTTATTTGCTAAACATAAACTCTAGCAATTGATAAGCGCATTCAGACAACAGCATAAACTAATTCATAGAGTAATAGAAACAAAGTCACATACGGAGCAACAGCTACATCAGCAACTTCTGGATGAGAATGAAGCAGATACTCCAGTTCTGCTGGGGCAACCTACATGCATAGCATGAATGTTCAAGCAAAACATATCGACCAAAAAAAATTACGTAAAGTAAACAGTGATAGAGAAAAAATGGTGGATTCATAAATATCAGTTCCGTATACTATCTAGTATTCACTATTCATAATCGACCAACTCCGCAATTATGAAATTTGTATGTACAAAAAAAAGTTGTGTCGTTGTAGCATTATTGAAGTAAATGCAAACTTACCTGGTAGCCTTTGTATTTGATTAATTCCTTTATACGTTCCACGAAAAACAGGAAACCTTCATTGTCAAAATAACATAAATCTCCAGTTCTTAACCATCCATCTGAACCAAGAATTTCAGTAGTTGCCGCTACATCTCCAACATAACCTACACTTTTAATTACAGGAATTAGAGTTTTGAAAGGTTATATCAGGGCCCAACTAGGCCTAGTCATATAAAAATGCTCCATAGAATACAATACAATACCCTTCATAACGGATGGTCCTCTAAGCCAAAGCTCCCCGGGCATCATAGGAGGCAAACCAATGCCAGTGTCAGGGTCCACAATCTTGGCTTCTGAATTTGACAAAAGCTTCCCTGTTGCACCCACTACTCCGCATTCTTTCAGGCCCACTGTTTCGAACACTCGGCCCGTTACCTCAGTCAAACCGTAGGCCTATCATTCCCATACATCGGTCATAGATTATAAAATCACATTTTTTTTTGGGAAATTGCTCATTTAAAAAAAAAAAAAAATTACTTACAGGTTACAATGATGGTAATGGAGAATATGGTTATCCTAATATAAGAAACAATTTATGTTATGGAGATTAAAAGCTCTTTGAACAAAAACTTCTACTCAAATAAAAAGAACAAAAAAAACTTCTACTTAAATAAAAAGAACAAACTACAATGGTATGAAATGGGATGTAAACACCAAAGTCTTATGTTTAATCTACCACACTACATTATCTTAGGTTTAATTGAACACACCATAGTATATATTTATGGGGGAGGTTTACAATAATGTTAGGATCACAAACTTTACCACAATTACCCTATATGACAGATTAAGTGGTGGAGAAAAAATGATCGGACCATATGATAATGACAGACAATTAATTACAGTCTGCCACGTAAGACAATTGTAACAAAATATATATATATATATATATATATATATATATATAATGTGATACTAATAAACATTATTCGGGTTTTTAAGATGCTTTTAAGGTAAGGGCTGGAATAGTAAAAAAAATTGAGGTAACACTTCTTTATATAAATAAAAAAGAGTAACATAATAAAAAAAATACTAACTATTTCTTTTGTTTTCTAGTTCTTTTTAAGATAAGTATAAAGACGAATTAATTTTTTTTTATACAGGATAAAAATTCTACTTTAACCTAATCTAAATATATACGTGTGTGAAGTTCGAGACTTAAACCCCGACCATTGCCCCCTATACCTTATAAACACTTATACTTATAAAGTGACCACCACACTAAAGATGCTAAGTGATAAGACAAATCAATTAAACCAAGAGCTGATTCTCAAAAAAAAAATAAATAAATAAATAAACCAAGAGTCCACGGTTTTATCATTCGGGACCATTATTATATGCTTTTATACAAATAGTTCTTGTTTTTTTCTGAAGCTATCTTTTCTTTTATTGGTAGAATATTTCTAAAGCTACCTTCCTCTTGTTTTGTCCTTTCGTTATCTTCTTTTTGGCTTTTGCTGTAGAACTATGTCACTCACTCTTTTGATTGAAATCCTTGAAAATTTTAAATTATTTTTCATTAAATAAATAATTTAAATTTGACCAAACCAACGATGACCTAAATAAAGTAAAAGATAAATACAAATTTGCCACTCAAAATAAAGCATCCAAGTCACCCAAAATCCCAATTGGGGTACCATACTATATTTGTCAGCTAACCTGCGCCACTTGCAAATTGGGAAACCGTTCCTTGAACTTAACAATGACGCTGCGCTGTAGAGGAGCGCCGCCACAAGCCACGACTTCAAGAGATCTCAAATCATAGCCGTCCATCAAATTCCCCTTAGTCATAGCCACAGCAACAGGTGGGGCCAATGCCACGTGCGTAATTCTAAACTCCTCGATCGCTCTCATCACAGCCGTTAGATCAAACTTGGGTCCCGTACACACCGCCACACTGTGACCCATCGCCAATTCTCTCATGAACAAGCCCATTCCGTACACGTGGAAGAACGGAACCGTACACAGAACCACCGCCGGCGAAGATCGAAGCTCACGCGCCGCGAAAACTCCGGCCACTACTGATATCCAGTTCTGGTGAGTCAACTCGACGCCCTTGATTCGCCCGGTCGTGCCGGAGGAGTACAGAATCGTCGCCGTGTCGGACTGGTTCACGGTAACTCGTTTATTATTATTATTATCTCCGGTCGTCGGACGCGTCATCAAGGACTCGAACTCCGGCGAGTCGAGCAAGACGGTTCCGCACCGGAGGGAGGGGATTTTGGCGGCGGTTTCTGAGGTGGCGAACGCGATAACGGGTTTGCTGAGGTGGATTTGGCGGGAAATCTCGGGTTTGGTGCTGGCCGGGTTGGAAGGCGAAACGACGACGCCTAAGGAGAGGAGAGAGAAGTGGAGGATTGGAACGTGGAGAGAGTTAGGGGAGAGAATGAAGGCCGTGTCGCCCTTGGAGAGGTGGAGGCGGTTTTGGAGGGAGGAAGTTAGGGTTTGGATTCGGCGAGCGAAGTCTGGGAAGGAAATGCGGCGGCAAGTGGTGGCGTCGATGAGAGCTGCGGTGGTTGGAGGCGGAGAGGAGTTGAGGTGAGGGAAGAGGTAGTCGGTTATGGAGAGTGGTGTGGTGAGTGGAGGAAGAGGAGTGGTTGGTCTGAAACTGTGGTAGATTTTGGTTTGTGAGCAGAAGCCGCTGTTCGGGTCGGTTGTGGAGTTGTGGTGGTTTGCCATTTTTGGGATGGCTTAGATGCACAGAATGGGCAAATCTATAAATATATATATATGAATGAAAAGTGAGAACGGAAGGGAAGGAGGCGTAAGGGAAGTGAGGACTGAGAAGTGACATGTCATGCAACGTTTGTTTCATGCACTTAAATTCAGGTGGTCCTAGCCACCTTAAGGTCAAGGTGCTCCCAGCACAACCCTGCCTGAATTTTTTTTTTCTTTTTTATATAATAATTTAAATTTTTTTATTTGTTTATCCTTTAAAAAAAATTTGGAAACATCTTCAATTTTTTTTATACCAATAAAATTAAATTTTACTTTATAATTTGTTTTACATTCAATGTATAAATGATTGTTTGGTTATATACATTAAAAGAGATGTAACTTGTAGCATTAATAATGAGACTATCATGTACCAATTTCAAAATATAAAAACTTGTAGAAGACAATTGAAAATTTTATGTATTTGCATATTTTTTTTTTTATTGTTATTGTTGTTAATATATGAATTTCTCTTTTTATTAGATTGTATAATTTATGCTTCTTAAAAAATATTCTAAAAAATTCCTAGAGCGGTCACTGCATATTACACACAAATTTACAAACACTACATTTTGAAACTAAAGTCTTTGATATTCGGTTTCAAGATGTAACTTGAAATAGTGAGAAGAACCCTTTTTTTTTCCTTTTTTTCTACTGAATGTGTGTTAAATTATAAAATAATAAATAAAAGGGTGACATTTTAAAAATATACACATAAAAACTAAAAAGAAAAAAATCGAGATTATAAACCAGATGACATTACTTATTTAAGGTGGTGTTTAAATTAGGATTGTTTTATTGGATATTAATTTTAACAAATCCATAGTTAGATTATAGTTTTTTTCTTGCATAGCAAACTTTTAAAGATTATTTGAAATGAATAATCAAGTGCCGCACCAAGTTAATCTAATGTACACATTAAAACGCTAAATTCTTTGATGCCTTTAAATCCCCACTACCTCAAGCGGCTTAGTGCCTGTTTGTTTCCACATTTTGAGCCCAAAAAAGGCTTTTTGAAAAAAGCCAAACCTAAATTTGCGTTTGGTTAAGCCCAAAACGCAGTTTTTTGATAAAAGTTGTGTTTTGGGCATAGACCAAAAACGCGGACAAACGCAGAAATTTTTATGGACCTCTGAGGGTCCATAAATGAAAATGCGCAGTGCGCGTTTTGGATGGGTTATCGTTGCTACGGTAGAATTACGGAAATACCCATTCAATTAGAACAACAACTCTTTCGGAAACAGCAGATCAAGAACAGGAAAAAGAAAAATTAGAACAACAACTCTTTTGGAAATAGCAGATCAAGAACAGGAAAAAGAAAAATTAGAACAACAACTCTTTCGGAAATAGCAGATCAAGAACAAAAAAAAAAAAAAAATAGAACAACAACTCTTTCGGATCAACAGCAGATCAAAAACAACAACAAGAAAATTAGAACAACAACAGATCAAGACCCTCTGGCGAATCAAGAAGACTGACGAAAAAAAAGGGGGGGAGAGATTTACCGACCATCCAATCTTCCCGATCATCCAAGAACAAGAAAAAAAAAATAGAAAAAGAAGAAGGAGAGCTGGTTCCTTCGTTCGTTTTGAAGTGCTAAGAGGAAAAAAAGAAAAGAAAAGAAGGAGAGCGACTGTTCTGGACTGAAGTGCTAAGAGGGAAAAAAAAAAAAGAAGAAGAAAGAGCTGTGGATTGTTTTGGACTGTGCTGGTATGGTAGGGAATAAAAGAGGAAAGAAGGAAAAAAACAAAAGAAAAGAGTGTGGGTACGTGGGTGGAAGAGAAAAAAAGAGGAAGGAGAGCCCACATGTGTGGAGAGTAAAAAAGAGAGAAAAAAAAAGATATTATATCACAATATTTTCACAATAAATCTTAAAGTAGGTTATTATTAGCTAATATTGGTGAGAAAAAAATAATTTTTTTAGAAAGAGAAAAAAATAATTTTAATAGTATGTTAAAATTAAAATTAGTATCAATTTTTATCACAATATTTTCACAATACTTTCATAATAAATCTTAAGTAATAGGTTATTATTAGCTAATATTGGTGAGAAAAAAATAATTTTTTTAGAAAGAGAAAAATTGATTTAAGTACAATGAAGTAATTGATTTAAGTATGAAACAAACTCACATAAAAAAAAAGTATGAAATAAATTCTCTTATATATACATTGTCATTTTTGGTAATTTATCTCTCAAACTGCCACTTTTATAAGTGCTAGCCAAACATTCAGTTTTTTTATTATGCACTTTTTAACAGTTTTTATCAAACACTTAGCTTTTTGATACTCTACTTTTTCATTATGTACTTTTAACAAAACTCCACTTTTTTATGATGCACTTTTACAAAAAGCTGAACCAAACTCACCCCCCTTAGGCTAAATGCATTATAATGGTTCCAAACTTTTCTTCCTTAGGCTTACAGCTCACTATTGGCCTTCTGGTAGAGTAAACAATATAATTAATGAGTGCTTGTCTTTGTTTCAGGGGCATGGCAGTAGAGGATTCTTCAATGCCCTGGTGTGAAACTTGTAATTGAAGACTACCCTTATGCTGCAGATGGCCTTCTAATATGGTCTGCAATTCAAGAATGGGTAGAATCGTATGTTGAACACTTCTACTCTGAGCCAAATTCTGTAACATCTGATCTTGAACTCCAAGCCTGGTGGAATGAAATCAAGAACAAAGGTCACTATGACAAAAGGAATGAGCCCTGGTGGCCTAAACTCAATACCAAGGAGGACTTATCTGGTATTCTTTCCACAATGATTTGCATTGCTTCTGGTCAGCATGCAGCTATAAACTTTGGGCAGTTCCCATTCGGAGGATATATGCCTAACCGTCCTACCCTTATGAGAAGACTCATTCCACAAGAAAATGACCCTGATTACGAGAAGTTTATTATGAACCCGCAGCATACTTTCCTGTCTTCGTTGCCAACTCAACTACAAGCCACCAAGATAATGGCAGTTCAAGACACCCTGTCAACTCACTCCCCAGACGAAGAGTACCTGGGTCAGGTGAATCCACTACACAACCATTAGATCAATGATCATGTAGTTTTGAAACTGTTCAATAGATTCTCTGCTAGATTAGAGGAGATAGAGGAGATAATACACCAAAGAAATAAAGACAATCATCTTAAAAATAGAAGTGGCGCAGGCATTCCTCCGTATGAACTGCTCCTTCCCACATCAGGTCCGGGAGTAGCTGGTCGTGGAATCCCCAATAGCATTTCTATCTGATGGCTTTAGCTAGTGTGAAGGTTTCGTACATTCTAATGTCATTAGCCAATTTCAGCACAAAAACAATGTATTTATTGACACTGTGATAAGTTTAGCCCATGGGTTGGAAGGGGGGGGGGTGATTGTAGTTTAGCCCATATCAAACTGTTATAAGTACGAGAACCACAAGATTTTATAGACAATGAGAAGCCACTGATGCGATAAAGTGTCAAAGTTGATGTTGATAGATGCGTCTGGCCCAAGCTCATATGAAAACTGGATTAAGCCTAGTTGAAAAATGTGAGCAATACTACAGGTCTGGCTGAGGTTGAGCCTATAATCTATTATGTGTTGAGTTCATTTGGGGACCTTTTCATTTGGGTTGAGTTCGGGCCTATCACAATGCAGCTCAATTGACAGGCATGGATAATGGTAATGATGATAATAATGATCGTGGTCCCTAACTCCATACAATCAAATAATGTAAAACTACGTAATTGTCTCAACTGGCAATAAGTAAAACAATATTCTTATCTTTACAGGAAACAAAGACCAATTTTAGTTGTAAAGTATACAAATTATATGAATATCTATAAAAATCATAAAAAAATAACACCTTTGAAATTTATAATTTCGAGGTAGCTTTTGATAATGCAAGTTTGATTAGTTCCTTCCTCAACACTAGGGACGGAGCCACATAGTGGCTCGGGGGGGCCGTGGCCCCTACAAAAAAAAAAAATTCCCATTAGACTATGACGAAAAAATAAATGGGCCCCCCTACCCTTTTCTCACCCATTCTCTCAGCTCTCAATCAAAAATTAGGAACACCCTCAAATTTTTTTTTTTAAAAAAAAAAAAAAAATTGTAACAGAGCCAAGCCCACGGCGAGCCCAATAGATTACAGAGGTAGCTCGCTCACGGCAAGCCCACGAATTCCCAACCAAAAAAAAAAAAAAAAAAATCAATACAGAGAATCAGAAATGAAACCCATCACGTCGCTGGCAAAGAAATCAAACCCCAATACTGTCTATACAGAGCAAAAGCAAAACAAACTCCAGCAAACCAAACCCAGTAACCCACGGTCACGTCGCCGCAGCTCACTCGTTGTCGTCGTCGTCGCTCGCCCCTCATCGCAAATCGCAGATCTTAGATCAGAGATCGTAGATCAGAGATCGCAGATCGCTCTGCCTCTGCTCTAGTGCTCGGTGCTCGGTGCTCCCTCTAGCCCTCCCTCAAGGTATTTCTCTCTTTTTCTCTCTGACTCTCTCTCAGTCTCTCTCTCTTTATCTCACTGAAATGAAATTTTCGCAGATTGTAGATCGGTCATCGGAGATTGCAAATCGCTCTGCCTCTGCTCTGGTGCAGCGGTGCTCGTTGCTCCCTTCGGCAGTCTGGCCCTCCCTCAAGGTTTTTCTCTCTGACTCTCTCTCAGTCTCTCTCTCTTTATCTCACTAATTGAAAAAATGAAATGAAATTTATGAACGAGTCTCTCTCTTTATTCTTTAATAGCCTGTCTGATCTCAGTAAGTCTCTCTCTCTTTTGAACTGTGAGTCTCTTATTGGCTGGCTTTTGCTTTTTTCCTGTTTTTTTCTTTTTAAATTTGGCTTTATCTTATCCCTTTTTGTTGGTCAGTGTGTTGGTGTTGGTGAAATATTGATTGTCATTTAGTGTAACGTGTGTTGTGATTTGTGATAGGCATTGCGAAATTTTTTGATTGCAACTGGCTATTGTGATTGGGGCGCATGTTGTGCTTGTCTGTTGAGTAGGGTGGGGAGGGGGTAGATGGGCTCATGGGGCCGGGTAAACAATAATTAAAGCAATGTAATGTGCAGCACATTACACTGCTTTAATTATTGTGTTGCACATGGAATGTATAATGTTCGGCTCTTCTAATGTAATATGTACAAGGGGCTAAACAATATAACAAATTAAAACAGTATAATTAATGACAAATAAATTAAAGCAATATAGTTTATTGTTACGCTAAACAACAATAATTAAAGCTATATAATTAAATTAACCAATACATTATAAAAGAAAAATTAATTAAATTATTTTTGTTTTTGTTTGAGGGGTTATTATTAATTAAAGTTGTATTAAAAATGGGTTGACTATTTAAATTATAGTGGAAATTTTGTTTTTTTCTTGAGTATGAATAACATTCATATAACTAAGTAAAAATTTCTAATTAAAATTTTATTTTTTAAAATTCTTTTCAGGTTAATTTTTGAGTCATATTCTTAAAGCTAAAAGAATTATGAGCAAATGAAAAACAATTTATGCATTCTTTAAGAAAAAAGATGTTAGCAATTCAAAAATTAGGACACCTGTGGCTGTATAAACAAATGTTAATACTTCAATGCCTGATGAACACCCCTCCAAATGTCCAAAACTTCAATTTGAAGAGATAGATCGTGATCCAGGATCACGTAAATAAATATGTGAATTTCCTATCAACAAATATGAGCTTTTGGCAGATAATATGATAGTTTATATAGAGAAGGAAATTGCAGGGAATTTCACTATAGAAATGATAATGGATGAATTTTATTCCATGAAAAATCGTCGTCAGGCATGATTTGATCCAGTTGATGACCCGAATAATGGGAGATTTACTGAGGCTTAGTCCATGGAGTGAAGGCTTGGGCCGACAAAAAAATTTTGGCCCGTTTTGTAGCCCATTGTGAATCCTGTGCGCAGGATATAAAAGCCGTTTTTTTTGTGATTAGGGTTTTGTCTTGTTGTTGTTTTTGAGAAAGAAAAACACTGTAGCCGCACATTGTAATTTTCTTTGATAATAATGAAATCCTTGCAACTCTGTGGACGTAGGCAAATTGCCGAATCACGTAAATACTATCTTGTGCGTGTGATTGTTTTTCTTTTGACGTTTTGTTTTCTCTATTTTTTTGTTTCTCACAGGTTTGGAATTTCGGTTGAATTCCCAACATGTTCAAGTATATAATGATATATGAAAGTTGATAATTTTGTATCCAATAGACTTAAGAATTATATTTAGTATATCTCTGTTACAACCCGGCCCCCCCAAGTATTTATTCCTGGCTACGCCCCTGCTCAACACCTTACCGGTGGCATTTTTGGTATCATATCAACGAACATCACTCGCCGTATTCTCTTGTAGAGAGCAACCTGCAGCCATGTTTTCCAAAGGAGAAAGAGAAGACAAATTGATTTGGATGAAATCAGTCAAAAAGAATCCTTTTTTTTTTTTTTTCTAATCAAACAACGATATTTGATAATAGATTTGTACCTGTTTGGCAACAAAATCCATGATTTGTGGTTCATCAATGGTGCTACTTCCTCATTAGGATACCTGTCAATTACTTTTTTGTTATTGCTCACGTATGTTTATTTGCTAAACATAAACTCTAGCAGTAGATAAGTGCACTCAGACAACAACATAAACTAATTCATAGAGTAATAGAAACAAAGTCACATACGGAGCAACAGCTACATCAGCAACTTCTGGATGAGAATGAAGCAGATACTCTAGTTCTGCTGGGGCAACCTACATGCATAGCATGATTGTTCAAGCAAAACATATCGACCAAAAAATTTACGTAAAATAAACAATGATGAAGAAAAAATGATGAATTCATAAATATCAGTTCCGTATACTATCTAGTATTCACTATTCATAATCAACTAACTCAGCAATTATGAAATTTGTTGTACAAAAAAAGTTGTGCTGTTGTAGCATTACTAAAGTAAATGCAAACTTACCTGGTAGCCTTTGTATTTGATTAATTCCTTTATGCGTTCCACGAAAAACAGGAAACCTTCATTGTCAAAATAACATAAATCTCCAGTTCTTAACCATCCATCTGAACCAAGAATTTCAGTAGTTGCCGCTGCATCTCCAACGTAACCTACACTTTTAATTACAAGAATTAATGGAATTGTAAACTACAAGCTTCAGAGTTTTGAAAGGTTATCTCAGGGCCCAACTAGGCCTAGTCATATAAAAATGCTCCATAGAATACAATACAATACCCTTCATAACGGATGGTCCTCTAAGCCGAAGCTCCCCAGGCATCATAGGAGGCAAACCAATGCCAGTGTCAGGGTCCACAATCTTGGCTTCCAAATTTGACAGAAGCTTCCCTGTCGCACCCACTACTCCGCATTCTTTTGGGCCCACTGTCCCGAACACTCGGCCCGTTACCTCAGTCAAACCGTAAGCCTATCATTACCATACATCAGTCATAGATTATAAAATCACATTTTTTTGGGAAATTCCTCTTCTTCTTTTTTCTTCTTTTTTTTAAATTACTTACAAGTTACAATGATGGTAATGGAGAATATGGTTCTCCTAATATAGGAAACAATTTATGTTATTGAGATACAAAGCTCTTTGAACAAAAACTTCTACTTAAATAAAAAAGAACAAACTACACTGGTATGAGATGAGATGTAAACACCAAAGTCTTATGTTTAATCTACCACACTACATTATCTTAGGTTTAATTGAACACACCATAGTATTTATTTATGGGGGAGGTTTACAATAATGTTAGGACCACACACTTCACCACAATTGCCCTATATGACAAATTAAGTGAAGGAGAAAAAAATTATCAGACCATATAAGAATGATAGACAGCTAATTACAGTCTGCCATGCAAGATAATTGTAACAATATAAATATATATATAATATGTGATACTAGTAAGCATTATTCAGGTTTTTAAAATGCTTTTAGGGTAAGGGGTGGAATAGTAAAAAAAAAAAAAAAATGAGATAGCACTTCTTTTAATAAATAAAAAAGCGTAACATAATAAAACTAACTATTCTTTTGTTTTCTAGTGACATTTGTTTTTCTTTTTAACATAAGTATTAAGACGAATCAATTAAACCAAGAGTCTACGGTTTTACCCATTCGGACCATTATTATATGCTTTTATACAAATAGTTCTTCTTGTTTTTTTCTAAAGCTATCTTTTTTTTTTTTTGGTAAAATTTTTCTAAAGCTATCTTCTTCTTGTTTTGTCCTTTCGTTATCTTCTTTTTGGCTTTTGCTGTAGACCTATATAAGAGCATCCACAGCTATGAAGGATATGGCAAATGTAAGATGGTATCAAAATATTGTTGACTGCAGTAATCAAAATCAGAGGAAGAAGCAAGAATCAAACACTAAAAGGAAGAAGTAATGAGTTGTACTACAAGTCGTTTTGCATTGAGGACTTATCTTCCTTATGTCGTTTTGTAATGTAATTATTAGTTAGAATGTTCACACGTGAGGTAACAATTAGCAACTTACACAACACGTGTGCCCTGATAATTTGTTTAGTTTGTTAGGGTAGTTAGTGGATTAATCTTGGTATAAAACCATCTTACTTTTACAGATTCAATCATAATAGAGAATCAAGAGAATTTCTTCAATCTCTCTCTATTTTCTGTTTCTTTGTTCTGTGATTGATAGTAATCTTTTCCTACTCTGAATTTCTTATGTGGTATCAGAGCCTCTGTCAATGGCTCCCAATTCCAATCAAAATCCCTCTTCTTCTTCATTGCAATCCACTCCTCAGCAAGAACTCTCTCCAGTGGAGGATCCTTGAAGCCCTTTCTTTTTGCACCATGGTGAAACACCTGGTGCAATTCTCATTTCTCAGTCTTTAACGGAGGAAAATTATCCTACTTGGGCTAGGGCAATGCGAATGGCTTTGGATGCGAAGAGTATACTAGGGTTTGTGGATGGATCCATTACTGCATCTATGGCAGTCACACCTTTGGAAAAGGTAGCTTGGTCGAAGAATAATTCGATGATTTCTTCCTCGATTTTGAACTCAGTGTCACCATACATCACTGCTAGTGTGATTTACAGAGATACAACCTTCAAAGTTTGGAATGCACTAAAGAATCAATTTTCTCAAGCCAATGGACCAAGAATTTCGCAGCTACAGAAGCAAATCTCTACAGTAATGCAAGGTGATTCAACTGTGACAACCTTCTTTACTGATCTTCAAGCAGCTTGGGATCAGTTGCTTAACTTCAGGCCTTTGCCATGTTGTACGTGTGGCAAATGCACTTGTGGTGTGAATGACAAAATCACAACTTTTCAGCATCCAGATTCATTGATGCAGTTCCTTAATGGCTTGAATGATGCTTATTCTCAGGTTAGGACTCAAATTCTAATGATGAAGCCTATTCCCTCAATTGATAGGGCCTTTTCTTTGGTAATTCAAGAAGAAAGGCAAAGGGCTCTAGGTTTTAATACTGGTATCTCAGTAGAGTCCACTGCTCTTGCTGTCAAGAATCAAGGCTCGAATCAGAGTGGCAAGAATTTCAAGGGAAATGCAAGAAAAAGGAAGACCTACATGCAGTCATTGTGGCAAGATTGGTCATTTCATGGAGAAATGCTATCAACTTGTCGGTTATCCACCAGGTTACAAGCAAAAAGGCAAGGTTGCTATGGCAAATCAAGTGACTCTTGATAGTGAATCAACTCATTCTGAAGGTGCACATCAGATCAATTCTTTTCCTTTCACTTCTGAGCAATGTCAACAACTACTTTCATTGTTGAGTTCTCAAGCATCAACTTCAGCTTCTAATGATGCCATTCAGTCAACTGATTCAGCACTTTCAGGTATTTCTCATGATTTCCTTCAAGATTCCAATTGCCTGAATATGAAGCATTCCATTTTTGCTGTCAATCCTGCTAACAAAACAGCCAACAATGAAGAAACATGGGTTCTTGACATAGGAGCCATAGATCACATCATACATTCTATAACATTGTTCACTAAAATCACTAGTTCTGTTACCTCATTTGTTCAATTACCCAATGGTGAACAAGTCACAGTCACACACATTGGCACAATCCAAATTACCCCTACCTTAACTCTTGAAAATGTCCTATGTGTACCAGCCTTTACATTCAATTTGATTTCAATGAGCAAATTAACAAAATCCTTATCATGTTGTCTTGTTTTTCTCTCCAATTATTGTTTCATACAAGACCTTACTTGTTGAAAAATGATTGGGTTGGGTAAACTTCATAATAATCTCTACTTGCTGCAAACTTCAAGCACTTGCAAGTCTGTTTCAGAGGCATCTTCTATTCTAGAATATGTTCTTAGTTCCTTGGTTAATTCTGTTTCTGATATTCCTGTTGCTTCTGAGCCATTTCTTTGGCATCTCAGATTAGGCATGTATCAGATAATAAGCTTCATATTTTACATCTTTCTCTTCCAGATGTAACTACTATTCATAGCAATAAAGATTGTGTTGTTTGTCCCATTGCAAAACAGAAAAGACTCCCTTTTCCTTTCTTTAATCATTTTTCTATTAATTCATTTGATCTCATACATTGTGATGTTTGGGGACCATTTGCTAAACCTACTCGTGATGGTTTTAGATACTTACTTACTATTATGAATGATGCAACCAGATCCACATGGATTTATCTCATGAAGTCTAAAACTGAAACTAGGCCCTTATTGATTTCTTTTTACAACATGATTTGTACACAATTTCACATAAGCATTAAGGCTATTAGAACTGACAATGCTCAAGAATTTTTTCTCAAAGATTTTTATGCTAATCATGGAATTGTTCATTAACATTCCTATGTTGCCACTCCACAACAGAATTCAATTGTGGAGAGGAAACATCAACACATTTTAAGTATTGTAAGAGCATTGAAATTCCAATCTAATGTGCCTATATGTTATTGGAGTGATTGTGTTTTAACAGTTGTTCATATTATAAATAGGCTCCTAGTTCTGTTTTAGATAATAAGACACCTTTTGAGAAGCTTTATGGCAAATTTTCCTCTTATGAACACTTAAAGGTGTTTAGGTGTCTTTGTTTTGCCTCTACCTTAGCTCACAATAGATCTAAGTTTGCACCTAGATCTGTTCCTTGTGTTTTTCTTGGATATCCCTTTGGTGTTAAGGGTTATAAACTTCTCAATTTGTCTACTAAGCAAATATTCATATCAAGAGATGTTTGTTTCCATGAAACAGTTTTTCCCTTTGTTTAATCTGGCTATTCACCAAATTCAAACATCTCCCTTCCTCATCTTTTTCCTTCTGTGGCAACTCCACCTACTCAAGTTTTCCTTGAGCCTATACAAGTTCCTGCAACCACAAGTACATCACTTACATCTACTAAATTTGTTTTCTCTGATGTTCCTTCTAGTCAGTCCTTGGAATCCTCTGCTCCTATCCCTTCTGGTCCATCTTTGGAATTAACAATTCCTGTTGATGCTTAAATGACTTGGCAGCACCTATTCCTGCAGTTTCTGCAGATTCAGATGCCTTGCCATTTGTTCTTGTCATTTCTGCAGATTATACAAAAACTGCACCACCTTTACGAAAATCTAGTAGGGTCTCTAGGCCTCCTTCATATTTGCAGGATTATAAGTGCAGTTCTATATCTTCTACTGAATTTACTCATTCCAATCTTCACAACAAGTCTGGTTCCTCCACAGTCAAACCAGGTACTAAATATCCCCTTTCTAATTACCTTAACACCTCTAAATTGTCCCCTACCTATGCCAATTTTTGCTCACTTCTCACTGCTGTTCCTGAACTAAGATTTTATCATGAGGCTGTTAAGGATCCAAAATGGCAGGAAGCTATGGATGTTGAAATTAAGGCCTTGGAATCTAATCACACTAGGACACTTACTCCTTTGCCTTCAAATAAAAAGGCTATTGGCTGTAAGTGGGTCTATCGGGTGAAGTATAAGGCCGATGGGTCTATAGAGAGGTACAAGGCTCGATTGGTTGCTAAGGGGTTCACTCAACAAGAGGGTTTGGATTTCACTGATACTTTTTCACTAGTTGCCAAAATGACTACTGTCAAAACTTTGCTTGCCATATCTACTGTGAAAGGTTGGCATTTGGTCCAATTAGATGTTAATAATGCCTTCTTACATGGTGATCTCCATGAAGAAGTATATATGCAGCTTCCTCAGGGTTTTAACAGCAAGGGGGAGCACTTAGTTTGCAAGCTAAACAAATCCTTATATGGTCTTAAGTAGGCATCAAGGCAATGGTATTCCAAGTTTTCATATGTTATCTTAAAATATGGTTTTAAGCAGTCTAAGGCTAATTACTCATTGTTTACTAAGAAGTTTAATGGTTCTTTCATAGCCTTGCTAGTATATGTTGATGACATTCTTATAGCAAGTAATAATGTTCAAGCTGTTAATGAACTTAAAGTTTCTTTGGATAAGCATTTCAAGCTGAAAGATCTTGGAGGTTTGAAATACTTTCTTGGGCTTGAAGTGGCTAGATTAGACAAGGGCATCTCTTTGAATCAAAGAAAATATGCTTTAGAAGTTTTGAAAGATGCAAGGATGACTGCTTGCAAGCCTAGTAAGGTGCCAATGGAGCAAAACCTGAAGTTAAATAAATTTCAAGGGAAGTTGCTATCTGATCCTAGAGTTTATAGAAGATTGCTAGACTTGATTATTACTAGGCCTGACATAGCTTATGTTGTGCAGAAGCTAAGTCAGTTCATGTTAAAACCAAGAAAACCACATTTAGATGCTGCCTACAAAGTTCTGCAATACATCAAAGGCTGTCCTGGTCAAGGTATTCTATTGTCATCCAAGTCAGATTTTCATTTGAAGGCTTACACAGATGCAAATTGGGCTTCTTGTGTTGATACTAGGAGGTCAACTACAGGATATTGTATATTCTTGGGTGACTCTTTAATCTCATGGAAATCTAAGAAACAGTCTATAGTATCTAGATCTTCTACTAAAGCAGAGTATAGAGCAATGGCAGTGACTGTTTGTGAAGTGACTTGGCTATTTTTTCATGCACTGAACTACTACTAATGGCATATAACCAAGACAGCGCCTCCTTAAAGTTAGGTGGTCTTGGGTGGTCCTAGCCACCTTAAGGTCAAGGTAGTCCCAGGATCACCCTAACCTGAATTTTTTTTTTATATAATAATTTAAAAAAATTTATTTGTCTTCCCTTTAAAAAAAAATTGAAACACCGTCAATTTTTTTTTTATGCCAACAAAATTAAATTTTACTCCATAATTTGTTCTATATTCAGTGGATGAATGATTACTTGGTTGTGTATAAGGGTGTTTACCAAACCGCACAAACTGCAAAAACCGCACCAAAACCGCCCACAAAATAGCATAATCGCACCGCACTACACCGCATGGTGTAGTGTGGTTTACGGTTTTATAATAAGAAAACCACACCGCACCGCACCTATATTAATATATTTAATTATTTTTTAAATTTAAAATATTATTAATAATTTAATAACCCAAGTTTTCAAAAAAAAAAAAGTGTGATAACCCTAGCAAGTGTTGATTAAGAAAGTCAGCTCAAAATAAAGAAAAACTAGCTAATAGTTTAAAACTTGGACCAAAATAAAGGGAAAAATTAGTTTTGTACTGGGTAGAAAATGCCCAAAATTTGAAATATATACCAATTTCAAATCATTCAAACCGCATCTTATACACCGCACTGTATATGTGACCGTAAAAATGAGGTGCGTAAGGGAAGGGAAGGAGGTGTAAGGGAAGTGAGGACTGAGAAGTCACAGGTTATGCAACGTTTTTTTCATGCACTGAACTACTACTAATGGCATATTACCAGGGTGGCGCCTCCTTAAAGTCAGGTGGTCCTGGGTGGTCCTAGCCACCTTAAGGTCAAGTTAGTCCCAAGACCACCCTGACCTAATTTTTTATATATATATATAATAATTTAAAAAAATTATTTGTCTTCCCTTTAAAAAAAAATTTAGAAACACTCTCAGTTTTTTTTTTATGCCAATAAAATTAAATTTTACTCCATAATTTGTTCTATATTCAGTGGATGAATGATTGCTCGATTGTGTATAGGGGTGTTCACCAAACTGCACAAATCGCAAAAATACACCAAAACTGCCTGCAAAATAGCATAACCACACCAAAACCACAAGTAATAGTGCACCGCACCGCACTACACCGCATGGTGCAGTGTGGTTTGCGGTTTTATAATAAGAAAACCACACCGCACCACACCTATATTAATATATTTAATTATTTTTAATATTAAAATATTATTAATAGTTTAATAACCCTAGTTTTCGACAACAACAACAAAAAAGTGTGATAACCCTAGCAAGTGTTGATTAAGAAAGCCAACCCAAAATAAAGAAAAACTAGCTAATAGTTTAAAACTTGGACCAAAATAAAGGGAAAAATTAGTTTTGGGCTGGGTAGAAAAAGCCCAAAATTTGAAATATATACCAATTTCAAACCATTCAAACCGCATCTTATACACCGCACTGTATATGTGACCGTAAAAATGAGGTGCGATGCGGTTATGGTTTTGGCTAAACTTTAAACCGCACCGCACCGCACATGTGACCTCAAAAATAATGTGCAGTGCAGTTATGCTTTTAGCTAAATCGTACTGCAAAGTACAGTGCTAAAAATGACCCAAAACCACACCGCACCACGAACACCGCTAGTTGTATATATTGAAAGAGATGTAACTTGTAGCATTAATAATGAGATTATCATGCACTAATTTCAAAATATGAAAACTCGTAGAAGACAATTATAAATTTTATGTATTTGTGTGTTTTTTTATTGTTGTTGTTGTCAATATAGAAATTTCTCTTTTTATTAGATTGTATAATTTATACTTCTTAAAGAACACTTTGAAAAAAATTCCTGAAACCACCACCGCATATTACACACAAATTTACAAACATTACATTTTGAAACTAAAGTCTTGATATACGGTTTCAAAATGTGATTTGAAATACTGAGAAGAACCCCTTTTTTTTTCTTTTTTTCTACTGAATGTGTGTTAAATTATAAAATAACAAATAAAAGGATGACATTTTAAAAATATATACATAAAAACTAAAAGGAAAAAAAACGAGATTATAAACCAGATGACATTCCTTACTTAAGGTGGTGTTTAAATTAGGCTTTTTTTATTGGATATTAATTTTAACAAATCTATAGTTAGATTATAGTTTTTTTCTTGCATAGCAAACTTTTAAAGATTATTTGAAATAAATAATCAAGGGCTGAGCCAAGTGTAGTTTAGAGTGATCACATGACAACTTGATTTGAATTTTTTTTTTAATATACCTATAAAAAAAATTGGATTTTATTTAATAAGGGTCATTAACCACCTTAAAAAAAATTAATTAAAAAAAAAAAAAAAACCTTGACCACCCTAAAAAAACTTGAACGCCTTAAAATTTAAATAACAATTTGAGCCCATTAAAAATTAAATTCAACATCTCCAAAAAAATCGCAAGAAATGCTATGTTCACAATTTTTTCGCAACATTTTTGTAACAAATCCTAAGTAGTAGGTTATTACTGATGAACAAAAAAATATTTTCAATGGTATATTCAAATTAAAACTAGTAAAAACTTACCACGTAAGCTTTGTTGTATAAGTGTTGCACAAAAGTTGTGAATGCAACACTTTCAAAAAATTGACCAAACAAACAAATTAGCCTAAGCATATTTTAAAATCGCTATTTTTTAAATTAAAAAATGCACACTTTTCAAATACCTAGTATGTTACTGCTTGGTTTAGTCTTTAGCCGAATTTGTTGGATTTATGTGATATATTTTAAAAAAGATAATGCATTTTATTTATATAATACTTATTTAGGCAATATGTTGGTAATTGAATGAGAGATCAGTAGTTTAATGATTTCTAAATTGTATACATTGAATGAAAAGTGAGAACGGAAGGGAAGGAGGCGTAAGGGAAGTGAGGACTGAGAAGTCACATGTCACGCAACGTCTTTTTCATGTACTGAACTACTACTAATGACATATTATCATGGGCGGCGCCACCTTAAGGCAGGGTGGTCCCAAGACCACCCTGACCTGAATTTTTTTTATATTAATTTAAAAAAATTTATTTGTCTATCTTTCAAAAAAAATTTGGGAACACCCTCAATTTTTTTTTATGCCAATAAAATTAAATTTTGCTTCATAATTTGTTTTACATTCAATGGATGAATGATTGTTTGGTTGTATGCATTGAAAGAGTTGTAACTTGTAGCATTGATAATGAGACTATCATGTACCGATTTCAAAATATGAAAACTTATAGAAAACAATTGTAAAATTTATGCATTTAAGTGTTTTTCTATTGTTGTTATTGTCAATATATGAATTTCTCTTTTTATTAGATTGTATAATTTATGTTTCTTAAGAAATATCCTAAAAAAATTGCTGGAGCTGCCACTGTATATTACATACAAATGTACAAACATTACATTTTGAAAATAAAGTCTTGATATTTAGTTTCAAAATGTGACTTGAAATAGTGAGAAGAACCCTTTTTTTTTCTTTTTTTCTACTTAATGTGTGTTAAATTATAAATTAGTAAATAAAAGGGTGACATTTTAAAAATATATACATAAAAACTAAAAAGAAAAAAATGAGATTATAAACCAGATGACATTCCTTATTTAAGGTGTGTTTAAACTAGGCTTGTTTTATTGGATATTAATTTTAACAAATCTATAGATAAATTATAGTTTTTTTCTTGCATGACAAACTTTTAAAGATTATTTGAAATGAATAATCAAGGGCCGCGCCAAGTTAATCCCACATTGGAAAATGAGTGTGAGTTATAGAAGTTTAAAGTCTGTGCCGTGTATCCAAGAGTTGGGCAATTTTGGATATACAGCACTTTTAGTTTCTTTAAAACATTTTCCCCTCTTCTCTTATGTGTGTGTGTGTTAAAATACTTAGTAATTTTTTTTTTTTTTTAAAAAAAAAGGGCCACGCCAAGTGTAGTTAAGAGTGGTCACATGACAACTTGATTTGAATTTTTTTTTTTTTTAATATACCTATAAAAATTTGGATTTTAAACTAATAAGGGTCATTAACCACCCTTAAAAAAAAAAAAAAAAAAAAAAAAAAAAACCTTGACCACCCTAAAAAAACTTGAACACCTTAAATAACAATTTGAGCCCATTAAAAATTAAATTCAACATCTCCAAAAAAATCGCAAGAAATGCCATGTTCACAATTTTTTCACAACATTTTTGTAACAAATCCTAAGTAATAGGTAGTTACTGATAGACAAAAAAATAATTTCAGTGGTATATTCAAATTAAAACTAGTAAAAACTTACCATGTAGGCTTTGTTGTGTAAGTGTTGCACAAAAGTTGTGAACGCAACACTTTTAAAAAATTGTCCAAACAAACAAATTAGCCTAAGCATATTTTTAAATTGATTTTTTTTTTTTATTAAAAAATGCACACTTTCAAATAGCTAGAATGTTAGTGCTTGGTTTAGTCTTTAGCCGAATTTGTTGGATTTATGTGATATATTTTTTCAAAAGGATAATGCATTTTATTTATACAATACTTATTTAGGCAATATGTTGGTAATTGAATGAGAGATCAGTAGTTTAATGATTTCTAAATTGTATACATTGAAAAAGATGTAACTAATAACATTGATATTGAAGATATCATATCATACAATGATTTCAAAATATGAAAACCTGTCAAGGAAATTTTAAAGCTATATATATTTGTGCATTTTTTTTTTTTGTGATGTTAATATATTCGAGTTTTATTTTTGTTAATTTTTTTTAATTTAAGTTATTTAATGATCATCCTGGAAAAAAAAAATCCTAGAGCCACCACTGTCAATAATAACTACCTAATTTCATCAAAATAATAATAATAACTACCTAATTTAATAAATTATTTAAATTTTAAGTTTCTATAATTTAAAATTATGTATAAAATATGAGTTTAATCATCGAATAGTAAATAATATCCAAATGACATGAAATTTTGTTAACTTTTTAAAAACATATAAAAGTATAACGTAATTCAATGGCAAGGTTTTCAAAGTATTCATTCAAAAAAATTATTAAATAATGTAATATTACTTGTTAAAATTACACGTGGCATAACATGAGTTGAGCTTCTTATATATAGGATTGAACCATGTCCAATGTTAGAGATTTTGTCGCTCGAATGTAATTTTGGAGTGGGGAATCTGTCATTCTAATTTCTATCTGATCTAATGTTCCATTTATCAACCCAAAAAAAAAAAAAAAAAAAAACTGATCTAATGTTCCACTTTTGTACAACTTTGTCACATTAGTCCACAAGGCCTATAGAGCAGTTTTGCAATCTCCTTCTGTCGGCCTTGTCCATTCCAATGTCCTGGCCCAGTGGGCGTGTTCTTGTTTCATATGGAGTCATGAGTCATGACAAGAACAATCCCATTCTAGTTTATCACAGTGACATTTTAGCATAAAATTGATCTAAAGACCTTGTGATACTTTGCAATGTTGCATGGGGTTTGGCTTGGGTCCAATGCTCTTAGAGCTGCATAAGAGCATTGGACCAAACCTTCCCTTCACATAGAGCTTTTTTTGAGATACTTCACATGGGACTTTATAATTAGGACTATACAAGAATCAACCATTTATAAACAAAGAGGTCAATTCAAGAAAAGTTTATTTACGTTCATTTATTTAGAAAAATGAGGCAATTTTAACCTGAAGTTTAGACAAAATTACTTGACTATTAAACAAATCAAGCTCAAACATAAATAATGTGTTAATGAAAATGTTATAAATATACTTATATACACTCTTGTACACGAGGAGAGGCCAAATCCAAAGAGAGTAAAAATAAATAAATAAATAAGTTGTGGTTTACAAGGTTGTAAATGAACCAAGCCGTACATAAATAGCTCAGGCTCGGTTCAATAAAAAACTTGTTCACATTTGTTTGTTTATAAAATAAGCCAAACTTAAGCTTTAATAAGCTTGTTTAACAAATGAGCCAAGCTCAAGAGAGATTAAAAAAAAAAAAATTATTCATGAAAAAACTCCTGCACAATAGGGTTCGATAAAAAAACAACTTGAGTTTAGGTAGGTTTATGGGCTTCATAATAAGATTAATATGAGCTTCATAATAAGATTAATATGAGCTAGAACAATTAACTAATAAGTATTGTACTAAGCCTTTAATTAATTGGGTGTTGGAGCACTCATCCAAACCAAATGAGCTTGATAATATACTTAATATGAGCTTTATAATGAAATTGTATTGGAACTTGATCTCAAGGGCTTAACATTTAGCTTGAGTTTGAGCTTGATAATATACTTAATGTGAGAGTTTTATAATGAACTTGTATTGGAACTTGATCCTGAGGGCTCAATATTTAACTTAAGTTTGAGCTTGATACTGAGCTTAAGCTTAGCTTGATTAATGAATCAAGCTAAGGCGAGCTTAAACTTTTAGACATTCTAACAAGTTCAAGCTCAAACACAATTCGTAGGCTTGCTCAAACTCAAGCCAAACTTGAACATTTTACATTTGCTGTCAAACCAAGCTTGAACATTCAATACTCAACAAAATTCAGCTTGTTTACAACGTACGAACTACAACAAACTTGGACTATGGTGATGAAATCTAGTGAGGAAAAAAAATTTAGTCACCAAATAGCAACATTTAGTGAGGAAATAAAAAATTCATCACCAAATCTTAAAAAATACATAAAAATAGTGACGAAATCATATTTTCGTCACTAAAGATATTACAATTGGTGACAAAACTTCCTTTTGTCACTATAGGCTGTGGAAAAAACTAGCCTCAAAGAAATTTGTAGGCATGGATGTCTACGGTGACGAAATATTTCGTCACACAAAGTGGGATCTAGGGAGACGAAAACATTCGTCACCAAATATTAACAATAGGTGACGAAACACTAATTTTGTCGCCCAATATTAAAAAATTTATTATCATTGGTGACCAAATGCTTTTTCGTCACTTATAAATCCCAAAAAAGTGAGATGCCAATCCAAAATGTTACGCGTGAAAGACAAAATTTGTTGACGCTAAACATTTAAAATAAACACATTTAGTGACAAAATCTAATTTCATCACCATATATTGCTACTAGGAGCACATTGAGTGAAGAAACCTATTTTCGTCACCTAAAGCAATAAGCGATATAGTCACTATAATGCCCTAGCCCATATTCAAAAAAAAAGTGTGGGGAAGGGGGGAGGGGGGTCAGATTTTTAGACCCACATGTGATCCCCCACCTACCCACTTATTCCCCACCATACAATCACAAATATCTCTCTCCCTCTCTCTTGGCCGGCCACACTCCTCTCCTTCTCTTCTCTTTTCTTTCCTTTTCAGACAAGCACAAAAACACTCATCTCCCCCTCTCACACTCTCCCACCGGTGCATCACCCCACCTTCACAATTATTTTTCTGGTGAGTTTTACCTGAAAAACTCCATAAGAACCTCTTAAGCTCTCATATCTCATCTTATTTAAGGTAAAATCTCTATAACCCACCTTTTAATATCTTTGGGTTTTTATCTTATTTTCGCCAGATTGCTCTTTTATATTGTGGGTTTTATTTTAGGGGTTGTTTATTGTGTTTTTTGGGACATTTAAGACTTGATTGGAGGTTTTTAATTTAATGTGGTGGAATTGATGTATTTTTTGACAACTATGTAAATTGAGTTTCTTGAGAAATCATGTGGGTTTTTTATTAATATGGGAGATTAGGGCTAATTTTTGAAAGAGGGTTTCCTTGTATTTTGAAATGACTTTGGCATATGTGGGTGTGAGTATAGTGTTAACTATAAATTTGTGCAATTAATGTGAATATGTGCTTTTTGTATACCAAGTGTTTGACAAATTGTCTCTATGAGTTATGAGTTTTGGTTCTTGATTTTTGGTTGTGGTGAATGTTTATTTGAGATTATGGGCTTCATCCCTTGTTTTTAATATGCTTTGACACATGTGGTTTTAATGTAATCAAGTCCCAAAGAATTTTGTCTAGTATTAAAGATATAACAATTTTGTTTTGGGATCCTAAATTTGTCAAGGACAGATTTGAGTTAGTTGCAATACGTGATTTTTAATAAATTATAAAAAAATCGTTTAGGCTTAATTTTTTGTGGTACCTTGTATACAGGTATGGGTATGTTCCCTTTAATTTTTGAATTAATCGAATAACATTTCATGGACCAAACCAATTTTGCAAAATGGCTAGCCTGTAATGCATTGAATTTGAAAGTACAACGAAAACATTAAGGTTTTGTTGAATTTACTTCAAACCTTTGTTGAACAGATTGGCTTGCAAATTCATATGTTTTTCTTGACATGTGTTTTGCTTAAGTTGATTTTAATTATGGTTTGGTTTAATCATTTAGTACCCAAAAGGGAAACTCATGAGATATGCTACCTCTATTTTGAAGTGATGTGTTTTATGTGATGCTTACATACGCACTTTTGCTTGCTATATAGAGAATTAAAATGCTTTAGTTGGTGCTATGGAACTATGAGTTCTTGTATGCTTGTTTGGTTCCCATTTAGGAAGGGGTACTTGTCTTAGGATGGGCAAACTAGGCTTTAGGAATACATCAGACATGGAACTTAGTTTATTGGTGGTGATTGAAGTATTATGCTAATTTGGGAGATTTGTGTTATAAATAGTTGGTGACTCCTTTTACTAAATTTATCAAGGCTAGAACTAATTCTACTAGAGGTTAGGCTCTTAGGGTTTGTTAGCCTTGGGCGTGGTGGGCCTATATTTTATGGTTGAGATTGCGTATCCTAGGAAGGATCGCGATTTTGTGTTAATTCACTTGGAGTTTTGGAATTTTATGTATATTTAGAGACATGATTTGTAGTTCATATTGTTGTAAATATATTGTAGAGCTCTGACTTATATTGTGGAGAGTTCAATTTGTTTATTTATATTTATCATGAGGAAAGCAGTGGCGAAGCCAAGAATTTTGTGTCAAAATAAACTCAAATTACAAATAGACACTACCCAAAGAAATTCACATAATATATTTGTGTGTATGAAAATATAAATTTTAATTTTCTTATTCTAAAGTAAGTTATATACATATACACAAAATTATCAACTTTAATATGTATATATACACACCTAGACACAAGATCTTCTTTAAAAGAAAAACTTATAATCTTTTTAAACTCTAGTAAGTATACAAACATTGTATAATTGGGTATACAACATAGAAATATATAGAACAAAAAAAAAATTGAATATAGTATCTTTCATCAAAGTCATGCTCAACAATAATACTTCACGTAATAAACTTCATCAATTATTATTTTTATAACAAAATTATTCATAATTTTCTTTTTAATATACAATTTTTTTGCAAAACTTCATCCATGTTTGACAAATCAAAATCATAATGTTATAATTGAAGTCTCATATGAGCTTTTTTTTATTGATAAATTCTTGAGAATAGAAAATTTCAACCAAATTGCATATATTATTAATGTTGAATGATTTGAACCATTAATAGGATTTGAAATTGAGCTAAAAATTAGGGGTTTCACTTTTTACTCACAAAACTTACTACCTAATTATTTCATTCTATTGCAATTGTATATCAACTCTAAACTTTTTTTTTTTTTTTTTTTTTTTGGAAAGATTACTAGATTAGTTGACCAATCTAGTAATCTTTTTTGGAGGCAACTCCTATTTTTTTCATATAACCTTTAAATATTTATAGAATATACCTATATTGTAAAAAAAAAAAAAATTAAATTTTGGAGGGGTCAAGGTCTCCCCAAGCATGCATGTGGCTACGCCCCTCCAATTTCTCTTAATGGTTTTTTTCTCATGCTATGGACCCATTTGGGTTCGAGACATGACAGCTATTGCCCTTCCTTTCACTCAACAACTACTTTTATACATCTTGATGTTGCTTAAGTTACATTATCGTAGCGCAATAATATTGTTATCATCAAAGTTCAATGAATCTCAAATTGCAGGTATTGAAAATTATTCTAAAGCTAAAATGAATATATTCTAAGTTAGGGATCAAGAAGCAAAATTCTCAAAGCATAGTTACATAGTGATATCATGTGTTATTGGCTAACATGAGTTGTTGAAGTAAATTAAAGTTGTTTGTAGGAGTGGTCAAAATTGATAACTAAAGTCATATATAACTATCAATATTTGATGGTGAGAATTTCATGGTTGCACCATTTTTTTTTTCATCGTTATTATTTGTGGTGTATTAAAAGGAAAAATAATGTACTGGAGCACTAAGAAGAGGACAAGTGGACTAAGGAGAAAGTTAGTACACTCGACTTGAGTATAGTAAGTATTCTATACTTAAATACTTGTAAAATTGTATAATGAAATTGAGGAGACTTGAGTTATGATGGATTGTTGAGTTGGAGTAAGTGGGTAGATTGCATGTGTTATAAGGTGATTTAAGTTGATATTAGAAGTGTCAATTGTGCTAAGTCTTAGAAAAAAACTATTGTATTTTTTGTATTTGTGGTGGTAGCTTTGTATTGGTATGGATATATATATATATATATATATATGTTTTGTTAGTGATGTATGGTAGAGAATTTGGTGTGGAATACTATGGAATTAGGGTTTTGGAAGATTAGTGTTGAGATTTTCTTTGCTGGGTGTTTAAGTTTTATTTGTTAGAATTAGTTAGGATTTTAATTTGGAAGATTTGGAGACCCGTTAGAAAGAATCAAACTTAGGAACAACCTAAACCTACATATTTATGTTTCTTTATTTTTGAGTCCAACCTTCAGCCCATTTCCATTGCTTTGAGCCTCTTGATTTCTTTATTTGGACTGTTGAGGTGCTATATTTCCTTGTCCCTATCTCTTTTTGATACTAGTTGTTTGGGTCTTGTTTGTGCAGTGCAGTTAATTCTTGTTTCATTTTGTTATATGATTTGGATTTCTCTGTTGATATACTAGAATTGCTTGTTTAACCCAAAAAAAAAAAAGGCTTCCTCTTACTTGTTATTAGATTTTTCAGATTCTTTATAAGTTAACTTGTAGTTCTTAAGGGGACCAAAAGCACACTGCTTGTAGTAAATTCCCTCCCTTTTCTTTCCTTACTGTAATTATTGGTTCCTGAGTCATTTTGAATCAAAATGAACCTTCTCAACAATGTTTTAATAAGCTTTGCTGCCTTGTAAAGCATTCTCTTTGAATTGCAAATAGAAGTCCAGTTCTACTATCGTGATCATTCCCTTGCCCATGATAATCATGTAGTGATGATGTTCAAGTTTATCATGTTGTAATCTTGACATTTTTGGTATGTTATGTTAATGATCTAAGTATCAAAAGGCATAAGATGTGCTTCTATCAAACTTTTTTTTTAAACTAGATCCATGTTAGTAATATTAATGTATCAAATTTAGCTAAACTTTGGGCAATCTTGTGATTAGATGTACAAGTAGTTGCTTCTTTCAATAGAAATGGTATCAATGCATTTTTCTTTATACTTGTGCAGATATGAAATTGGTGGCAAAGAGACATTTTTTGTGGCGCTACTTGAACTCTATCATTTTCTAATGTATGGAAGACATCACTTATCAATATATTGTTGTAATTACTTTGTGAACAACTCACTTAAATAGTTTTAATAGTATAATGGTTCTTTATTTCCTTTTTAGATTGTATGGATGATTTGTTTATGGATGTGGTCGGAAATGAACAGGTTAATGTAATGTAATGGCAAGTAAATGTAAAGAACATTAATAATTTTTGTCTCCAATAGCTTACTATAAGCAGAAATTGGTGACGAAATAATTCATCGCCTAATCTATTGAAATTGAAAATTTAAAAAAAAAATCAGTGACAAATATTTTGTCACCTTATATGGTAAAATAAATAAAAAATTACAAATTAAAAATCATTGGTGACAAATATATTTTATCTTTGAATATAATGTTTAGTGATGAAAATATTAGGTGATGAAAAAATTTCATCACCTATCATATTTTTTATTAAGAAAATTTAAACCTATTGGTGACAAAAATTTTCGTCACAAGACATTCGATGTCAGGGCTTAGGTGACGAATGTTGTTTCGTCACCATCGTCCACTTTTGTTGTAATCATAGGTTGATCAGATCAAGTCCATTTTTGACACTTGCTCATGTATTGGAAGAAGAGCAATGCTACATACACAAAAAATGTGACAACATTTTTACAATAGATGAGTTGACAAGCTTGTACTAGTTTTCATCTAGGCCCATTACTAACATCACTTCTTTACCTATCACTAACAATCTGTTATATCAGCATGTGTCGAATTTTTTCGTCTATAGACTTTTCTCATTAAAAGAAATATAGCAATTGTAGGGATGAAGGGCCCAGATGATAATATTGGGTCGTGGGTCACGTCCAAAGACATCAAATAGCTCGAGAACAAACCAGTGCAAATAAAGGCAGATAGATATTGGGCCAAGAAAAAGGTCAGGACATGATGAGTAGGTGATGTTGTCCGAGGATCAATGCCACCTCAGCCAACAATACGTAGGCCTAAAGTCCAACTACCCATCAAAAACTAAGCAGCAGGCAATCGTGCTTGGATGGATAAGCGTCAAAAAGATATAAGACAAAAGAGAAGTGAGAAATATCTGAGAAGAAAGTTGCTACCACCACATTGAATGCTCTACATCTAATCCCTTGGCCGCATTAATGTGGAAGTGATGTTTGAATAGTAAGTGATGCATGAATAGTAACTTTCAGCCTTACAACTATCCCCAAAGACTTCAGGAAGGTGCTGATGGGACAAGTATCGAAAAGATTAGTAGTCTAATCTACACGTGGAGGGCTAAGATGAAAGAAAGAAATGAAGTATAAAAGGGATGAACTCCCTCACAGAGGGGATCAAGAGAAAACCAGAGAAAACATCACTGTGTAACCAAGAACTATAATTTTTGTATAAATCTAAGAGAAATATATAAGAACATACCTTCCTTGGACTTGACCGAGGAGAGCCTTTTTTTGTTCAAACTATTTGTTCATTCCACTAATAACTAATCTATTGTGACCAATATCTTCCTAACTCATTGAACGTTTAGTCTCAGGCCCACTCTCTAACAAATTCATTGTTTTGGGCTCATTGGGCCATTATCCATCCATTTTTTGGGCTATGAAGCAAAACGTGCCCTTACAGCAATGATTCAAGCCCTATTAATTTTGTAAAATATAGTAGACAAAGGATTAGACAGAAGTATAACATGCCCTTTAACACAAACTCAAAACAATGATCACATACATATATAACTCAAAACCCAACAAGTTTTGACTATTGATGCTCCTCCTTGCAAATTGTAATGCTTTCTACTAAGTTTGTTTATGTATTGTGATTTGAAATGGGATATGTTATAGAGAACAATTGTGAATTTGTTTGATTTCTTTTGTCGTTTTTTTTGGGAATATTTGCTTTTTAAATGATTATAATCTGGTTTAGGGGTATTGACAAAATTGTGTTTGGTTCCTAAGAAAATGGAAGAATTAATCAAACTAACGACACCGCAACTTTTGTACATCATTCCCACCCCTTTCACAACTGATGTGCAATCAAGCATGAGCTGACAACACCTCGTAGGTGCGGAGTAAACCCCTCTCCCCCAAACTCAAAACCGTCTGCACCGCACCTTGTACAACCCTTAACTCACCAAATGCGAGAGTGGTATTTTATATAAAATGGTTTCATGAGTTGACTATATAATTTATAATTTAATAAATCAATAAAAGGGAGAGGTAAATTTGAACTAATCAATAATCTTACTATGACCATTAGTTACAAGACTTCGAAATCTCTCGAATGGCTACGAAGCCAAACTTCAATGCAACCCCCAAAGTCCGTAAAGTTCTCCAATCCCATGAGACTTCTTTTGAAAAAAGAAAAAAAAAAATTATGCAAGCCAACAAACCATTTAATTTACCCTCTATTTTTTTTGAGTTTTTTCATCACCGCTTCTACTTGTCAAGCTACTGGGCACTGTCACAAAGCATCAGCATCTAAATCTCTTTCACATGCCACGTCTTCTTAAACAAATTCAACCCAAGCTTGTCTTTTGCTAAATCACATCTTATTCTTGTCCTCTTCGGTAAGTCAAACCATCGCATCCAATAATCCAATCACTCCATTCTCAACCCTCTCCATAATTAAACCCTAATCTTTCTTTTATCAGTAAATGCCATAACTTTCTAACCAACGATGTTGAGTTGCAGCAGGGTGACTGTTTAATATAGTTTTAGATCTAAAATAATAATTATAAATGAGTTTTTTTATATTTAAATATCACTTTAAAATATGATTTTTCTATTTTTTTTATATTTAAATTTACTTTTCAATTTGCGACAAAAAGCTCAATCTTGAATTCTTGATCAATGTACATCCACATTCATCAGCAAGAATATAAAATTTTATCCTCGCAATACGTACCTACCAGAAGAAAAGAGACTTTATAGTTTTTATTTTTGCTGAATGATAAGAGTCTTTATAGTTGAAAGGTAATTGAGCAACTTGCAGATGATTATTAGAAAGCTTAACCAGACAAATAAACTACTAGTATAACTACAAAATCTTTGGTTGAAAGGTAATTGAGCAACTTGCAGATGATTATTAGAAAGCTTAACCAGACAAATAAACTACCTAGGATAACTACAAAATATAAAAAATATTACATCTATAATATTTTCATAACAAATCTTAAATAATAGATTTTTTTTTGAGAAAAATTTTAAATAGTAAATTATTATTAGTTTTAATCTAAATTTAGTGTCAAAGTATTCGGAATGAAGCAGTGGACGAGTGACGGGTGTCAAGTGTTAAGTGTCAACATCAATGAATCACAACCAACATGTTGTTTCCGACATGAACAATTTAAGCATCTTGTGTAGGTTATATTTGTTTGTTTGTTTCTCAGTTTTATATTCCCTCAAAAGCTTCAAACCGAAAAATGAATTCCAAATCCCCAGGTTCCCACGTCGTAGATTCCGAGGTAAGAGGTCAAAAATAAGTATGATCACCTGCTACTACGAGAGACATACCCATGTTCTGTAAATATCGAACGGTGGATCTTAAAAAACCTTTTTTTTTTTTTTTTTTTTTTTCGGAAAAACTTCTGTTTTACATTTGGATAAAATGTAAAACTGGCTCTCTAAGTTTTTTCAAATTTCATTTCAATTTTCTAACTTTGCTTTTATTCATTTTAGTCCTCTAGCTTTCAAGCTTATTCAATTAAGGTTTTTCCATCAATTTTTGTTATATTTTGTGGTTAATTTTTCAATTTTATAAATTTTTCTTCAAATTTTTTAAATTAAAAAATTCAATTAATGATTGAAAAATATTTTTCAGATTTTTTTTTTTCAAAAAATTTTAACAAAAGTTAATGAAAATGCCTTAATTGAATAAATCTGAAACTTAGAAGACTAAAATAGATGAAAGTAAAATTAGAGGACAGAAATGAAATCTGAAGAAAGTTAAAGGGTCAGTTTTGCATTTTAGCCTTTACATTTTGATTGATTGGTATTTATTATTTAAAAACAAGTTAGAAAAAAAAAAAAAAATATATATATATATATATATATCATAGACAAAATTTATGTATAGTACTTTAAATGTTGTTCCTTAGGTTCCACTTTTAAAATTTTGCCATGCGACGACTTAACTAAAAATTATTTTTTCATCTTATGAGAAAAAAGTGACATGGTAGAATCTTAAAATGGGAACCTAAATAACGGTACTTTAAGTATTGTACCTAAGTTTTACTCATAAAAAAATAAAAATAAAATAAAAAGCCTTACAAAATTATCTATACTATTATTAGCCTCATCACATGAGCTTTGCGCATGCGATGATACTTTTTTTTTGCTTTTTCTTTTTTTTTGTCTAGTGTCATAATTTTTCATTCATCTCAATTTTTAGATTATGACACAACCCAAAAATTAAATAAAAGAAACTAGTGAGTCTTGATAAAGTAAAAAAAAATGTTGGAACATAGTCTTGAAAGAAATATACAAAGTGGATTGAGAAGTATTTTTTGTTTTTAATTTTAAATAAGTTTGTTTTGAAAACATGGATTAGTAGGAGAGTGTCTTATTTAGTAAGCATTTTAAGTGGAGTTGGAGATATATTACCAGGTTGTCCTCAAGTTTTGTCTCTATAAAACGTAGGGTCTAAGGGTATTTCTAAACCATATAAAAGTCCATTCCAAATAGAAAAATCTTGTTATAGATAGTATAGATTTAAGGAGCTTCCAAATCATTTAAGCCATGAACTCTAAGTTGTGGCCTCTATTTAAGTCATGGAGGCATGGACTCATAGATGTGGAGTCTAAATAAAACTCCTAAAGTTTAGGTAAATTAAAATAAATAAATAAAAGTTTTTTTTTCCTCACCATGTTTCTCCATATCCCATAAAATTAGGCTCCACCTCTCCTTACACTCTCTAACTCTTCTTTTTTTTTTTAGATTATATCAACTTGGGTTTTTTTTTTTTTTTTTTTTGAAAATATTAAGTATTTTTAACACTCACACACAGGGAGAGGAGATAAAGTTTTTTAAAAAATTGGGTTTATTTTTGATAGAGTTGAACAAGAACAAAAAAGAAAAAGGTGAAAGAGAAACAAAAAAAAAATTGAGATAGATATATATATATATATATATATAATTGGCTAGAAAATTGATATGAACATTATTTCAATTTACACAAAAAAAAAAAAAAAAAAAAAAAAAGCGTGTTCAAAGGCTAGTATATATAATTAATTCGCTGAATAAAAAGCAAAACATAGCATTCCTTATGTTGAATGGCCAAGTTAGACTTCTCAATTAAAGAGAACCAATCAATAAAGTGTGTGTGTGTGTATATATAGAAAAAATTATAAGAGAGAAGGGAAATTTTTAAAAGTTAGGGGACTAGGGGTCTCCGCCCACTCCCTCCATTAGTGCTTACATTTCTCTATTAAATTCAACTGTGTACCTCATTGATTAATACAACTACATAGTTGAATCTAATTATCTTTTAAAAAATTTATATATATATATATATATATATATTTATATATATAGACACACACACATAAATCAACTGAATAAATGGCAAAACTTAGTGTACCTTACATTCAAAGGCGTTGTTTACAACTTTTATTCAAGGAGGCCAATCAATAAATTATATATATATAGAAAAATGACTGGTGGGAAGATGAATTTTTTAAAGCCAAAGGGTTATGGCCCCCCGCCCCCTCCCTCCACTAGTGCTCATGGCTCTTAATAATTAAATTCAAATATGTACCTACTTGGCCAATTTAACAACATAGTTGAATTTAACTATCCTTTAAGACAAATTCATTACACAAGAATTTGGGATGGGAATTGTTATATTTTGAGAATTCATGAAAATTCGATAGTTCATTGACTAAATTTTTGAGAATTACAATTTCCATGAATATCTCATTTCCCATGAAACACGAGAATCCTAACTCCCACATTTTAGGTAGGAAATATCAATTACTACAAATCTTGTATATGTGAGAATTATTAATGTGATATATGTGTATGTACACACACACAAACACATATATAAGCAAGGTCCCAATTTGTTGTAAGAGTACTATTCTATTTTTTGCCTACCTCATAGATTAATAGTGTGGTATATGGAATTTGAGACCTCTACATTTACTGATTTACAGCATATCATTCAAGTTCATTGAATAAATCATCTAAGTGTTCTCAAAGTGATTATTAATGGGATATTTAAATTAAATTTTTCACTTTTTCTATTTACAAATAATAATAACTTTATAGAGTTTATTCTAATACAAAAATACTTCTTTTTTTTCACTCAAATAAGATGTTGAGTAATGTCTAAGGGTATTTTTATCTTCTAAAAATTATCTATAGTTGTCAAATTATTAATTATTTAGTTACTAAAATTATTCGTGTAAGGCTATTCTAAAACCCTTTTTTTTTTAAGAAACAAACACGCACAAGACAAGAGAGAGGAAAAGGGGTTTTAAAATTTAGATTTTTAGATATAGTATTTTCTATAATATGATAGAAATTCAATTTGTATATGTACCAAACAACATAAATATTAACTCTCAATAATTTCAATATGTGAGTTTTTTTTTTTTTTTTGGGGAAACAATTTGTGAGTTTTTTTAAGAATACTAAATATTTTAACACATACACGGGGAGAGGGGAGAAAAACAATTTGTGAGTTTAAATCTTCAAGAATCTGCAACTCTAGTGATTTAAAATAGTTAGTAACTTAATAGAACTTTGAGAAAGATAGTAATTATCTTTTTGTGCTTTTATCATCACCTAAGCAATTATATGAAAAAGAAAAACACCTAAAAAAATTTATCAAGGTTACGTCCTACTCCATATAAAATTATAAATAGCTTAATTTATCCTTCATTACCACTCATTCAAATGAGTAACTTTTTGAAAGTAAGGTAACCCATCTAGAAGTAATCTCATAGAAGCACACTAAGCTTATTGGCTACACAATTCAAGCTGTCAATGATAGAAAAAGAAAAAGATTATAAATTTATAATCATCCATGATCCAACGGCTATGATTCACCCAAAATGTGAAGTTCAAACTATTCCAATAATTTGCTACACACACAATTATCATATTTTGTTTGCTTCATATGAGAGATTTGCTTTACTTACTCAAAGCCAGGCTAGAAGGAACCAAAAAGTGACTGACAGATCAGCGTGTTTGATCCTTAAATACTTTCGAATCCACGCACTACCTCCAAAAATATCAACTGGGTCTCCACCATTTCTCTCCCAAAACGACCAGTTTCAGTTTCATTAGACCAATCTCAAATAAAGCAATTAACTCATGGCTGATATTCATATAAACACAGAGGAGTCTCCTACTCAGACCCCACTTCTTATTCCAATTCAAAACAATAACCACAATCACCAAGTACCGCAACAAGAACAAAACGAAGAGACCCAGTTGGACCAAACACTTAAAAAGTTGGAAACTTTTCTCACTTTACTTGGTTTCAACCAGTCTTCTTGGTTGTGCATAGCTCTGTCTTGGATTGCCTTCTTGCTTATCGGTGTGGTACTCCCAGTTGTGGTGTTGGAGCAATCAAAATGCTCTGGCTGTGAGTTGTATCAGATTAAGAATTTCGAGCTAGACATTGTTGCCTCACAGGCTTGCCTCGCTGCTGTTTCTTTGCTCTGCCTTTCACACAATCTCCGCAAGTATGGGATCAGGAGGTTCCTCTTTGTTGACAGGTTTAATGGTAAAATGGCACAGCTTCATGACGATTATGTTAAACAGATTTGGGTGAGCATTTCTTATATTCTTTGGATTATTAGTCTGTGTGCGTTGCTTTTGGTTGTCTGATATGCTTTGCTATGTTGGTATTTTTTGCATTTACTTTAAGAAACAGTGAAAGTGTGTTAAGTATATGATATGGATGTTAAGTAAAACTTGTGCTTTAAATTTATGAATATGGAATCCAGTTTGATTATCCATGTAGTTTTGGTATCCCATGATCAACCCCAGTTAAGATTTGGTGAATTTGTATGATTGGATGGATCTTTGTGATCCTAAATTGTGGTTCATACTAATGAGTTGGCATACTAATTCAAGATTTTCTTTTTGTCTGTTCCCAATTTTGATAAGACCATATAAAAGGCGGTGACATTTATGGTATGAACATAATGTGCTTACCAAAATCACCAGGTCTTCCTTTCCAATCAAATCTTCAAGAGAAGAGTATAGCACATGAGCTCATCTCTAGTTATTGATTCTATACTAATCTCATACCTTTTAAGTACTTTCCTTTCCTTCTCTAGTCCTCTAAATTCACGACACTGAATAAAAAATGCTTTTATCTTCTCAATCTTTACAAGTACTTGCCTGTGCTTCAATATGTAGTTGTCATTGGATTCTAAATTATGTTGTACTAAGATTATTTGTTTGATTAATTTATTTTCATAGGGTTCTTTAAGGTTGCTCATTTTTTGGGCACTACCATGTATCATCCTGAAGATTGTACGTGAAGTCATCCGCATTTTATATGTACCCCATGAGTCAAGGTGGCTATCAGTTGCTATTTTATTGGCTTTGATTTTATCTTGGACTTATGTGAGTTTGATCTCTCTATCAGCGAGCGTATTGTTTCACTTGGTCTGTAATCTGCAAGTTATCCACTTTAATGATTATGGGAAGCTTTTGGAAAGAGAATCTGATGTCTTCGTATATATTGAGGAACACATTCGTCTGCGGTATTATCTCTCTAAGATAAGCCATAGATTCCGAATCTATCTTCTTCTAGAATTCTTGGTTGTCACAGCAAGCCAATTTCTGACCCTACTGCAGACCACGGGATATAGTGGAACAATTACTTTAATAAATGGTGGTGATTTTGCAGTAAGTTTTTAGCATTTTCCACACATAAAAATTTTATATGTTAACTGGCATCTGCAGTTGCTGAGTTCACATTGGATCCCTAGCATTTTCTCCAATTTTGTTGTATGCTTTCTATTGGAATTTAGCTGCTACATACATTCAAGCTTTAATTTTCTTTGCATATTTTCTCTTTCAACTTTTCAGGTGTCCACTATTGTTCAGGTCGTTGGGATTATTCTTTGCTTGCATGCAGCCACAAAAATTTCCCATAGAGCTCAAGCCATTACATCACTTGCAAGTAGATGGCATGCTTTAGTGACATGCGGTCCAGCAGATTCATCCCAACATAGAGTTTCAAATAATGTTGGGAACATGGAGCCTGAAAATTTTTTGAACTACATAGATATAAATTACTCTGAAAGTGATTTGGAGTCATTGGATTATGTTGCAATTCCCACTAATTCTCAGTTGGCCTCTTATATGTCCTCATATCACAAGAGAGAAGCCTTTGGTATGAAATTCACATATCTTGTTTCCATATTACATCTGATTCCTGTTTCTGTTGATTTTCTTTTAATCAGTCAAAGATCAAGAAATCATGCTTAAGTTAGATTAATACATAATGCAATTTGTCATCTCATGCACTCAGTAATAACTATCACGAATTCAGCTCCAATAATAACTGCTAGCAAATGTCCATTTTTTTGCTGTCAAAAATAAAATAAAAATAGCTGCTAGCAAATGACCAAGCATATAAAGAAACACATTAATGAGTAAATGAATGTGGATGCAGACCACTTTCTACAATTTACTGTCAGGTTAAGTGCACATAGGCTCCTGCCCATTGCTTTCATTTTTACATCAATTTTAAATGAATATTGAATGAAGCTTTGTGTCGATATTCTGTTTCAGATATGTTGAATCATGTTCTATTTCTTGTTGATGTGCACAATAATTCAGTATGAAAGCGTAGATTTTAGGCAGATTTTTCAGTTTGAATTAAGAGATTATTATGGAGGTTTCAATATTTATCTAGAAAATGAGGTTCCTGAAATGAAACAAACCCATATTTGATTACTTATAATCAATGATCTCTTCTTAGCTACGTGTAGAAGATTATGGTTTATCCTGACATCCTTTTCAATTGAATCACATGAAGTTTCTTCAGGTGATTTTTTTCTTTCTTGAGAGATCCTTTGAGAAAATGATCTGCTTCTTGTTATGGCTGTTTTACTCTTTTGATTGGATGCTGATTATCCAACTAGGATACACCTAAAAGTTATTCATTTGTGAGGTATTACCATTGTTATCACTACCCATGAAATAACTTCTGTAGTTCAGCTATCCGAACCATTCAACTCTTATCTCTAGTGCAATTATGTTTCTGACTTTCCTTATCTGCTTTAAACGCATAAATATGCTTCTTACCCATGCCATGATTCACAGAATTTCCCTTGAAGATTTTAACTTTCAACTGGTTATGTTTTCGACAGCATGCTTTGTTTCTATAAGGAGTCCTTTCATATATCCGTTGATATTATGCCTTTCAAATGCCTACAAGTGATATATTATGCCTTTCAAATGCCTACAAGTGACACTAGGGCAAGTTTGGTTCTTGATCTTTAATTTGTAACACTCTGTGGTGGTGCTTTCCTTTCCTGTGTATCCATTCCAAAAATTAGCTTCTATATATTTGGGTCTTGAACTTAAAAATGAAAATCGTTAATACATTGAGGGCTTGTTAGCTGAATTTTTCCTTTCATGCATCTTATAGATCAAAACAAGGTTGCTATTCATGATCTTTAATGTAGTGATCGCTTTTTTCAAATGTTCCTATATTAACTCAACATTGTTACATTTTTTTTTCCCAAGTATATACCATGTTATGTGTACTATATATGAAACTGATGCTTAGTCCTTTCTCTGCAGTAATGTATTTGCAGACCAATCCAGGAGGGATTACAATATTTGGATGGACAGTTGATAGGGCTCTTCTCAACACAATCTTTTTCATTGAGCTCTCTTTGGTTACCTGGGTGCTTGGAAAAACCATAGTTCTCACTTCTTCAAAGTGACAATTTTCCATTAAGCTATGGTTGCTTCACAGATCTTTTTCTTCATGACATACGCACCAGGAAAACAATGTCATTGCAGTCTTCAGACATTATTCATTCTCACTTTCAGATGATACCCTTACCTGGCCAACCACATACAGAAAGTCGATAATAAAAAGTCCCTCTTCCAATTTTTGTCGCTCTCTCTTCCCATTCATCAGACGCAGCTATTGCAATGTCCATGCCTCTATGGTACTCTATTGCAACATGGTGCCACGCATAGGAAGTTACTACAAGCTATAAATTAATACATGCTTTTGAGTTTTCCTTTTTTTTTTTGGGGGGGGAGGGGGGGGATGTGTTTTTTGTATGGCATATATCTTCGATTTGATTCATGTATTATTTTTTTATTAAATTTAGTTCACGTATTTTTCTCTTCATTATTATTATTATGTTGAAGTGTCAAAAAAGTTACGCATGAGGCACATTTGAATTTATATTCAAAAGAATAGTCATGGAACGGTTGTACAATCTCCTTTCTGGAGGCAATACAATTGCCAAGTAACAAGAAGAAAGGAGCAACTTGATATCAACCAAGTAACAAGATCTTTCAAACAGTCTTCTGGAATGTTCTTTTTGGAATATCTGAGTGATAGGTTTAATGAACTTAAAAAACCAGCCCTAAATTTGAAGGTCCTAAATTCCACCCATCATACATTCGGTCCATCAGTTTTTCGGAATATCTTGTGCATGAAGAGTGAAATAGTCCGGTTTAAAGCTAAAACACTACTTCAAAAAGTTGAAGAACCTGCCCTAAATTTGGAGGTCCTAAACTCATCATACCTTCAGTCCATCGATTTTTTGGAATATCTTATTAAATGATGAGTGAGATAGTCTGATTAGAAGCTGAAACACTACTTCAAAAAGAATAGATATATTAATTCAATCAATGTTCTCATTGAACGTAACCTGGTTAGTGCTTTGTGTATATGTTTTACTGTTTGACAAATGCTTCTGTTAACCAGTCTGAAGCTTTTTCTAAAGAGCCAAGAGAGTATCTAAGATAACCAAAGCCCCCATTATTCAGAGAAGGAAGGAGACTTACACTCTTGACACAAAAATTATGGATAATTCATTGAAAAGATTATTTATAAAGACCAGCCAAATATCAAGGAAGTAGATCAAGCAAATATAGCTACATTGCCTGAACCCACCACAGAATCCAAAGGCCTGTATCTATATTTGGTCACATTGTGACAATAACAAAGTGCAACAGGTCAATACTTATAAAATCAAATACACAACCATGAATATTACGCATCATTGACTTACAAAGGAGATTCCCAAGCTGTCAGGTCCTTTTCGCTCTTAACATTATCTAAGTAATAGATGTGTCAGCAATTCCATTGATAAATTCAATATAACATCAACTCCGTGAGGTAAAGCTTTTTTTAACTCGGGGGGTATGTTAGAAGCATTCTCAGCCCAAGCCCCATCCTGAATTAGTACATTAAGACATTTAATTGGCCCACAGAGAAAGCAAAGGTTAGTAACAATCACCTCAGCTAACCAATAACCATCCAGTCACCAAAACTAGATTCTTGATGTCGACAATTCAGAAGGTCGTTACACAACTGTGGTAGCATCACCGACCAATCTGACAGGCTGATAGGAGCAAAGGGAGCAACCACAACAATACTCCACTTAATGTGAATACAAAATGAGTTGCAAAACGTGCAAATTTTCCTGGCAAATATATAGCTTTAACCTCATTGGACACAACTATTACAATGCACATGACAAATATATTAATTTTTCTATACTGCTTACACCTACTGAATCTCCATTATGGTTTAGCATGGAAAGTGGACACTTTCATAATTTTCCCATCTCCAGGCAGCCCACTCTTCCAGCAGTGCCTATATTACAATCATACCACATGAGCAACTATATAAAGATATCAACTGGAGACCTATATACAAAGTAACAAACATGATCCAAAATGTCTAATATAAAAATCTGACGAAAATAAGTTACAGCCACCCACTGGCAGAACCAAAAGAAAAAAAAAATAGAGTATCAACAACTATGCACAAGATGAGAATTGCATAGGCTTCTAACAAAAAATAATATAATTTGGCAATTCCCAGTAAGATGACCAACAGCAATTCTAACAAAGCAGAAATAACTGCGCCTCAGAATTAGTATGAGTAAATCAGGTGAACCCAAACGCCAAACCATAGCTCAAGTAAAGGAATTGATTCTATAATCTCCTGCTTTATGTACCAGCACCACTGGTTACACATTTGAAATTCTAAGATATACCAGGAATTTTAAAAATAAATCTATATCATTCCTAGTATTCATGCCCATGTATCAACTATTACAACACATTAATGAATTTTCAATAATTTGCACATATATGTAAAGATAATATTATACAAGGTAAAGATGTAGCATCTTTTTTTTTCCCCATATTCAAATATATCACTTAACAGGCAAAAGAAGAGAGAGAGCAACTAATTGGTGCCAACGGCTATTCACTGGGACTTGATCAGACGGTATGCCTACACAGACTGCAGTACTGGTCCCCATCATGTTATGATTCATTTATCAACAAATAGAATTAAAATTAAAATACAAGTGAAGAAAAAAGACCATGGTATGTTTTGCATTGAATTCTGAACAGAATCTCTCCATGTTTTGATTTGATTTCCTTTATTCAAGTACTTGAGTCAAATGAAACTACATGAGTAGGCCATAGTTCACCACATGACCAGAATGTGAACTTCTAACAATGTGCAGTCAAAAGGCACAATTAACACCATAAACAAATTTATGATACTAGTATAAATTAATTGTAACCAAACACATAACAAAGGTTTGTATTGTACCTCCAGCGAGCCAGAAGGGACAACTAATTGAAGTTCTATAAATCCCAGAAAACCTCCTCAACCTGCTTGCTTTGATACTGCAGTGACATTCGCAGACAAATGTCATAAAAAACTCTAGAACTAGTTAAATCTTGAATCTTCTCACATCATTAGTACAAAGAGTAACAATGGATAGGACAAAGCTAATACTCTGTTCATTTCCATGCCTTCTTAAGGAGGAATCAATACTATTGAGCATAAAACTATGCTTAGGAGACATGAGCAGCAAATTACATTATGAAACGTCTTAGCAGCAACGGAAAACTGAACATTACAGAACAAGCAATATTAAAGACACCTAATTACAAAATGATTCCCCTTATCAGAAACTTGAAACTGAACATTTATGATTTCTCTTTAGGCCTTTAAACTCTTGCATAATGAAAGTTGAGTTTCACAACATAGACTGAAGCAAAATAGGATTGCAAAGAATAGAGCTAAATAAATGCCCTGAACCTAAATAAATGAAAGAGCATTTAGAATTATAGGCACCTTCAACTATGCTCAGTTTGACACATCAGACGCAGCATTCAGGGAGAAAAGGGGGGGGGGGGGGGGGTTGCAGCTCTAAATTAGAAATTTATTAGTAATTAACATATATAACTAATAAATAAAAGTTTCATATCTCCACACTTAAATAAGTGGCATCATGCCCTCTTATAATCCAAATCCTCCAATAAGCATTCCATGTAAAACAAGATTCAATGCAATCATTTTATACAATGACATGGTTGGATCACCTAAGAGTAAGTCTGAAACCTCAATCTCAGGAACCGGACCATTATGTGGAGCCATTAAACATTAAACCTATTGAGTATGAGCCTTTTATGAAAGCAGCAGTGCATTGAGAACCAAGCAACATTACCACCCCCCCCCCCACAAAAAAAAAAAGAAGTTTCACAGGTAGGTAATAATCAAATCATGCACAAAACAATATTACCACCCTAGAAAATATTCTGCAGTGGGTTGGTTAATAAAGTCATGGATCTTGAGGACAGAAATATTCCCAGGAGAAGTATTCATCTATTCCACCACACCACCATTTATGCAGCTAGGGTCAATAGAACATAAACATCCTCTATGGCATCTGAACATCATGCGTATTATGGTTACTGTCAGTTTCCCTCACACAAACAAAATATCAGCATATGCTACTATGCTAGCATCCACATTATAAACATTATCCCTCATGGATGTAAAGCACAATCCTGATCCCTGGAAACATTCCATAGACATCAAATGAATAAATTACCTCTGAAGTATTATGGTTACTGTCAATTTCTTCGTCAATGGAAAGCAAAGAGCATCCCCTCCACTTCACACCAACCAACCGTCTCTTGCAAACACAATGCGATAATTAAAAAAGGATAGAACAGATAGCTGATAGAAAATCCATACTGTTCTAATTTTCAAATCCAAAGTTTACAATGTGCCAATGAGAATATGTTACATACACAAGTTTCAGCTGAAACTTTTTTTTTTTTTAACTAGAAAAAAGGCATCCATGCCACACCTGGCAATGCAAGCTATGTTGACCAAAGCTGGAGAACAAAGTTAACCTGCAATGACTCCAGTTGACAGGAAGAGGCAAAAAAATAGTTTCCACCCAAATCACTGAATAGTGCCTGCTAAAAAAACAGCACGATTGATCTTCTGACAAATCAGTGTTTGGAACTTCATTTCAATGCAGGTCTCTCACCTCAACCATATCACTAGTTAGTGTTGTACAAAACAAAAGTATGAAGATCATGGCCACTTCAGAGATTCATTGCTCTTAGCCAAGCACACCACCAGTCCCTAAATGCCCTTGCTGCAACTCCTTTCTACGCTGCTCTTCTAAAGGATCGGGACTCTTCATTATTCTACGCGTACGCCTAGTTACAACAAGAAAGAAACAGATTAATTATACATATAGCATGATTTTAAAAAATACAATCAGACTTCAAGCAAATAGGTTATGGGGCCATGTACCTGTCTTGAGCATGTTGAGCGGGAAAAGTTGGCATAAACTCTTTGGACTTGGGTAGAGGAACTTCACGAAACCATTCATGATTAAGAGCAGCTTCAGCTGTAATCCGCTGAAGTATCACAACAGTACTTAAATGTCAAAACGCTGGTGATAACAAGTTTAGTCAAGAGATTTGAAAGTTAATTGGTAATTTACCTTCTCAGGGTCATAAGTTAAAAGTTTGTTTAACAAGTCAAATCCAGAATCGGAAAGAACTGGTGATCCAGTGAATGATGTAGCTGGGAATTTCTTCCGCAATAGGTTATACCTGAAAGGAACATGTCTATGATTAATACAAACATTCAAAACTGTTGAAAAGGGTCACCAAAGGAGGCCAGATAGCCAGACCAGAACCACCAAAAGCTGGAAGCCTGGGAAAACAGTGACAAAAATAAGAACACCATAATCACAGTAAATGGTAGAAAATAGATTTAGATTATTAATACTTACTGATGCTTAACAAAGTTGACCTTGACCCCAGGGAGCTTGGAAAACCCAGGCCAAATTGTCTCATTTGGTGTGCCAAGAATCCTAAAAATCTGACACCATTTAAAATGCATCAGCGATAGAGTCGTGACAAAAGCCTAATAGATAAGGGTAGAAGTAATCAAGCAGAACCAAAAACCACCTAGGCTAATTTACCTTGTCAAGTTGATCAAATTCAGTCTTCCCATTGAACAATGGTTCCTTTGATAGTAATTCAGCCATGATGCAACCCAGTGACCACATGTCAATTGCTGTGGAATATAGTTTTGCTCCCAGCAGAAGTTCAGGTGCCCTGCCAAACAAACAGAGGAATATTTACTACTACAACTTTATGCCAATGATGAAATAACAGATGGATGGATGGGGAGAGAAAGATTAAGAAAAATAATAACATATAAATGAAACAGAGACATTTAACACCAAAACACAACCCATACAGATATGACCAGTTACGCCTGACATGAATTACATGCACTTGTTTTTTAGGGGTAAAAATCACCAACAGTAGTAACAAAACTTCTGTCTCGGAGCTTTCTCCCCATGAGTACACCAAAATATTAATATATTAAATAATTGACAAATTAACCACAAAAGCAATAATTACACCATTAACGAGCTCCATTGGGAATGAATTAATTTGAGTTGAATTATCATTTTTTGGTAGGATACAATAAACATTTTGGTTCCTACAAACAAATACAGAGGACAATGAATATCAAGCACTGAAGGACGTATTACATGAAGGTAAAGAAATTATAATGAAACGATACAAAATATGATAAAATATAACAAGACCAAAATCATTTTCTATGCAAAAGGAAATGCTAGTGCAGCTCACCTGTACCAAAGGGTAACCACCAAATGAGTATATGGTTTCAATGGACTCCCATATTGTCGTGCCAACCCAAAATCACAAATCTTCAAGTCACCCCGATTATTCAAAAGCAGATTTGATGTCTTCAAATCCCGATGAAGCACCCAGTTATCATGAAGATACTTAACACCCTCCAAAAGCTGGAGCATTAGGCATTTCACTTCACTCTGACTAAACGGCTGCTTCATTGTTTCCATGAGCCCTTTGAGATCATGTTCCATGTACTCCATCACCATAAAAATGCTATCAAGGCTACTCCCCACCACCACCTCTTTAACATCTACAATTGATGGGTTATGAAGAGAAAGGAGAATGTTTATTTCTCTCAGAGATGTCATTGGAAAACCTTCTTTTTCCTTCTCCATTTTTACTTTCTTCAATGCCACAATTTCCCCCGTCTTCTTATCTCTAGCTCTATATACAACTCCATAGGTGCCTTCATCTATTCTGTTTAGTCTCTCAAACTCATCAACGCTTCTACAACCCTGAAGCATGTTTAAGCTTCTTTGGGGAAAGGCTGAAGGAGAGGGTTCAGGTGTCCCTTGAGAATCATCGTCATCCCCAGAATCTGTATCTGACTGGCTAACACTACTATAATTTTTATTACGTTCCTCATCAATCTCCATGTAGTCATCCTTGTCTAAATTATTACCAGTGTAATCATCCCCACTCAAAGACCTAGCATGGGCAACTAGTTCATCAGATTCAGATGATTTAGCTGCAGATCTTTCAGAGCCTTCTCTCCTGAGCTCCCCAAGCTCTGGACTCAAAGACTTGTTGTGTACTCCAGCCTCCAGTGACTCCGACGGAGGCAATTTCCTTCTCCTTCTAGGCATTTCCTCATCATCTACAATTTCACCTTCATCAACCGGAGAGTTATTCCCAGCTGCCCATCTTGAAGACGAAATGTTCCGGGTTGGAACATAATCATCATCTTCTATTTGCTCTGCTTCGAGATCATTACCCCACCGCTGCTTTGGCGACCCAGGAGACAATTCTACTGGAGACTCGGACAAAGCACGCCCCCCTGATCCAGGTGCCAAAGGAGGTTCAAATGACGATGAAGATCGCTCCACACTCTCATCTTTAGTGCTCTTAACAGGAGAAATTTGTACACCACCATCTGGAACAACATTAGGTGACTGACGGTATGCCTTAGGCAATGGCGGGGGAGGAGGAAGGGCTGCTGCCACTGTCGTGGACGCCCTACTTCTTGACAAATTATTGACCTCCTTCTCATCTCTATCCCAAATTATAGGCGAAAACTTCCTCTTCCTCTGCGGAGGTGGAGACTGACCCCCATTCTCCATCAGTTTCGATACACTGGCATCCTTAACCTGCGATTCGGATTCAACAGCATCATCAGACTCACTTGACAACTCACCTGGTTCCCTATCAACAGTCCTAGCCGCAAGCCCACATCGCCTGGGCCCACCAATACCACCACCACCACCACCACCACTACTGCCCGAATCACTCTTACTGGAAGCTGATCGATACCCACCATTCACCACTTTCCTCTCCTTAATATCCTTCTGCCTAACCCTACCCTTGTCTCTTATATCCCCCCGACCTCGACCCCTTTTATATTCACGACTACCATTACTACTCCTAACCCGATCATAATCTTCCTTGCCATTAGCAAAATCCCTCCTCGACAAATCAAAGTTGGACTCGCGGTCCCTGAACTCATTCTCGCGATAACCCCCATGCCTCCCAGCCGCCATATATTTTTTTTCTTTTTTGTATATATATAAATCTCAAAATCTAACTCCAAACAATTTTTTTTAATTTTTTTTCAAAACAATAAACCCTAACCCCAATTCAATTTTCTATAAAAACTCTAACCCAAAATCAGAAAATCAAACACATAAAATTCGCCTGACCCTTTTTTCAAAAAAAAAAAAGCACAAAAAGAAATTACAAAGGCTTAACCCTAAATCGAAAAAAAGCGAGATCCAAAAAAACAATAGGAGAACAAAAAAAAAAAAAACGATACAATTAAATCAGTGAAAGAAAAAGGAAATACTTGCAGACCTTGGATGTATTCGTGCTATTCAGCTCGAAATTCACTCGGATTAGAGAAGTAGAGCTGAGAATCAAAACCCTAGAAATCGAGGAGCGAAACCCTAAAAAATAAGGAAAAATCGTCGGTCTACCATGCGAGAAGACAAAAAGGGTTTTGTAGCCAGGGATTGAGATTTTCAGCTAAGCGATGAGAGAGAGAGGCGGCGGCGAGTGGTGGTGGGTTGTTAGAGAGAGAAAGCCCTAAATCGAGAAAAAGCAAGGTAAGGGTAAAGGTAAACGCAGAGAGAAAGAGTGTCTGAGTATGATTATGGGCTTTGGGTTCTCTCGATGGGGTGGGTGGCTCTCGATTTTTATTTCTATTTTTATTTTAATAATAATAATAATAATATATATTCAAATATCTTTGATGGGGACTTGTTGGAGTTGGAGTTGGAGATGGAGTGGAGCGTGGCAATTGGGTATGGTTTTTGGGGTTTTGCCCCCAATATGATTGGGCTCTTTGCCTTTGGGTCTTTTCCAACTGTCATTGGGCTTCCACGCACCACCGACCTTAACCCCCCCAATCATTCATCATGCTACGTGGCTTTACCTAATTTACGATTACCCCTTCCACTTTTTCTCTTTTGGATGGAATACCCATTATGCATCCATTACAATTTGCTTTTTCTTAATTAAAAAGGGAACATTTTAGATTAAAAAAAATCATGATCAAGGATCGTGGCGATGTCCGACGACTACCGGCCATCAGTGGCAATGGATGTTAGTGGAGGGTTGTGGCTGGGTGGGAGATGGTGGCAAGTGGAGGGTGAAGGTTCGGTTGATAAGTTTTGGGTGAGATATAAAAATAGTTTACAAAAAATGAAAGAATAAACTAGTTTTCACCATAAGTGTCTTTATTTTACGATTAACCATAAAATAATTTTTAGTTGACCGACATTTTCCATCGCCCTAAAAACCCATAAATACAAAAAATATTTTCTAGAAATCAATTTCTGTCAAACCAAATATAGTTAATTAGAAAAAATTGCATTGGCCAACTCTTGTCTGAGATTTTTTATTATTACCATTACACTCACCTTGACTTTGATTTAGGGTCTGTTTGGATAGAACTTCTTTTGCTGAAACTGAAAATACTGTAGTAAAATAAATTTTTAATGTGTGAATAGTACCGTGGGAGCCATTTTTAATGAAAAAAGTAAGTAAAAAGTGAAGTTTGTGGGTCCATAAACAGTGCACGATGCACTATTCACGAAAGACTTGGTCAACAACTACGGCTGGGGAAAAAAAAAAAGTGGAAAACGCAAAAAGAGGGAAACGTAGACGCGCAAACGCGCTATCCAAACCTAACCTTAGTATAAGAAACTCACCTCCCTTGATAATTGAAAAAGGACTCTAAAAATTCTGAAAAAAATAAAATTAAAAATTAAAAAAATTCGTAATTTCTCATTTGAGGGATGTGGATAATAGTTTAAGTGGAGAGTAAAATACAAGATTCAATATTTTTTTAACCTATTTTCAATTATCCATGAGTGATTAGTGTAAATAGTTTACATGGGTTGAGTGTAATACCGAAAAAACTCAGGGGAGCTCAATGCAATTTTGAATTTTCCCTTTTCTAATTACACTAACAAAACAAAAGCTGCCCCCAAAATTTTGTGAAAATGACAATTCACCTTTAAGTTTTATGATAAACACAATACATGCAATAAAATTTTAAAACAGATCATTCAATGGCAAAATAGGGATTTCACTTACATGTCAACATCACATTAGAAACATTATCATTTATTGATAAGAATCGAGATCAAGTCAATGAAAAGATATAGTATATTTCTTATTTATCATGAGAGAACCCATTGCCATTCCTGCACAGATTTGGAGGTCATTTTCTTTTGCTTGTAAGAGCATTCACAATGGAAATGGCATATCCCATATGTTGGTTCATTTTGGAGATACAATTATGATTCATTTTGGAGAAAAGTAATAAAATTATTTAAATTTAAATCACTTGAATAAGTACAAACTGATTTTTTTTTTTTTTTTTTTGGTCTATCCATAAAGTTTATGGATAGATTTTTAAGTTTTATTAATATATAAATTTGAGATGATTGCTTTCCTTGAGAGAGAGAGAGAGAGAGAGAGAGAAAACATTACCATGACCATGAAAGTGGTGATCAACCATGTTAATGCATGGGATGGCCTTCAACTTCATCACATGTTTATTGCATAGCATTGATTACCATGGAAGTCTTACTTGCACTTCCTTGAACTTCAAACGAACACCTTGGTACCTCACTAATAACCAAAGAATTTTTTTTTTTTTTTTTATGAGATGAAATGCCAATATTTAGTGAGTAATTAGTTCATGAACTTACATTTAAATATGAATATTTACAATTATGTTTTGAATTTGAGGATTTAAAATCAAATGGTTGAAGAATGATTGTTAGTTTAAGTTACTAAATATAAAATCAACAACATATTTTGTATGGATTTAAACTTTCATGGTCATGGCAGTGTTCATAGAGGCAGATGATTAGCATGATCGAGAGGGGCCTAGCCCCCCAAAATTTTTTAAAAAAATTAAAGAACTCTTTTTTTGAATTATCCTAAATAATTTGAAAATTTTTAAATAAACTTTATCATTTTGGCCCCCTATACCCAATAATATACATACATATATACATACATACATACATACATATATATATATATATATATTCATAGATAAGTCTATTTTAAACATAACTTTCATTTAAATAGAATACGATCCATAAATATATATGTCAAAAACTACAATAATTAAACATTTGACATCTTTAAAATGAACACATATGTATTTTAACAATTACCTTAACAAATAAAAGGGAAAAAAATCTAATTTTCATCCCAATACATCTAGCGCTTACTTGTACCATAGCAGTAGATAAATTGAAAGGTCAGAAGTTTTATTGATTTACCACACCACCAAGTCCCCCACACAGTTGTAGAACAGTTTGCTCACAATGCCCTCTCTCTCTCTCTCTCTCTCTCTCTCTCTCTCTCTCTCTCTCTCTCTCTCTCTCTCTCTCTCTCTCTCTCTCTCTCTCTCTCTCTCTCTCTATGTTGGCGTTTGACTTCTTCTTCTTTTTTCTTTTTAGTTATTTCCTTTTCCCATTGCTGCTGCAGTCTTATGTTTATAATATAAAAAGTAAAAGTTTTGTGTGACTAGACTAGACAAGAAAAAGTGAAAGACAAGCTTGAAGCTTCTGTAAGCCCCTCACCCCTGTGTAGTGCTCCTGTGTTACTTTATTTTTCATTTGCTTTGTTTTGATTTTTTTACTTTACTTTTCATTTACTTTCTTTTTTATTTTCCTTATAATATATTATTTGTTATTATAATAATCAATATATTATATATTGTATGGCATTATAATTTATAAATGTACTTTATTAGTTTGATTAAAATATACAGTATATATTACTATATTAACATGTATTTAGTTGTTGTTTATAGCACATATTGAGTTATGAAGTATTGTACATTACTATTTTAGATTTTATACACACACAAAATATATATATATATATATATATGGCCCCCTCAAAAATAAATTCTTGGCTCCGCCACTGAGTATTCAACACTTTCATTTTCCGTTTGCATTTCAATCCAATAGTTGGTGGCAAGAGAAACAAGCCATGTTTCAAAACAACATCAACATTTATTTGAAGGGCATGCCTTGAATCTTTAATTAAATCATTGATATTGACAAGAAAATCGAAAAGAACACTTGTCTACTTTCCTCCTAATGTTATTAAATATCATTAATACCATGTCCATACTATGCACAAATAATAAGAAATATATACATATTGGACTTTTTTAAAAATAATCTAATTAAAATTAAACAATAAAATAGATTGTAAAAGTAAAAGAGCAAAAATTATTTTCAATTACATGACAAAAATACAATGTGTAAGACTAAGTTTTTATCCAAAAGTCAAAAGTTAACAAAATATTAAAATTATTTCAAATAAATAGCAAAATTTCTATTAAATTTGTTGAATTTTATAGTTAGCCTTAATAATAATGGTTTACTATTTTAAAGTTATCGAAAACTTTAGACTTAAATTAAACTATGTTAATGATTTTAATGTACCTATTGTAATGCCACATGACAAAAGCAAGCTATACGATGTATATTGTATAACATTTACATTGAACCACTTTAACACAACCATATTATATGGACACACTTTTTGTAATTAATCTTCTTTTTAAATTGCTAGGAATGTATGGTAATAAACTTTTAATCAAAATAATAATTTTAAACTTTTCAAAACTTTGACCATAAATTTCCACTTAGTCCATAATATTAATAATTTGAATATAATTATGGCAATTTACATGATAAAAGTATGTGTTGTATGACATACTACACTTTTGTTAAACTATTTGGCACAGCCACAACATGTCAAACTCAACTTTTATGATAAACTCTCCAATTTTTTAGAAGCATTTGTTGACAGGAACATTTGGAAATTTTTATATATAATTTTCATGTAAATTATAGCAATTTAAATTTCATTAAATGTAAATTATGTTAATAATTCTAATGTGCTTAGTATGCCACATCACACAAGTACGTTATACAACATGTTACACTTAGATTAAATCACTTGGCTCAATAATGATATAACACAACTTTCATTATATAGTATATATATGATTTATTTCAAATTGTAGATCATGTGTAACATGAAATATATTTATTAAAAACAATAAAATAAAAAATAGTGATTTTATTTATCAAACAATGCACTCCAAATTATAGACAATCATTTATTTATAAACCACTAAAAACTTGTTAATGTTATGGCATTAAAAAAATCACTCTTACGCACTTTTATCTACTAGGATGTACTCAAGGGTGTTTTCTTACAAATTCTATAATTTATCGACAAATAATTAAATTTAAAGTAGTTGATTACATCTTTTTTTTTTTATAGGATTAAGTCATCCCATAAAATAATAATTAATTTCATTAAAAGTATTTTCACCTTTATTGCTCTTTCTCTGTATCAAATATATATAGATATGAGTTAAAGTTAAACATTGTATAATTCTTATATTAAATATTACATATTGTATAATTCTTATATTAAATATTACACCTCCTAATTGCTTTTAGTTGAGCCTATCCTAGTAAACATATAGTTAGTTTTCATTTTCTCATCACACTCTTCATGTTTAATTTTCAAAATATTTAATATTTTTTTTTTATTTTGAAAATATACTATTGTAAGAACCAAGTGTAAGACTTCTGGGCCTTAGATCACCTGGGCTCACAATCTATTTGTAGTGGGTTTGAGGATTTCCTACTATGGGTCGTTCTCGGCAGAGGGACTCAAAGCAACACACAGTTGATACTCTCTCACTTGACTGTTTTCTCTCAATTTTTCTGAACCCCTTCTTCTCCCAACTTTCTTCTATTTATAGCCAAGGTTAGTGGGGAGATTATGATTACAGTCACCGTTAGTGCTATTGAAGGTCCAATATTATCTGGTTAAAGTGGATGTTTAGATGAGAGGGCGATGCAGCATTTATGATCTTGGAACTTGGTTCCATCTTGACCGATTATGTTCGGCAACTCAGTTTCCCGTGCATATCATGATTTTCCCGGACACGACTCATACGCTTGCCCGGGAAAGCTTAACCGGTCACCTCTTGGAACTCAATACCCAAAACTTGTTTTTACACTAAGGCAGTTTCAAGAAGGGCATAAGGTAACTGGACCTTTCTGTTGGGCCTGCGCCCAAAGCCGGTATGGGCTTGGGCCTGGGGCCTGTATGGGCCTGGGTCCAAGGCCAGTATGGGCTTTGGGATCTCGGTGCCGTACAACTATAAAAAAAATTGTGAATTTTATAGTAAATGTGGGGGCCAGTTAGCCAGAAGATACTGTTAAAACTATACATATTGGGTCTATGGCCCAGTCCGAGGATATTTACTTGTTCGAGAATTGTCAAATAATGTTATTATGGGCATGGTAGAAGAGGAAAAGATAAGGATTGTACATGATAGTCCAAAAGATGTCCGAGGAGAAAAGTCATATCGGAAATGTGGATCCGAGGTTAGTAGGAATGTCCTATCGTCCTGAACATCCTTCAAGGTTGCATCATGGTTAGAAGTCAGACATTAGATAAGAGAAGAGTAGAGGAAGGCAACAAATATCTTCAAAAATTGTTACCTCCGCATTAAATGCATCACAGCTAACTCTCTGGCAGCATTAATGTGGAAGTGATACCTGAACAGTGGTGAAGCAACCTTACAGTTGCTAGTTGAAGGTTCTAGGAGGTGTTCGATGGGACAAGAAGGAGTTCCTGAAATCTAACCTACACGTGTATAGTGGGGATGATACCAAAAATTATAGTATATAGTATGGAAAGGTGGCCTAAAAAAAAAGGCAGATCGAGAAAAGAAATCTTTGTAATAATCCTTTAAACTCTTGTAACCTTGATCATCAATTTGACATTATAACAGAACTCCTTGGACTATGCCGATGACAAATTCTCTTATATTACTTATGTTTGATCTTCCTAAATAGACAATGGTTACTATCTTTCTTACTCACTAGAATTAGTTCTTTTATCCACGCTCTATAAATTCATTGTTTGGGCTCATTGAGCTAAAACTCTATCATATATTGGGTCCAATCCAAATTCAATCCTTACAGTAAATAACATGAAAATTGATAGGTATGTTAACCACAAAAATAAAGTATAATCTAATAGCAGTATTTTATTACATTAGTAATTAAAAATTTAACTTATTTTATGCAATATAACATTACTTATGTAAATTAAAAATTACAGTAATTTTTAATACCAAATTCATAACATAAAAAACAACATAAAAATAAATATCATATAATATATACACAAGGCACTCAATTTTTTTACGTTAAAATAATTGTAATAAGAAGAAAAAAAACAAGGGTTTTATTAATATATGCTCTTATAGTATATATTAATAAAATAAACAAGGATTTAGATCAAGTGATTCCTTGCTCCTGGGTCTTATTGACGATGTCGCGTTGAATTGCCTTGCTCGGGTGAATAGATAGTAGAGAGTGGAGGGTAAAGGTTTGGTTGATAAGTTTTGGATGAGATATAAAAATGGTTTACAAAAACTGATGGCGTAAACTAGTTTTCACCATAAGTGCCTTTATTTTACGGTTAAACATAAAATAATTTTCAATTGACCAACATTTTCCATCGCCCTAAATACCCATAAATGCAAAAAATATTTTATGGAAATCAATTTTTGTCAAACCAAACATAATTAATTAGAAAAAATTGCATTGGCCTAACCTTGTCTAAGATTTTTTATTATTATTATTACACTCCCCTTGGCTCTGATTTAGTATAAGAAACTCATCTCCCTGGATGATTGAAAAAAGACACTAAAAATCATGAAAAAATTAAAATTAAAAAAAATTCATAATTTTTCATTTGAGGGATGTGTATAGTAGTTTAAGTGGAGAGTAAAATACAAGATTCAATATTTTTTTAACCTATTTTCAATTATCCAAGAGTGATTAGTTTACATGGATTAAGTGTAATAACGAAAAAAACTCGGGGGAGCTCAATGCAATTTTGAATTTTCCCTTTTCTAATTATACTAACTAAACAAAAGCTGCCCCCAAAATTTTGTAAAAATGACAATTCACCTTAAGTTTTATGATAAACACAATACATGCAATAAAATTTTAAATTTTTCCTTGAGTTAGTTGATATTTTATTGAATCACCTAAAACAAATCATTCAATGGCAAAATAGGGATTTCACTTACATGTCAACGTCACATTAGAAACAATATCACTTATTGATAAGAATAGAGATCAAGTCAATGAAAAGATAAAGTATATTTCTTATTTATCATGAGGGAATCATTGCCATTCCTACAGAGATTTGGAGGTCATTGTCTTTTTCTTGTAAAAATATATATATATATATATATATATATATTTATATATAATATGTGAAGTTAATAAAAACTCAAATTAAAATTCTAAATTAGATCGTTAATTTTGTGTCATATATCATAAATTATTTATTCTTAAAAAAATTTATTCCTTAATTTTAGAATCAAATATGGAACTACATCATAAATATTCATTCAAATGAGTTATTAAATAAAAAAACCAAAAAGTCTAGAATAAATTAATCGTAAAAAAAAAAAAGTGCTCCACAATAATTTTTTTTTAAATGGACAATTTACATTTTATACTTAATAATATCCTTATAAAAAAAGAGTTAACAAAATATAAAAATAACTATCAATAGTATTTAAATTATATATGTTGGGAAATTTAAACCTCGGTTGATAGAATTAACAAGTTTTAAATCCAAGTTGTTAATTGGATTTATTATGAATAAACCTTGTTAAAACAAACTAGCATCAATGTCATGTCAATATCATGCAACGGAAAAATAAATAAGACAAGATATGATGACCTAAGAAAACCAATGAAACAAACTAGTTTCATAATAAAAACCTGGGGGGAAACCTTCCTGAAAAGCAATCCACTATAGTAAAAAGAAGTTTCAGATCTAGTACAAAACATTTGCCCCAAGACTCTACAATCCTCGTAGATGAACTTACAATAGAAACTTTCTGTCGCTTCAGAACCTCTAAACTCTTCAATATATGAACGCCACCATTTTTGCGCGGATCCCAGTACGTGACTAACCAAAGATGCACGGGTTCTAGTACGTGACTAACTCATCAACTTGAAAAAAATGTTGGCTGCAAAGTTTTTCACTTCATCAACAATAAAAATCAAGAAACACTTGGTTACAAAACCCTAAAACGCAAATACGCAGTAACTTCTTTAAGAGAGAATAAGGCACTCGATCACTTTTTGCAGTATTCTCCTTCTATTATCTTGTGTGACGACTTTTAAAATAAGCCTTATATATATCTAGGAAATTTGAATTTCATAATTCTCGATAGATACAACTGTCGAGCTATCTGTCAAGACCTCGATAGATACATCTATCGAGTTATTTGTCGAGATCTCGATAGATACATTTGTCAAGTTTCATTAAACCTCGATAAATATTATCTGTTGGCAGCTGTTGAGAATCTGTCCAGTTTTAATGAACAAATTTTATTCACTTGTTTCTTGGTCCAATATTCATGGCTTTAATACTTGGCTTGAACAACATGTTTCTTGAAGTATTAAACACATCCTTGATCTACCAAATTATAAGTAAAGTGTGTTTTGTCAAAGAATTAGCCAATTCTATATTGACATATGTTCCTAACATGATTCACATGTCCTAACAATATATATATATATATATATAAGAATAATATTATGCATCTTATTGTATATCTTTAAGTGTATCCATACATATACATGGGGTTACAAGCTAGTTAGCATGTAACTCATGCAAACGCATGGATGCATTTAAAATTAAACATAATTTTTATTATAAAAATACATATAATTAGTCAAATTATAAATAAAAAAACAGTATGTAACACGTGCATATGTATTGATACATTTAAAATTAAACACAATTTCTATCATAAAAATATAAATAATTAGTCAAATTTTTTTTAAGTAAACGTAATTAATCATATATTAAAATTCTTACTCAAATTTAATACTACTTATGATCATTTTTTTTAATAAGATAGAATGTGTGGTGATCATTTAAAATTAAACATAATTTTATTATAAAAATATATATAATTAGTCAAATTATTAAAAAAAAAAATAGCATGTAACGCGTGCATATGTATTAATACATTTAAAATTAAATACAATTTCTATCATAAGATAGAATGTGTGGTGATCAATAGCACCACTACTTATGATCTTTTTTTTTTCTAATTTTTAATAAGATAGAATGTATGGTGATCTTTGTTGTGTGATGAGTTGTATTGAGTATATGTGATTAGTTTTTTTTTTTATATACTCCCTCCGTCCCACTTTGTTTGTCCTCTATTCTATTTTGGGATGTTCCAAAATATTGTCCTGTTTCTAAAAATAAAAGTCATTAATATACTAATGTTCCTATTATACCCCTATTAATTTACTAATTCAATTTTTTGATAAATTTATTTAAGAGTAGTTTTGGAAACTTATACATTTTTAAAAGGTAGACAAGATAATAAATGATGTTCCCTTAAAAAGTTTGACTTTTCAAACAAAACAAACAAAGTGGGATGGAAGGAGTATATAATTTATTAATATTAGATTCTTAGTGTGGGGCCCAATAATTTAAGGGCCAAGCCCAGTTGCTCCTGGAAGATCCGAAAGCCCAATCCGAGGAGAGCTGTGGCCCAAGCTCTACAATACAGAGCCCAAAACAGTTTTTGGGAGGCAGCCGAGGACAGTTTAGTCCTCGGCAGATCCAGAATCCCATCGGAATACAGGGGCAAAACTGGTATAGGGACGAATTTGTAAGGAGATCCAAAATATCTTGGGGAAGTTATCCTTACTACCCTTCCAGATAAGACCCAGTGCCTGACGGAGCCGTACCCTACAGCTTTATCAAACCATCCCCAACAATTCTGGGATTGGACTGATGGGACAAATGTCAGTTTTTGTAAAGATTGACCCTACACGTGGACGAAGGACAACGAATGCAAGCTAGTATAAAATAAGAAAGTAAGTAAATCTGAAGAGGGAGCCCATCCCACCTGAAAAAGAGAGAGACTACATGGGGAAGAACCTCTCAACGACTCCGGACTTCACTGAAGAAAGTCCGTCGTGGGGTAACCGGGATTAGGCCTCAACAGTCCTCGGATCAACTCCGAGGAGACCCATGCCAAAGGGCGCGACACCTTAGGGCTTAAATGTTCAAACCCAACTCCTTTTTTTTTTTTTTACATGAATTCCTCTAAAGCCATGACCGGGCATCGCCCCTTGACCAGCGGCTAGCTTTTCAAGCCCACTCTCTACAAATCATATTGTGAGGGACCTTTATTGTGTGAGCCCAAAAATGTTAGTGGGCCGCAAAGGAATCGTGTCCTTACACTTAGTATTTTGCATTTACTAACTCACTTGGCACAAAAATTAAAAAATTTAAGTGAATAATTATGGTGTGGTCCCTACATAAATTTAGACACATGACTCAAAATTGGATTTTTTTTTTTTGGGAGAAACAAAACATTTGGACCATTTCTAATTAGATACACTGCACAAAATTGGATTCTAATTTCAAATGCTAATTGAATTTTCTCCGAGTTTTATCTATTAATATAGACTAGTATGTAACTCATACTTACGCACAGGAATGAAGAGTCGTAGTGGTGCTATTGATATTAGCTTAGGTTATTAAACATATAGGACATAATTTGACCAATTCATTTGGAGGTACTAAAATAGTTTTTTTCTTGCAATTTTCATGATATTGGTTATGCTAAGTTTCTCATTACATTGCTATTACATCTATAATTTTGAAAATCACTATCGGATCTACATATACAATATCAATTAACAATTATTATCTGTGAAAGTATACTAAATACAATACAATACAAAATAATAAATTGGTCAAATAATATCTCTTAAATTGAATGGAGATAAGTGTATGGGATCATTTAGCTCAATTACAGTTTGTTATGTTCAATATCTTCATATACAAATATCTGAATAGAAACTGTATAAAAATATTCATTAGTTCAGAGCTAGAAAATATAATAACAAAATTCTAAACAATTAATTTTGTATGGAAAGCTAACAAAAGCAAAATCCAATTTTGATTCTAATTGAATTTTCTATAAACTATGGTTTAATATTTATATATATAACCTAGTTAGTAATGGGCCGTATAAAGTCATGGTATATTACATAAATGACTTATAAATTTGAATTGTTTTTAATTATATGATTAGGTGTTTTATGATTTATTTATATTGGACTCCTCGTTTTCTATACTAAATTAACTTATTTGGCACAAAAATTAAAAAAATTTAGATTAGATGGGATCATGGGACATGTGGCGCAAGATTAAACTTTAATTGAAATCCAATTTTTACACTGAATTAACTCACTTGGCACAAAAATTTAAAACTTAGATTAGATGGGATACGTGTCACAAAATTAGACTTTAATTGAATTCCAATTAGAATTTCTCTCAACTTTACCTATTAATATATATAGATTATATATCCAACGAATAGAATGAGATATATATATATATATATATATATAGTAATAAAAATATTTATATTTAAATCACTTGAATAAGTACAAACTGATTTTTTTTTTTTTTTTTTTTTTGTCTATCCATAAAGCTTATGGATAGATTTTTAAGTTTTATTAATATATAAATTTGAGATGATTGCTTTCCTCTGAGAGAGAGAGAGAACACTGCCATGACCATGAAAGTGGTGATCAAGATCAACCATGTTAATGCATCAATTTCATCACATGTTTATTGCATATCATTGATTATCATGGAAGTCTTATTTGCACTTCCTTGAACTACAAACGAACACCTCAGTACCTCACTAATCACCAAAGATTTTTTTTTTTTTTTTTGAGATGTGTAAGGACTGAAATTGCATTGGTCCCAAAACCGGATTGGGCTCAAACGCTAACGGCCCAAACAATAAATTTGTAAAGCGTGGATAGAAGAACTAGATTTATCTCAGAAAAAAAAACGATTAGACTTAATGATTCAAGACGGTTTGACACAAATAAGCTTAGCAAACTCATCCTAGGAGCAAACTAAGTTATTTGTTTCATATGGTTATCTACTAGACAGAAATTGTACAAGAGTTCCAAAAAAATTCTTTCACTCAGTGCATTCTTCCATGTTATATACTGCAATTTTAGTGTCATCCTTACCACACACGTGTAAGTTAGATTCAGGGGATTTCTTCCTGTCCCATCCAACACTTCCTAGAACCATCAACCAGTAGCTGTAAGGCTGCTTAATCACTGTTCAGGCATCACTTCCACATTAATGCGGCCAGAGAGTTGGTTGAGAGGCAATTAATGTGGAGGTAGCAGCCTTTGAAGATATTTGTTTTACTTTCTTCTCTTATCCCTGATCCAATGTCCCTTCTTTAGTTGTGAGGTAACTCTGAAGTAAGTCAGTGATGATATGGCACTCAGATTTACCTTGGATACATACTGCTAAGAATACTTCTGTCCTTGGATGCCTGCTGGACCCATCTCACATTATCCCTACTCCTCTCTTCTTTTATTCTTTTTATAGCCTTATTTGGGCCTCTTCGGATGGTCTAACGTCCTCGGATAGGGCCGCAAGCCCGGTTAATACCACTTTAACAATAATTCCTAATTAATTGGCCCCCACAAGATGAAATTCCAATATTTATTGAGTAATTAGTTCATGAACTTACATTTAAATATAAAAATTTACAATTATGTTTTGAATGTGAGGATTTAAAATCAAATGGTTGAAGAATGATTGTTAGTTGAAGTTATTAAATATAAAAGCAACAACATATTTTGTGTGGATTTAAACTTTCATGGTCATGGCAGTGTTCAACACTTTCACTTTCCCTTTGCATTCCAATCCAATAGTTGGTGCCAAGAGAAACAAGCCATGTTCCATGACAACATCAACCTTTATTTAAAGGACATGCCTTGAATCTTTAATTAAATCATTGATGTTGACAAGAAAATCGAAAAGAACACTTGTCTACTTTCCTCCTGATGTTATTAAATATCATTAATATCATGTCCCTAATATGCGCAAATAATAAGAAATATAAACATATTAGAATTTTTTTTAATAATCTAATTAAAATTGAACGATAAAATAGATTGTAAAAGTAAAAGAGAAAAAATTATTTTCAATTACATTGGCAAAAACACAATGTGGAAGACTAAGTTTTTATCCAAAAGTCCAAATTTAACAAAATATTAAAATAATTTCAAATAAATAGCAAAATTTCTGTTAAATTTATTGAATTTTATAGTAAGCCTTAATAGTAATGGTTTGTGTGGGGACCGGCCCAGAATAATAGGTTGGCTGGGCCTTGGGCCCGTCCAAGGACCAGTTCATCCAAGGAGACATCGTGGCCCAGGCAATCCTTATTTAGGCCCACTGGGGCAAAGAGAACATGTCCGAGGAGTAATTCCTCCTCGGAAATTGCAAAATCCGGATCAAAGGTGCGTTCCAGCCATTGTAGTCCATTCCCCAAATACGTAAAAAGGGAGGAAACCTGAAATATCTCAGCAAAGGCTGCCACCACCACATTAAATGCATCACAACTACTCTCCTGGCCGCATTAATGAAGAGAAGACCCCTGAACAGTGCTACCTTAGCTACTACAACTCAAAAAGAATTGATAAGGGTGTCTGATAAGACAGGTGCTCAAGTAGGGGTTTGAATGATTAACAAGTGTAAAGCTCGGATGATAGGAGATGGCCTATATAATATGTAAAAGTCCCCCAAGAAGGGGGGACGGAAGAAAAGAGGGGAAGGAACACAGGAGAGAAATTTTACTGTATGAATATATGCCCATGAACAAAGTTTCGAGCCTGATCACTTGAGAGGGATCTCTCTTCCCATCCATCTTTTTCGTTCTTGTTTCTGTATTTCCTTAACCCATGCAACAAACCATCTAAGCTAACTGAAACCAAGTTCTTTAGCCCATACTCTATAAAAAGATTCATTGTGTGGGACTTCTTGGGCCAAGACTAGACCGACAAGGATTGGACCATTAAAATCGTGCCCCTACAGTTTACTATTTTATTTTATTTTTGAAAGCAAAATCAAACTTCATTCGTTCAGAAATAGATAGAGAATCCAAATACAAAGCCTCCAAGGCAGAAGGAGGTGACTCTTCCAACCATACTACATCATCAATGTGCTTAGCATGGCGAGCTAAGGAATGAGCAACATTATTTGCACTTCGTCGGGTATATTTTATTTCCACATGCCTGAGACTCCCTACAATGCATCGAATGTCATCATATATATGGCCCAATCGCGATAAGTTGGCCCATGGTGATGCAATGGACTTCATAACATTGATGTTATCTCCTTCAATCACTAGCTCAGAAAATCCAGCATCCACCGCGAACTCTAGAGCTTTCCTACACGCCAACACCTCTACCTCTTCGCTATCTGTCACTGCAGGGCCTTTTGACGATATCGCTACCATAACCTCTCCTTTGTTATTTTGAACCACTACTCCAACTCCGAATGCTGTCCTATCTGCAAATATTACTACATCGAAATTGAGTTTATAGATAGCCCGGTCGGGTTACAGCCACACCTGTGGCTGTCCAGCTTACACCAATACCTCCAATTGGGTTTGTGATCCTCAATACTTTTCAATATAGTCTTTAGCTCGTGCATTAAGTCAAATAGGTTCTTGCAGATTACTCCCATGTACAACCGAGTTGCATTGGTTCCAAATCAACCAACATTGGACCAAAAAAAGTTCAAACTCTTCTGCATAAAGCTTAAACATCATAGTTGTGAACAACTACAGAACATCTTAAGCCCCTCCGCATTACCATAGGGCATGAATTGCTGACTCTGGACATCGTTGACAGATACTGCAAGTGCCATCTTCAATAATTCAACGCCGAGCCAGATTGTCACGTGTTGGTAGTATATTCTAACATGCTCGCCACCCAAACCCCTTTATTTTGTTTGGCACATGAAGTTTCCAAATCTTTGCCTAGACTTGATTACTTGATACCGAAACAAAACTTTCTCCCCCACAGCCCACCTCTTTCAACAACATCCTCGCCGTATGGTAGCTCGATTTGATCGAATATATCCCATTCTTATTATACATCCACACCGGTACATCTTATACATACCTTCTGTTTAGGGGAATCCGTAGAATGGCCTCTGCATCAAACCTTTGGAAAGTCGAGCAAATCAAATCCCTATCCCACTGATACGTTGTCTAGTCAATTAAGTCTGAGACCCGCCACTCCCACTCTTCATCATTTGGTGAAATAAGTACCTTGTTTGTTGGATGACATGGAATCCACTTGTCTAATAAAACCCAAATTGAAGTGCCATTGCCCACCCTCCAGCAACATCCTTTCCTTAAGATTAGCTGGGTTGCAAGTAAACTTTTCCACACATATGAGCTGTTTGGACTATTAGAAGCTTCCAAGAAGCTACACCGGGAGAAATATTTTCCTTAAAACGTTTACAAAGAAAAGACTCCTGATCAAGCAATAACCTCCACCCTTGTTTTGCCAACATTTCCATATTGAAACTCTGAGTGTCCCTAAATCCCATTCCACCATATTTCTTTGGTTGCACCAATGAATCACAGCTCTTCCAATGAATCTTCTTCTTGTCTCCACACTAACCCCACCAAAATCTTGCACACGTCGCATAAGCTCATCACAAAGTTTCACTAGTAACTGAAAAACTCCCATCGTGTATGTGGGAATTGATTGGGCCACAGCTTTTATTAACACCTCCTTGTCCGTTCTAGAAAGTAATCTCCCCTTCCATCCTTGTATCTTCTTCCAAACCCTTTCTTTTAGAAAAGAAAAAGTTTGGTATTTTGACCTGCCAATCAAAGTGGGCAACCCTAGATATGAGTGAAACTTTTCCACTTCCTTCACCCCTAATGCATTTGCAATACAGTCTCTTTGTGCACCCGTAGTATTGTTGCTAAAGAAAACCAATGACTTGTCCAAATTGATGCATTGCCCTAATGTTGTTGCATACAATTGTAGAGCATCAGTAATCACCTGCACTTCTTCCTAATTAGCTTGACAAAACAAAAGGGAATCATCAGCAAACATTAAATTTGATATTCTAGGTGCTGTTCGACAAATGGAGACTTCATGAAGTATTCCATCCTCCTCTGCTTTCGCTAGAAGTGATGTGAAACCCTCTGCACATAAGAGAAACAAGTAGGGAGATAGTGGGTCTCCTTGATGGAGCCCTCTAGATGGCAAAATATTACCATATGCCTTACCATTGATGCGAAACGAGAATGAAGGAGTGGTTACACAACTCATGACATGATCAATCCACACACCCAGTAAACCCAACTTGATCATCATGCCCTTGATGAAGGGTCACTCAACCCTATCATAGGCCTTACTAACATCAAGCTTCAAGGCCAGAGCTCCTTTTTTGCCTTTTTTCCTACAATGCATGGCATGCAAAGTTTCATAGACCACAAGAACATTATCAGTAATAAGGCGGCCTGGGACAAAGCACTTTGGGTGGGTGAGATCAATTGAGGAAAAATTAGCTTCATTCTATTAGCCAACACTTTTGATATTATTTTATAAATGACATTACATAGGCGAATTGGTCTATAGTCTGACATTTTCTCCGGAAATTTAACTTTAGGGATGAGAACAATATGAGTATAATTAATATCAGGTACCATATTACTAGAGTTCAAAAAATCCAACACAACATTAATCACATCATTACCGACAATATGCCAAAATTTTTGGTAGAAGAGAGCATTCATACCATCAGGTCCAGGAGCCTTGGTTGGTCCCATTTGGAACAACGCTGCCTTAATTTCTTCAGCACTAAATTCATTGATCAAAACTTCCTGCATATCTGAATTCATTTGTGAGGGATTGCATTGAGACATTCTTCCAACTGGTCACATGTACCTGCCTTGAATATATCATCAAAATAATTTGTTGCTAAATCCGCTACATCTTCTATTTGATCAACCCACACACCTTGTTGGTCTTTTATGCCCTGAATAAAATTCCTTCATTGCCATTGTGAGGCTTTCGAATGAAAGAATTTTGTATTCTTATCTCCATATTTCAACCAAGGCAGTTGAAAGCGTTGAGCCCAGTATATCTCTTGTTTAAGAAGAAGATCATCAAGCTGTTTGCTTCCTACCAAAAACGCAGCCCTGTTTGCCTACGTAGGCTCATTGGAATTCAATGCTTCTAAGAGTTTCTGCAATCTCTTAATCTCGGCAACCTAAGGATGTGTTTTGCTAGAGCCCCTTGCTTGCATATCTTCCCCACAAATCTCAATTCGGTCTTTGGTACTAGCTAAAGGTGAACTTTTGTCCCTAGTTTTGGCCCATGCCTCTCCAATAATTGCTTTACATTCATCCCACAATAACTATGCTTCTTCAAACTTGAAGCCCCATGCCATTCTCCCTTTAAAACGCCTATCTGGTTCGAACTGTAACAAAAGTGGTAAATGGTCCGATGCATGGGAAAACAAATGATTCATAAAAATTACCGAGAACTTTTCTTTCCATTCCCTGTTAGCTACAATTCTATCCAATCTCTCTCTGGTGTTTGCTATCCCTAGTCACTTGTTATTCCAGATGAACTTGTAGCCATGAAACCCCAAGTTGGCTAGGTTGCATTCATCTAGAGCTACCCGGAAATCTTCCATCTATTTAACCTATGGTGGGTGCTTGCTCAACTTCTCTAATGAGTGTAGAAACACATTAAAGTCCCTAATATAGCACCATGGTCCATCTACAAAAGAAGACAGATGTTTCAAAAGAGCCCATGATTTATGTTTTTGACATGCTTCCGGCCAACCATAGAAACCCATTAAGAACCATTCAAACCCATCATCCTCTACCACCTTTGCCAAAATATGATTTTCTGTGTAGTTTATTACCTCTAATTGCACCTCAGCTTTCCAAATTAGTGCTAAACCCCCTCCAAAATTAGGCTTTTTAACAATTAGCTTGTTTGGAAAAGGAAGTTCACTACAATGTTTCTGAAAACCATCTCTATCGAGTCTTGTTTTCATAAGGAAACATACAGTGGGAGCTTGATCCCTCACCAAGTCGTGAAAGCTTCAAACTGTCCAAGGGTTCCCAAGCCCTTGGCAGTTCCAACTTAACAACCTCATTATGCTTGGCAAGAGTGCTTAAACACCCTCGCCGTTTCATCTAAATGGGAATCATTGCCATGTTTACCACATTTCCTAGCATAGCCCTCCTCCTCCTTTTTTGTATCATGTAGCAACCCCCGTGAAACTCTCTTGCCCAGAATGGACTTAGCTCCTTCTTTAATAAAATCCACGGGCCCATAGTCCATGCGAGTAAGCTTGGTCCATGTACGTTTTTTCTCCAAGACTTAAGGCCCATTATCTCCAATTTTATTTTGCACGTGATTCGGAGCATCTTGTGTCAACCTTATTTGAATTTGAAATCTCATTAACCGACATGAGCCAGCCCACCCGTTCCATCTCTGTTATCTCATCCCTAGAAGATCCCGAATTAACATACACCTTTTCTAGAGTAATCCCTGAAATTTCATAGTTGCCTTCCATATGTTTCTCACTTCGAACCCTAGGGTTTACATTGGCCTGATCATCATCAACTGCCGTCTCGACTCGACTGCTTGCTTGGTCGGTCGTTCATCCCCTTCTCCTTCCTTGTGTGGACTGTCTTTTCTGGCCGAGTCCTCCTGAGGAGGAAAGCGTGCACGACTCCAATTAGCTTTCAGCCAATCACCGTATTGGCAAGCATCATTAATGCCTTTCTTGGTTAATGCAAAAGAATCGAGCACAGTGCTTGAGATCATGTCCAAGTAACCCACAGGAATGGCAAAAAATGGACAGCCTTTCGTACTTAAACTTGACCCCATGTGCTCTATCCATCTGATCCAGCCAAGAAAACTCCTCTACGAATAGGCTTAGCAATCGGAATAGTCACCTTAACTCGAATAAAGAAGTTCGGACCCTCTTGTTTTTGTATTCTCTCAACCTCTTCCACCACCCCTAAACAATTACTCACCTCTGCTACAACTTTTGGGGAGGCCATGTCAAAAGGTGCTCCCTATATTTGTATCCACAGAGAAACTGAATCAAACTGGACATTACTCGCAGACATATCCGACTTCCACTTAATCAATATCAGAACCTGATTATCAAAAGTCCATGGTCCACCTCTAAGAATCCGATCCATATCAAATTCCTATTGAATCTTAAATTGGAAAAGATTCAATCCAACTTCCATTATTTGTACTCGGTTCTCCAACCCCCACGCTTTCTTCAGTGTATTTTGCGCAACTCGTTTGTTGAAAGGTTTACATGTAAGAAATTTTCCAATCAAGCTCTGAGAGCAACTTTCAATCTCTTCCTTCCTTCCTTCCTTCCTTCATTCGAAATAGATATGACTTCTTCCTCGTCAGTGATCAGTTTCATGTTTTCCAGGATGTTGGTCACGTCGTTAGCCATAATTCAAGGACACAGAACCAAATAAAATAAAAGTCAGACCCCTAGTTGAACTAAGGGAGGGAAAACCTCGTATAGTAACGAGAGAGAGAGCTCTTACTAGCGAGGAGAGAAAAAGTTTAATGTAATGGTTTATTGTTTTAAAGTTATCAAAACTTTAGAAGTAAATTAAACTATGTTAATAATTTTATTGCACATATTGTAATGCCACATGACAAAAGCATGTTATACGATGTATATATTGTATGGACACTTTTTATAATGAATCTTCTTTTTAAATTGCTAGGAATGTATGGTAATAAACTTTTAATCAAAATAATAATCTTAAACTTTTCAAACTTTGACCATAAATTTCCACTTAGTCCATAATATTAATATTTTGAATATAATTATGGCACTTTACATGATAAAAGCATATGTTATATGACATGCAACACTTAAATTAAACCATTTGGCACAGCCACAACACGTGAAACTCAACTTTTATGATAAACTCTCCTTCAATTTTGTAAGAAACATTTGTTGACAGGAACATTTGGCAATTTTTATTGAATAATACTAGAGATACAAATTATTTTGTAAAAAATTTTACAAACTACTGACGTGGTGAATGATTATTGGTAAATGAAAAAATGATATTAATGGTGAGGTTTAGATGAAAACTAATAAGAAATTGGTCACATCAACATTTTGTAAAAATGTTATAAAATAGTTTGTACTTGTAGCATTACTTATTTTTATTTATTATAATTTTGATGTAAACTACAGAAAATTAAATTTCATTAAATGTAAATTATGTCAATAATTATAATGTGCTTAGTATGTCATATCACACAAGTTCGTGATACAACATGTTTCACTTAGATTGAATCACTTGGCTCAATAATGATATATGATTTATTACAAATTGTAGATCATGTGTAACATGAAATATATTTATTAAAAAAAAATAGTGATTTTATTTATCAAACAATGCACCCCAAATTATAGACAATCATCTAAAGGTCTGTTTGGATACCCTTTTTTTTACCAAAAATTGAAAATTTATTACTGAAAACATTGTAGCAAAATATTAATTAAAAGGCAAAACACTGTTCACTTGCTACTGTTCATGCATTTTTGTGTTTTGGCTGGTCCATGAACAGTGTCATGGAACCAACCAAAAACGCAAACGCATTGCTAAACAAACGCACACTTATTTATAAACCACAGAAAACGTACTTGTTTATGTTATGGCATTAAAAAAAATCACTCTTATGCACTTTTATGAGTTTTATCCACTAGGGACTCAAGGGTGTTTTCTTACAAATTCTATAATTTATAGACAAATAATTAAATTTAAAGTAGTTGATTACATCATTTTATTTATTTATTTATTTATAGGATTAAGTCATCCCATAAAATAATGATTAGTTTCATTAAAAGTATTTTCATCTTTACTGCTCTTTCTCTATATTAAATATGTATAGATATGAGTTAAAGTTAAACATTGCATAGTTCTTATATTAAATATTACACCTCCTAATTTGCTTTTAGTTGAGCCTATCTTAGTAAACATATAGTTAGATTTCATTGTCTCATCACGCTCTTCATGTTTAGTTTTCAAAATATTTGATTTTTTTTTATTTTGATATTATATTATAGAAAAAAAAAACATAAATTTGGGAATTTTATGGTAAATAACATGAAAATTGATAAGTATGTTAACCACAAAAATAAAGTATAATCCAATAGTAGAATTTTATTACATTAGTGAATTAAAAAGTTATTAACTTATTTTATGTAATATAACATTACTTATGCAAATTAAAAATTACAATAATTTTCAATTCATAACCTAAAAAACAACATAAAAATTAATATCATATAATATATAAGCAAGGCACTAAATTTTGTTACGTTAAAAACCTTGTAATAATAAGAAGAAAAAAAAAAGGGTTTTACTAATGTATGCTCTTAGGGCATATATTAATAAATTATTTTTGGAAATTTTATATGAGAAGATGTGACTAACTTTTTTACAACTTTTTCATAAAAAAATCTTAAAATTGATGATTAATATATGCCCTAACAGGATCCCAAAAAAAATGGGATACAGTATAATAAAAACCTCCACAATTAAAATAAATAGGTTTCAACAATTGTCTCGCAGCCAAAACATCAAGAACCAAAGTCCTCACCAAGTATATCTTAAATAACTACGTGCCAATCCAAGGACACTTTTTTCAAAATCACAATGAGCAAGATGAATACTATGCTATTGTAATCTAGAGATGACAATTGAGTATGATGGGGTCGGATTAAGTGTGCTTCACCCCGTCTTACTCAAAGCAGGGAAAACCAATGGAAGGTGGGTGCGAGATAGGATAGGGTCGGGGTAGGTTAGAGAGGTATTTTTCCATTCCTTACAAGCTTATTAAGCTACCTTCAACATCAATGAGGCCAGGGACGAAACCAGGATTCATACTTGGGGGGCCCAAAGCTTAAAACCGAAAAAAAAAATTATGAAAATAAAAACTAACATCTATTTCATATTCAACAAAATACTACATACAAAATAAGTATTTCTTAAACATTTCATATTATAAAACACATCAACAAAGTATAACATACAAAATAAGTGTTTCTTATTTTGTGCGCAATTTTTGTTTAGTCCATATTTATTTTTTTATTTCGTTTTTGTAGTTAAAGGGGTATAAATTTTATTTACTTATTTTCTTGTAGGTCAATATCTAAATATTTTAGAGGATGATAGATAAATATATATATATATATATATATATATTTAAGGGAAAATCTTATTTATTTATTTATTTTTTATTTGGGGGGGGGGGGGCAATGGCCCCCCTCTGCCCTGGGGTAGGTCCGCCCCTGAATGAGGCCAAAAGCCTTGTAGATCAATTAGTTGACACGTCCAGGTGTTTCGAACAAAGACATCTATGGTTCAAATTTCTCACCTCTAACTATAGAATTATAAAAGTAAAATAAAGTAAAGTTTCGACATTAATAAGATAGAGATGAAAAACAAAAGAAGGAACAATCATAAAAGTGCTAAAAGAGAAATAAAACAAGTGTTTTAAGAAATGCTAATAGAATAATTTAACATTTTGCTTATAAATAGGATGTCTATAAAAAATTTTAAAAAAAAAAGAAAAAAAAGAAAAAGAAAAAAGAAGATAACTTTTATATACACACACATTCGGGGCCGCTCATCACCTATCCAAGGCGAGAAAAACCAACACAGCGCAAAGTGGGTTATGTGGGGGTGGAGAAGAGTTTCTTAGTTTCCTTTTCTTTCTTTTTTTTCAATCCCACATACATTTCTGTAGTCACCAAAAACAAAACTGACAATTACCTTTTCTTACATTGAGTATAAAAATAATTAAGTTTAGAATGATAAAATCTTCACAAATTTTTTCATAACCATGCTGAGGTTGCATTATATGAGGTGGTGTCATTATTAGACTGATGTGAAAGTGATATTATTACAATCACTTACGATAGTTACGAAAAATTTATGCCACTAATATTACAAAAAATAAAAACTAATATTACAAAGAAGTAATGTGGCATAAGCACATCACACAATACCACATTTTTATGAGAACAACCAGTTATAGATGATAAAAATAATTTAAAAATATATTGCAAATTTTTTAAAAAAATTAATGAAACTTTTGATGGTAAAGTTTAGAACTTTTTTTTTTTTTTTTTTTTTCTTAAAGAACAAAGTTTAGAACATTGGTAATAGAGCTTTTGTTAACACAAAGACTAGATTGCACTTTTAACCCTTAAAGATAAGTTTGGGTTATTTCCATTTTGGTCCCTTAAGTTTGAAAATTTTTACTTGGTCCACTAAGTTGGATTCTGTTTTCATTTTTGTTTGAAATCTCTCTTGTATCCTAGCTTTCAATCTCTCAGCTTTTACCTAGTTATAAAATATTAGTAGTAACTCTAGTAAGAAAACTAACGTCAATATCATAGCAAATGGTGTACTTGAGCAGAGCTGAGTTAGAGGCATTTCTTGATGGTGAGAGTGGGGAAGACTCAGCCTCTAAATTGAAGGTGAAAGGTTGTCCTTTCCAGAAGTCCTTCACTACCTACAGAGGCAATGCCATTGTGGCTCAGGTACAAATAATTGATAAATGTTGCTGGCATTGCAAACTGAAGCCTCAATGATTCATATTTGTTTTGTGTTCTGTGTTTTAAGCTTGACCAGTAACCTTGCGGTCCCATAATGTGTTATTACCAGGCATGCTCAGCCAATGAGGTTTAAGTACCTGTTAGGTGTCTGATTTGTGTACACAATAGAAGTTTTAATGTTTGGTAATGTAAATAAAGATTTTTAACAAATACATGCATATGATGACTGGACTAAAGCCAAATCTACTTGGTACAAATTTAATAGCTTTGCTCCACAACTTGTTTGTTAGTCTTTGATAAGCAACATGACTTGTGCTTTGTTGTTCTACTCTATGTTCAGAGCTTTTAAACCATGCTTTTCTTTTGTGACCTTATATATCTTGTTGAACTCAACTTCAACGGTTGAACCACATAACTCTTGCTGGGGAAGTTATATGTATATATTGCAGAATGACATAATTATCAGTCATGTTCATATCTCAATAGATTCATCAAATTTCTCATACATAATTTTTTTTTTTCTTTTTCATATTAATCATTGATTATTTATCTTGTAATTCCTTAATATTCACTACGATGCAGCCCATCATTGCTTCAAGTGTGAACTAGGCAGGTATAACAGCAAGTTCAAGAAAGAGTTATCTGCAATGGCCAGTTTATGACTCTGGATACTAATTTACCTCCCCAGCCCAGCTCCTATGATCAATCAAACTGTCTCAAAGAAGACTAACCCAAAAATGGGTGTCTAAGATTTATTGAAGGAACCATATGAATACATTTTCCATAAGTAGCATATAAAGCTTCTCAATTAAATCCACATGTTAACATATAATTAAAAAATTACTGGCAAATGTTACATGTAAATGTTCAACAGAGTTGCTACCAGCAAAGAGAAGGCAACTTGAAGGAGAAGTTGGTGGGCAAGTGACCGGTCCTTCTTATATAATCTGCTTTCTCAGAAGTTCTCACAGCTTTCTCATTCAGTTTAGCCTCTGCATTTGAACGCTTTTCTTCAGATATTCTTCTAGTAGCAGCAAGTTTGTTTGCACACCTTTCTTGTGCCCTAGCTTTCACTCTCTCAGCTTTCACCTAATTTCAGAATACTAGCAGTAAGAAAGCTAAATAGCTAATGTCTACATCATAGTAAATGGTGTATTTGATTAGGTGAATTGTTGCAGCTATTGTAAGTCATAAATGATATTATTTCAGAATTCAGAGGGACTCTGAGCAAGAGCAATTACCGCTGCAAGCTTCATCAGATGCATCATGTGGGAGAGAGGCATTTGCAGTCAACACATATATTTTCAAGCTTTCAATGCAGCTATCCTGGTCGCATTCATCATAGGTGGATATTTGTCTTTACATGTCTAATTGAACTAATAAATGAACATTCTATGCTTTTCTAGTTCTTTTATCTTATGATGAAAAACATATTTATATGGTGATTACATGTTGGATTAGATATATATCATTTTCCTAGTTATCAAAAGAGACCTTACTAATGCTGGTTCATGGAAACCACAATTAGAAATTGGATTACAATTACATTGTTAAATTAGACTCATATCCTGTTGATGCTGATTTCAAGAATATGTATACTATATGAACTATACAAGTTCCATGAATGCCTGAAATTTCCTTAAGTAAAGGCATCTAAAACGCCTAAATTTATATATTAAATGATAACATTGTCCTGGGTTAGAGAGGTGCTTAATTAGGTGTAATTAACATGCTTGTGTTGCGAATCACTAAAAATAAAATAAAAGGCTTGTGTTGTAGGCATGAAGGTGAAGGGGACTTAGCAATATCTCATATGAGATCTAGTTTGGCTAAATGCCATGGAGATATAAATCATAATTAAAAATATTGCTGCAAGATATCGAAGCCGAGAATTATAGGAGTACCTCCATTTTCTTCAATTCCATCTCAGCTTTCCTCTTCTCATGATTTTCCCATGCTTGTATCTTCAACTCTTCACGCTTGTACCTACAGATTCATAACAAACAAACATATCATATGACCACTTGTTAATCGATTTTACTGTGGAGAACTTGCCCCCACCAGCCTTGACATTGAGTAGTTCATAATGTTGCCTAATTGAGTAGCATAAGAAAAAGAGTTCACCTTGCTATGTATTTGGTACGTTCTGCTTCATCCCAAGCCACTGCTCGGCTTTCTAGAGGACTCAATGTTTTAGCTTGATCCAAATTCTTGTTCCTCTCGCAAGCATTTGAGTCTCCTCCACACTGTCTGGTTGTGCAACTCCCCCTGCCAGAGGGGTTAGTATCTCCTCTGCCATCAGTGGATGTTAGACCTGTCTGATAGCCCTCATGACCAGCTTGCTTTCCATGTTGGCACCTAGCTGGAGTGGATGATCCAGAAGCTATTGGGCTCCTTGTTGCAGGAGTTGTGGCTCTAATAGGTGTGGCAGTTCTTGAAGGCTCTAAGCTTCCAATTGGGGTCATCTCAGTCCCCATGTCCCTCACACATATTGATCGGACAGGAACAGTTGGTGTTGAATTCTCTAAAGGCTTATTTATACGCCAAACTGACTCATCACAATCTACCTTCTTTGTCTCAGCTTTACATTGAGCTTCCACTCCATTTTGTTCTTCTTCTTCTTCACCACTCGAATAGTCCTGCTCTTTTTGTGGAACAGGAGCTATTAGTCTCAAATCATCAGCATTCGAATTCCGTGGCTTAGTAGTTTTGGATTGGTTTTTCTCTCCCACTGATCTTGACAACCCAACCAGCCATTTTTGTGCATCATCCCACTTTGATGGTGTTGGTTTGCTCAAGGCATTTCGATGATGGGAACTGCGAGTGTACGTAGCTCCGTTCCCTTTGTGAAACTCAAAGTTGATGTTATTGCTAGTTGAAATCTCCTGTGTTGAACCATGGTTATAGCACCCCTTATCCTCTAGAGATCTCATTTTTCACTCAAAAAAAAAAAAAAAGATCTGCCTCACTCACAGCTAACTGGCTTGGGCACAGACACTCACCCAAGTTTTTTTTTTTGAGAGGGAAACACTCACCCAAGTTATAGATGACTATACTACAACAAAAAATACTCCTCTCTACTTTGACTCCTTTGAACTCTGCAATCTACCAAAATAGATCTTATTCCTAGGCAACTCAATATGGTCCAGCTCCTATATATCTTGATAAGTCCTAGTCAAAAAAAGGGGAAATTTTTTCCTATCTTGAGAACGTTGGACACATCTGACTTTGTACAAAATGAGATCTGGGCATTAGACATTAGTCCCAAACCAATAGTCCTAGAAACACTCACTATTTTATGAGTCAAAGACTTATATGACCTGGTTAGCTAAGCTTTGTGAAGTAGATGTTCAATGGTATATAGCTAACGTGACACCCAAATAGTGTTACTGTTTCCACCCACCAGATAGAGAAAACGTATGGTTTACCTTTACAAGCAATTAATACTCTCAATTGCTAGAACTGTAGTATAAAACGAAAGCCAATAATACTCAGCAAGAACCTCCAAATATCTGAAACTTCCTTCACTGCAGCAATGGACCCATCTGAAATTTATCCACAGAGATGACCAAACCAACCCCACAAGTAAAAAAGGGAAATCCCAAACATCTATATTAACCAAAAACGAGAAAAACCCAGCTTCAAAAACTAATGCTAAATGCCCATGATACGGTTTTTAATGTTGAAATTGAAACTGTAAGAATGCATTAGAGCTTCATATTGGCCGACCAAAAAGATTGAAGTTTGACCAGTTGAACTACACTACACAAATTGCCAGATGGGTTTTGCAGAACACAGCTTACCTGCAGAGAATAATAATACCTTAAAACCATGGAATTTAGAGAGCTGCAGGACTAGTGATGAAAAGAGTTGAGATCCATTGTACATTATAATAGTAATAACACAAAATTTCATAGTCACTTGAACCAGCCAAAATGTGGCAGAAATGGGTAAAATTTTTTTGTAATAGAATAATTATTTTGCATGGGAATTGGTGAACTTTATTACTGTATCGACTACCGAGTAATGCATGGGTGGTGTGCAAGTGCAAACTCACAATTTACCTTTACTACTCACGGAATCTAGGGAAGTGTTTCTGTGACGAGGCAGTTTGGGTCCAGTGATTTCAGTGCATTAGACCCGTTAGATAGTGACATATATGTATAAAAATGAACACATATTACAATTTTAATGAGGCTAGCGTCACTAGACCTAGTCCTGGCCCTGTGATATAGACAAAAATATAGTACTTAATTGAGTGGGAAATATATTGTAGTACTACTCCCTAGGAAGAGAGACTTTGTTTTCAAATACGAATGTCCTTTTTAACGGTTACATTGTGAAAGTGGCATTTAATGGATGATGCATGGACGGTGCAAGATGGCAAGAATGGTTTACCCAAAAAAAAAAAAAAAGGGGGGGGGGGGAATTATTGTATATTTTCAGAGCATCATAAATGTGTATTTTTTCCTCTTATATAAATGGTAGATCTCACTAATTAAATTCATGGTAGAATCTACTATTTATGTGAGAGAGAGGAGTATGTATTTATGGTACTATGAAAGTAACTAATAATTTTCCAAAAAGAAGAAGGAAGGCATGATACATGAGTTTCAGGAAGGCATGACACATGAGTGATCACTATTCACTTCTCCTCATTCCCGAATCAATAAGTCTACGGGCATAACTAATTAATTTCACAACAATTTTTTATTAATACATAATTCAATAGTTATAATCAATCAAAAAAAAATTTCAATAGTTATAACGATAGAAGGAAAATGATTTGAACTCTGAATATTTTCTTTAGAAATAGGAAAAATGTGCCAACTAGTAGAGCAAAAAAATTCTTTTTCTCAAATAAAAATAAAAATAAAAACTCTTAGAAATTTCACAACAAATTTTATAACGGTTTAAGTGGTAGTTTGTGATTAGTAATTAAAGTAATGTTAATGATGGTCTTATATGAAAGTAATGTATTATAAATCATAATTTGTCACCTCAACAAAAAGTATGAAAAAAAATGTGAAATTTGTTGTATATGTAACACCGTTGTACATAAATTTATTTAATATAATCTATTATTATGCGAGTGAAATGAGTAATACGTTGACCAGTCCATTAAATCTTATGTTATATGCAATCTAGGGATTGATAATGGAATTTTCTTTTCTTTCTCTCATAACAAAAAAAAAAAAAATATATATATATATATATATAGTTCTTAATGTGAAATATTATAATTGATATATAATAAAAATAACATTAACTATTAATTCACGTAACAAGTGATTTTTTTTTTATCACGTCTTAAAAATTGGAAAAAATAATCTGTGCTTTTTTAAGTTATAACATGTTTTTGTTTATAAAATATTGTGTGCTGCTATGTGGTTTCTGAGTTCTGACCCTTTCACGTGGCCACTATATGGATCGCAGTTGTGGGTCTGAATGGTACAAATGGTTTAAATAAACGATTGATTGGATGCATTATATGGCCCATCTTGACCAGGTCTTGGACTCTTTGGTACCACTAGAGTCTAGACAGTGATGAGTGAATGAGTCTGTAAATGAACTCAGATGCACACTGCACTGGTCTCCATCTTTAACTACTACTATAGTGTGAGATCAGAGGCATTTAAATCACATGCTGCCATGTTTGGCAATGCCTTTTAGAACTTAAAACAGACCCCGCCTTCTGATTAAGCCATTTGGTTATGAACTTTCAATTTTGTAAGAAGTCATTGATGTTGATTATTGCATGCAAAGAAGAGAGACTACCGTGTTGTTATTTATTATCAAATTGATTGGACATGGTTGTTTTTATCTTCTCACTTCTGAGTCATACATATCACATGAAATGGTGCAGGGTTCTGATATATATGGATTATGGTGACATGACATAATGGAGACATGATAGGAGGGTTGAAATGGCCCAAGTGCCGCCCGACATGCATGGAGTTGTCCTAGCAGACAAACGAAGCCTTGAAATTTTCGTGTTCCAAAGAGTCGTTGTGACTGAATTTTGGAGGAAACTTTTGTTTGTTGCCAATAGAGTTGTTCCATGTTTAGAAGCTATGTATTTTATAGAGGACAATATATCTCTCTCGAAATTAATTTAGATAGAAACTCTTTAAACTTCTTTTATATATTTCTATTAAGTGTGAATTTCGAAAATCTAATAGTTTGATTATATGTTCTTTAAATTCTTAGTACGCATTTTAAATTTCATTCAAGTCGGATGTTATTTACTATTCAATCAGTAAATTTATTTTTTATGCGTAATTTTAGACCACAAAAATTAGAAATTTAAATTTTATTGTTGATGACATAGTTATTGATCTTTGATCTTTTTGAAATTTTGCAAGTATGGAGAATATAATAAGAATATGTAATTCAAATGTGAGATTTTGAAAATTCACATCCAATAAAAAATGATAAAAGGAGTTTCAAGATTTTCTTTCTAATCAAGTTTGAAGAGAAACATTTTCCATTTAAAAATTCTTACATGTGACTATATGTTGCCATTGTGTATTTGGCATGTTATAATTATGATTTTGTTATTATAGAGATAATATGTCATCATAGGAGCATCCACGTGTGTTAATCAAATTATTATCAAATCATTTAAATAAGTTGCATGACTATTTAATAGTTCATTCCATTAAAAATACAAGTGAATGTTCATTTGAGTTGCCACATAGTTCATTGGAGAAACTTTCCACTAACTCAATTTGGTGAAAAAAAAAATTTCTGTAAATGAGATGTGAAATTTATGAGTAGTTTAAGCTTACTTATAAATAAATAAAAACTTGTTTTGTATGTTTATTTAACAAACAAGCTAAATTTTAGCCAAAGTTGAAACTCAATTATTAAATTAACCAATATGTAAACAAACTTGTTAAGTATAAAATTGGTTGTGTGTGTGTGTGGCTAAGAGCCTTGTACTTGCCTCTTAGTGTTCAAATCTCCTTTCCTTCGTTGATCAAGTTACACCCTTTATTAATGCTAGTAAATTGCCCGTGCGATGCATGAATAATTTTGTAATATTTTATTTAAGATGGTTTTGAAAAATGTTACACATATATTATAAAGAAAAGTTAATCTAAATTAGAGTAAAGAAATGTATACATTTTGAGATATTAAAAATAAGTTTAGTAGCCTTCTCAAGGTAAGATTTTTTTTTTTTTTTTTGGGTTTTAAATCATGAAACCAAAAGTAAATGCAAAAGAGTAATAGGATCGTGAAAATCAACTAATTTGTGTTGTGTTCACAAATTTTATACCATGAAATGAAAGTATGTCCAACTCTCTCACTATTTTCCATTCATCAATAGTGCGATATTAAGACATAATAGTGTGGTTAAGTGAGTATGAATGTGTCTTATAGATGATTTAAAACCATGGTAGAATATAATTTTATATTGCGCACCAAATATTCTCTCTACTTATATACTCAAGACAAAAACTATCCAATCAAATCATCCAAACCTAAATCATATTTAACCCCTTAATTTAAAAAGAAAAAAGAAAATAAATTACCCGTAGGGATTTTGGTGGCTTGATGGTGGTGAGAGGCCAATATGATGGAGGTGTCAGTCTCTCATATTCCTCTCTCTCTCTCTCTCTCTCTTACAAATGCTTTGTCAATCTCGGGTCTTTTATTTTGGTAATAGTGAAATATTGTGTTTCATTTAACAATCCACAACATTTTTGTGTCTCTCTATCTCTCACCAGGGCCTTATCTAGTTAATTATTACTATTAGTCCTTAATCAATTTTTTTTTTTTTTTTGCTTTTGTTTTTAATACTAAAACAGTGGGTATACTAAAAGATATTAAGACAAGAGAAAAATGTGTTGTAAACTTAAGCAACTAATGAGAGATTAATGAGATAATGGTAAAAATAAGTTAATGTGAACTTTTGGATAACAATAAAAAAAACTTAATGAAAAGAGGTAAAAAAAAAGGGGTATAAGGAAATAATATAATTAATCTAATGGTTGATTTGTCACACTACTCTTTTAATGAAAATTTTGTTGGAGATCAAAGCGGTAAACAATAAAATAAACAATGTGAATGTATAATGAACAAAGAAGGAACTTCGGTGGCTTAGAGGCATGATAAGATTGTTGTCCTTAAACAACCCCACATAAGGGTTGCTAATGGATTAAGGAAAACTTCCCTAATATAATTAAACCTTTTGGCCTTTACAAATATATATTTTGAAGAATACCCACAAAATTTTTAGTGTTTCTAATATATATATATATATATATATAGACTATGAAAGAGTTACAAATAAAGTGTTATGACTGTTAAAAAATAGTTAGAAACGATCTCTCAATGGTCACAAACATTTAAAAAGCAAGTGTGCAACTCTTGGCAATAAATTTTGCAGAAAGCGCAATTTTTACATAATCACTTTTTGAAATTATACAAAAACTCTCGGTATACTCTTGATCAATTGAAAAACACAATTTCATTCAACCTAATGTCTACCCAAAGTCTACCAAAAACACTATAAATTAATACACTTTCCACGAAAAAAATTGGCTTTTGCCCCTTTCAAAAAAACAATCTAGCATTTTGCCCTCTTTCCCAAATTAATTAAAGAAATGTCCCTCTTTTGAAACTCGATTTTCTCAAAATCGAGTTAAGCCCTATAGTGACATTTTTAAGGATCCTATAGTGACGTTTTAAGGACTTATAGTGTCGTTTTGTTATCCAATTTCCATGAAGTCGAGTTATAGGTAAAAAAAAGAAAAAAAATTGCATGTAACTCGACTTCATGGAGATCGGATTACAAAACGCCACTATAGGTCCTTAAAACGTCACTATAAGCTCCTTAAAACGCCACTATAGGACTCCAAAATTTTTTTTTTTTTTTTGCTAGGTTTTTTTTTGAAATGGGTATTTGCCCATTTTCTCCCACTTTCCACTTGCTTTTCTATTGTTTCTTTCAAATATCTCTCCTAAAGAGATATTAACACTCTTCTACTTCCAAAATGAGATCAAATAATATTCTTCCACTATTAATGTGGGATCAAACTTGTATTACAATATACTTGGATATACAAAATATCACTTATAATTACACCATGTGTGTGTCTATTGGGGGGGGGAGGTGTCTGAAGGGACAATATTTAGAAGAAAGTTCCTACAATCCACATTTTATTTTAGTCACATGACCTACTTATTAAACATATAATTTTTTTTATGTGTTTAATAAATCATGTGATTTAACAGACATGAATAGTCTTATGAATTGTCAAAAATGGGTTAGAGGAGATTCATTCAAACTTAGGTAAAGTTTCTTAAGTATTGTATTTTAAGTTCTCCAATTGAATTTAACCATGTGGTTGCATTACCAAAAAATCACATGGTTGAATATAATTGTTATTGAAAAAAATAACATTATCAAATTTAAATAGGAATCTAAGGAAATGGATCTTTTGTATACAGATATAAACAAATTAAACGGACCCATGTGAGACCAAGGGGCCATGGCCCATGGCCATTACACACCCCTTTTCCCTCAAATTTGGTTTTTATTTAATAATAATAAATAAATATGTAAAATTTGTCTCTTTAAGAATTCAATTGGTCCAAAGAGACTAAAAAAAAAAAAAATTTGAAATGATCAATCAGCATATAAATTGTGGCTCCCCTCTAAACAAAAATATTTTTAGCCCAACAAATTTCATAAATTTGTTTTCTATGCTTTTGGTGCTTTATGCAACTTTTTTTGAGAAACAACTTAATGCAACTAAAGTCCTTAGTGAACCCCCAAAAAACAATTCCTAATCAGCATAAATTTAGGGTAAACTGAGAAATAAGAGGTCAACCTTCTGGAAAGATATAATTATTTTATTTATATTATAAGGCAGTTTATTGCTTTTATAAATGTATCTGCACAAGTGAATGCTTCCCTTTTTTCTTTTTCTTTTTTATCAATATATTTCATATCAGTTTTTTTTTTCCTTCAAAATTTTGATGGGATGATGATAGATGCACACTTATCATTATTTGTATTTATCATTATTTCTTTATGAATTGTGTCAAATTGTTCCTACGAATCAACGACCTATCAACTTGTTTACAGAGTAATTTGTACTTGTCTATACTATTTATATTGCAACTACAGAATGGGCATTTTTTTGTCTTTAAAATTAATATTAATTTTAACATCACTGTTAACTATGTTAGATTTCATCTATTATGGGAACTATTTTGAGATATATAATATCAAAAGGTTAGGGATTAAAGCGATAATGTGGATCATTTTGAAATATGAGATAAATGTTAGAGACCATAATAATAATAATAATTAAACATTGAAAAAAAAAAAAAAAAAACCATGGGTCAACTTGATCATCCCTTTACTACCGCATATCTTTGATGTGATGGTCACTCTACAAGTATAAGTGCTTGTGAGATGTGGGAGGCAAAGGCCAGAGTTCAAGTCTCCAAGAGAGAGTTTCACACATATATACACTTAAATTATGTTAGAATAGATTCTATTTTGTATAAAAATAAAATAAAAAAACTTGATCATCCCTTTGATTTAGGAGTAATTATTAAGTATTCACCAAGTACAACGATACAATGCTCCTTCCTACTACATTTATGGTAGGTCCAACTGATTAAATTTATTGTGGGATTCATTATGAACATAAAAAGAAATGAGATCACATACTCCAATAATACATAATAATTTTACTTGATTTATTAGGTCCGATTTAAGTTAATCAATTTTTCTATTTTGAAAGTTATCATGAATTTTGAGTAAAATTTGTAACGTGACTTTGTGTTAGACTTAGAATCTCATTCCTTACCCCATGCAATTTAAAATATAAACTCTAATTCCTGAAACAATAATGCTAGTATATCATACATTTTCACACACGATCACAATTGTCCTACGTGGTAAACTATGAGGGACGAAAAAAAATGGTGAGTTCATGTGATAGTAACAAACAACCAATTATAATTTGTCACATAAGATAATTATAGCAAATTATGTAAAAATGCGTGGTAATAGCATTATTGTTGCTAGGTATTTACATTTTACCCTCCCGATTTGGATGAGTTAACATTCACATTGGTAGTACTAAAAAATTTAGTTTTTACCAACTAAAAAAATTATTTTATCTATTTTAAATACCTCACTTTACAATACACTCAATATTAAAAGTACTTTTTTTTTTTTTTTTTTAAATCGCTTCATTTAAAATACTTTTTTAATCATTTTGTAAACCGTATAAATTTTAAATTTTACTAGTAGCACTGTAGCAGTGTTCTGAATGCTAAAATAACATTTTTAACATTTTTGCTATTAATGTGTCTGTCTGTCTCTATCTGATTTGAGTGGCCTTGTCAAAGAGGCATAAGGCGACGTCGTTTTGCTGCTACCGCTGCAAAGTTCAAACATTGTTGTTTTTTCCCAGTTACTGTGTCATGATGAGGGTTTTGGGGTTTATCAACAACAGCTTCAATGGCCTCCAAAAACACAAAGGTATTGCCAAAATCAAATTCAAAGCAAACCCACTTGGGTTCAATCAATTTCGAAGCAGAGGCTTATCAGACTCCAAGTTTTTCAATGGCAATGATACGGTGCTTCCGGTTCTTATCGTTGGTGCTGGACCAGTCGGTCTCGTTCTCTCTATACTTCTCACCAAACTGGGTATGCCTCTCTGACCCATTATGTTCTTTTTCATGTTCTTTCTCTTGGTGACTTGTTTGGTTGCCCAGAAAGTGTGGGAAGTGAAAACGAAATCTGGGTTCTTGCTTTTATTCAATGTTTTGTTAGTTTTAAATTTCACTTTTTGTTTTCTGTAAAGATAAAAGATTGTGTTTTTTTTTTTGGTGGGTTAGTAATAAAATGTGAATAATGAGAGTGTAAAGCTTGCTGGCAATATTGGTGCTTTTACTGTGTGTTAGTTCTATGTGTTATTGGAAAATGAATACTTTTTTTCTTTTTTTTTGTGTGTGTGGAGTGTTGTGCTGGTATTGCATTTGAGTTGGGGTGTGTTAGAGTGTGGAAAAGGTGAAGCATCGTTTTCAATTTTTCAATTTTGGACTTTCTTGTAAGAGATTATTAGTATTATCCTTTTTTTTTTTTTTACCGTGAATTGCCATTCATTGAAATATTTTTTGGATTTCCCTTGCACTTTGATGTGAGAGATGCATTTTAATTATATGCAAAAATTTTATGGTCTTTTTAGGTGTCAAATGTGCAGTTTTGGAGAAAGGCAAGAGTTTTTCTAAACATCCACAGGCACACTTCATCAACAATCGAACAATGGAGGTTGATTATCATATATGAAAGATAAAATTCATTTGGGCTGGTTAAAAATAAGCTCTAAAAAAATTCTTTTGTTTGCTAAGCAGTCACTTTACAGGTTCCAATTTCATTACAAACGTTTTGATTTACTTATCAGGTGTTTCGAAAGATAGATGGGCTGGCAGAAGAGATCCAGAGGTCTCAACCTCCTGTAGAACTATGGCGAAAGTTTATATATTGTACTTCGCTCTCTGGTTCTATTCTTGGTTCAGTGGACCATATGCAACCTCAAGGTGTGATTGATCTCTTCAGTATTTCAATATTGCCACTCGTAAGGCAATTTTCTTATGTTTAATTATTGCATGACAATCAGTCTTCCTTGTAGATCTGTAGAGATTAAATAATGGGATGTGCTTATTTTTATATGTGAACTGTGAAGTCGTGGCCCTCGAAAGATTAAGCATGACCTGATTCTCTTGTTTCTTGGAACCAGATTTTGAGAAAATTGTGAGTCCTATCTCTGTTGCGCACTTCTCACAGTACAAGTTAACTGCATCACTACTTAAGCAGCTAGAAGATCTTAGTTTCCATATTCATACATCAGAAGCCTTTGAAGGCCTTAATTGTAGGCCCCTCAAGGGACAGGAAATTTTAATGGGGCATGAGTGTGTATCCATTGATGCCACTGGTCAATGTGTTGATGTCACCGTTGCTTTCCTCAAGGAAGGGAAGTACATGGAGAAGAATATTCAGTGTAATATCCTTGTTGGTGCTGATGGTGCAGGAAGTACCATACGAAAGCTTGTAGGAATAGATTTGAGAGGTGAGAAAGACATGCAAAAGCTTGTCAGTGTTCATTTTCTGAGCAGAGACCTTGGACAATACTTGATAAATGAGAGACCTGGTATGCTATTTTTTATCTTCAATACTGAAGCCATTGGGGTCCTTGTTGCTCATGATCTCAAGCAAGGGGAATTTGTATTACAGGTATTGCAATATTAGATAATGACTCTATTTTAATTTGCACCATTTTCAGAAATTTTAAATTACTGGCTGCTCATTATCTTACAGATGCCATTCTATCCACCTCAGCAAAACATTGAAGATTTCAGCCCTGAGGTACTTCTGTTCACTACAAATAAATAAATAAATATATATATATATTTGAAAAAAAAATGAAACAAGATAAGTCTATTTTTAACATTGTCAGTGTCCTAACTTGTCTTCTCAAAGATAAAGGACAATTCCTATTTAGTTTGAGAAAGTGAGAAGCTATTAGTTACACTCCTGATACTTTACATGTGATGAACATGCTGGGCATTTGTGAGGCATAGTTATGAAATTTATTGTTAGTTTTCTGTGAAGGATTCAACTTTTTGTAGATATGCAAGAAGTTGATATTCAAATTGGTCGGTCGAGAGCTTTCAGACATAGATGTGATCGATATAAAGCCATGGGTGATGCATGCGGAAGTTGCTGAGAAGTTTGTATGCAATGACAATCGAATAATACTAGCTGGTGATGCTGCTCATCGGTTCCCTCCAGCTGGTGGTTTTGGTAAGTAGCCCTCTTTTTGTGTCAACGGTGCAATTCCTCTAGTCTATTGATGAATTTTTTTCCCCAGAAGTTCGTAGCAACATTGTGACTTATAATACATCAAAGTTACACAGAAAAAATCATGAATCCTTAGGTGTGGGATTTTATTTATTTATTTATTTATTTATTTTTATGCAATAAAATTGTTGGGAAGAACCTGTTGTAACACTTTGTGATGTGTGCCTCTCTAAGGATGCTCAAGTTGCTAGCTTTATGCTTTTGTTTTGGTGGACGTGGACTCTAGTAATGCATTGTAATGTGATATGTGTTATTTATGGTGTTAACACATGAGGGAAAGGCTGTGTGTCATGAAGCTACCATATTGATATGTTTACACTTTACAGCTTATTTGAGGTTGTATGTGAATTTGAGACAAAATATTTTGGGGTTAGGATGTAGGATTTAGTGACATCAATAGAATACTCTTGTTTTTGAAATGAATGAAGGAACTTTTTGTAGTGTACAAAAATATTTAAAACGATCATGCGTGTGGAGGTCAACAACCATTTATAGCGCAAAAGTGCTAATAATTTGAAGTTTTCTATATGCTGTGCAACTGATGGTTAACTGAGTCATTACGTTTCCATGCCTTCTCGTAATCAGAAGTCATAGAAAGTAACAAGTATCAGAGTTAAATACATATAGACATAGTATTGGGTTGGATCTTGCACAGTACTGAAACCAGATGGCCTTTTAGGCAGGACTCAAGAAAAGGGTCCACGTCCTGCTTGATGATACTACTTGTGGCAAGGGGAGGACTATTCCTAGTTATTTTGGTTAATACCGAAGAAAAATAATCAGTTGAACAATTTTACATGACTTATGCAGGAATGAATACTGGCATTCAAGATGCTCATAATCTTGCTTGGAAAATAGCTTCTGTTGTAAAGGGTATTGCACCAACTTCAATACTTGAAACTTATGAAACGGAACGTAAGCCGGTATTACTTTCTTCCACATTTTTATTTTGGTGCATGTTGCAAATTAATTTTTAATTTAAATAAATTTTTAATTTCTATTATTCTTCATCATCAGATTGCCATCTTCAATACGGCACTTAGTGTGCAAAACTTCAGAGCAGCCATGTCAGTTCCAGCTGCACTTGGTCTTGATCCAACTATTGCAAACTCTGGTAATCAATAAATATAGCCACTGATTCAAGCCTTTTGGACCCTGAGATGTTTTCACTTCCTTGTTCATTACTCATTAGTGACATGTAGTTATAATTGTCCCTTCTGCTGGAATTGCAGTACATCAAGTCATTAATAGTGGAGTTGGTTCTGTTTTACCTTCTGGACTACAGAGGGCAATTCTGGATGGAATTTTTACAATAGGCCGTGTACAGCTCTCTGAACATCTTCTGACTGAAAGCCATCCACTTGGATCTATGAGGCTTGCTAAATTAAGACATATATTTGAAGAAGGAAAGAGCCTTCAACTCCAGTTCCCTGCCGAGGATCTTGGTTTCAGGTGTAACCTCTTTTCAATTTCTATCTTTGGTGCAGCTACTTCATTGAAAATTCTTAAAGTTGATTTCAACCTTGTGCTGAAATTCCTGATATGATTAAAAAATTTAACTAGTCCTAGACTCCTAGTGTTCTGTAGCTGTAACTAATATTGTGGCTTTGTAGACAAATCTGATGAATGGATCATCAACTGAATGAGCGTTATCTTTATAACCATCTAATTCTAGGCCACTGATTTAGGTACCGGAAGGGAGCACTAATTCCTGAGAGTGACAGTGTGCTGGGTGCCCCAGAACTGCCTACTGGTCGTCGGAGGGACTATGTTCCTTCTGCAGATCCAGGGTCAAGGCTGCCCCATATGAATGTGAAGGTGTTATCCAATTTATCAAATGAGGTATGTAGTCACTTTGGTTTTGTTTCCATCTGATAATGTTTTCAGAGGGTCCAAATCTTGCTCAGAATTACCTCTAAGGGTCCTTTCATCATCCCAGATGTTAGATTAATCAGATCACTATTTTAGAAACCGGGAATTCTATGTCCCAGTTGCTCATCCAGCAATTAGACTAAATTTAAAAATATTTTAATGGCACGTGTAAAGCTTGTGGGTGCTTAAGTGCTTATAAATGGTAGCATGTCGTGTTTTCCATTTTTGTTAATTTATTTTCAAGTTTTTTTTGTAGGAGATCTGTTCTACGCTGGATCTTGTATCCGGAGACAAAGTTGAGTTCCTTTTGATTATTGCACCAGTTGAAGAGTCTTATCATCTTGCTCATGCTGCATTCAAGTTGGCTAAGGAATTTGAAGTTTCTGCTAAGGTATGTGTTTTACGGTCTGCTGGTACTAAAGGAATTGAAGAAGGAAGTAATGCTGCATTGACACCTTGGGAGAATTACATAGATGTTGTGGAAGTTAAAAGGTCATCCACTTCACCATCATGGTGGGATATCTGTCAGATGACTGACAAAGGAGCCATCCTAGTTAGGCCTGATGAGCACATTGCTTGGCGTGCAAAGTCGAGAGTTGTCGGGGATCCTATTATGGAGATGAAAAGGGTTTTTTCTGCAATATTGGGTGTAGATTCTACCAAAAGATAGGAAACCATATACTAACACTATGACCTGTATTTGAATTCTGCACATGCTTTGGAAGGAGATGTCTTACCTGCAAGTAGCTACATACCTCTTGCAATCTGGATGTGCAGGCCTGATTGATTTATTCTTTCATGAGATAGATTAAATTTTGAATAAGTATAGTGATAATCTTTTCCACGGTTGTTGAGATGATAAACTGAGTGGTGGGTAATAAAAGTAGTGTTAAGTGGTGAGTTTATATTAAAGCAATTGTTCACCTCTCAAAAACTTGCTGTCTTATTAAGTTGTGAGAAAAAGTTGTATAAGAGCCGTTTAATATTTTGGCTGGGAATAACCAGAATACGTTGTATATGTTTCTGCCATTTTAAGCTTGCTAATGCCAAAAGTAGTGGTATATATCAATATGCGATATATTCAGTACCTATTTAACCTTTTGTTTAGTTTATATTCTGTATGTAATCCTCTCTCACAGCATGTGTAGGTATAATTATACAAATTCCCTGTTGTAAATAAGCTCAAATTTGTTTAATAAGAAAATTAATCAAGCTTAAATGTAATCTAGCTTGTTGATGCATTCAAGCCCGAATTATATTCGGAATAAGACTATAAATGAATCACATTGAAATTTTACCACCCTAATTGGTATTTGTACAGTTGCTGGTGAGTGATTGGCTCAAAAAATATAAAATCAAAGTCTTTGAGATGGGACAGAGCCAGATGTATTACTGCATTAATATTTAACGAGATTTAGGAAAAATCTTAGATAATTTGTTTGCTTTTTTCTTTGTTTTACATTACTATTTCATATTTTAGAAGGTAAGGAAGATTATTAGATGTATCATGTATGCTTTCTGTTCGTTTTAAATATGGTTCATGGAAAAGATGTAGCAATTCTAAAGACGAGAAATAAATGGGAGAAGGGGAAAAAAAAAACTCACATAGGTGAACCCAGGTACCAAATAAAATAAATATGAGAAAATGATACAATCAGCTATGAAGGGAGAATTCAGCAAGCGGGTGTTACTTTATTCATGCTGTTAGAAATTGGAAGTCCTTCCTTTGGGTGGGTGTATTTTTTCCTGAGCTAAAGAGATTTAAGATTGCAGGATCAGAAGTTAAAAAAAAAGGACCAAAAGCATCCTTATTTCATGCCCTTAGTCACATATTATACACTGCCACAAAACATAACTTCAAGTCATCCAAATAACATAAGCATTGGCGGATCTTGAAGTTGCTTTTACAAAGGGATTTTTACAAGGGTCACAGAGACCAAAATATGGCTCAAGGCTTAGTAATATCAAAGCAACAATTGTATTGTCATCAAATTGGCATTGTACAAGCAAGATTTTTCCTTTCTTTTGGAAGGTTAAAATGGTTTTGTTACATCAAACACTATTCAATCAATCAGATTACACCTTCTGAATGCTAGGGTTTATACGAAAAGAGAGTAGTTCAATACAAGAACATGCTAACATGATTATAAAGTTTTGTATTCAAATGTAAAATAGCCACTCTCAGCAACGGACCTGCTGAATTGCAATTCTGTCCAACTGCTTAATCAGAGATGCTGCTTGATGATATCCATGATCTACTAGAGCTGCAAGCTTATCTGGTAAACAGGTTGATCAAATGGCCAATAACTCCCGTGACAATACCAAGCAAGCAGCCAGCAATAACCTGTAATCAAACAATGATATAAAAGAATGACAACCACCACCAACATAGAAACAATTCATTTCACAGCTTCTCTTCAAGGTATGTTAGTTATAAATAGGATCCGGATCCTCAAATCACAACTTGCAACTCTGTTCCTTGATAAGCTAAGGAGTTGAACCAAATGATACATTCCTAGAAGGTGAAAATTATAACCATCTAGAAGTACTAATCCTGAAGGGACCAGCAATACAGCAATATGTCATATTAGGCACACCGTGAACTCAATATAAATGAGTTTTAATCTCGTATATGGGATTATATGGTACATGATGCTAAGTGAAGTCAGAATTTCTAAGAAAATAGCATTTAAATTCTCTGAAGTCTCAGCTTCTGACAATTTAAAGCTAGGAACTGAATAGATGTACTTACATTGAAGAAACAACTTATTTTAACAATACAATCCTGTGCAATCTACAGAGCAACTATTGTTTGTGGGGATATTAAGATTATCAAGTATCTTCATCAAAAGAATATCCATATAATTTTAACAAAACATGGCAGGTTAGGGAAGTTAAAAACATCATAATCTCAATCAATGAAGAACAACTCAAGCTAAATGGATGTTCTCAAGATACATAGACTAAAATTCCTTGAATTCTAATAAAGTATCATGTGGATTTACCATCTAATCATAGAAGGCAGCATACCTGAGGAGGGGTATGACCAAGAAGTTCACGCAATGGTCTGCTCTCAGCCAGAGGATGCTCGGCGGGAAGTTCATATACAATTTGATTCAAAACCTAAAGAATGTCCAGTTTGAATACATGAAACAAATTAGCTAAAAAGAAAACAAGATGCCCATGTATCTCAATGGTATCAAAATAGCTGTTAATCGAATGCATTCCAAAAAACAAAAGCTTCTTTTAGAATTCAATTCTTAGATATGACTTGGGAGTTAAGAGAGTAATGGGAGAAAGCTTGTGCGAGAAACAAAGAGGAGAGGGTTTTGTTGGGGGGGGAAGAAAACCAAGATCAGCAAAAGCATCAAACCTCTGCTTGGCGTCCAGCATGTAATCTCACACCAGTGGCATCATACATCACCTGCCATGAAATTCTCTACATCAGAGACCTCCCCACATTACAGATAACACATTGTTTGAAAATACTTAACAGGATGCAAATAAATAACAACTAAAGCTGAACTTCAAAATAAATGTTCAGATGCTATAGTAACACAAGTTTTAAAGAAATATCTATGAGGGTTATATTTATATTTCTCATTAGCCAATCACAAGTAGATGCAGAGAGGGGGTCATACAACACATGCTAAGACCAATGCAGTTGCAAACACAGATCCTCCAAAGCCTTCTTGGAACCCGACGGCTGCAGCGAGAGCAGTAACAATCGCAGAATGAGATGATGGCATTCCACCAGACCCAACAATTTGCTTGAGATCCCATCGTCTTTCCTTATACCTGCAAATCTATAAAGATTAAGACTCTTAGGATAAATTAAAGTCAAGCAGGACTGCCACATCAATCTAAGTAGAAGCATAAGAGTCACATATAGCTAGAAACCCCTTTAACTAAGCTCAAAAAAGCATTCAGATAAGCTTGCAACTAGAAAATTGAAATCTAACAATATATCTAGAATTTGCCGAAAATATTAAAGAACTCCTCTCTACCAACATTCATTTTATCATATCATATTTATAAGAACCAAATGATTATTAGTATTAGGTAATTAGAACATCAACCAACCCATGGAATCCTACTTTAGTCTTGTACCTAGCCATCCTTGCCCTCGTTCTATCATGCCCCAAATGGCTGTTTCGATCATTGGCATATGAAAATTCAAGTCAATGGCACCAAAACAAGAAAGCAATACCCAAAAAAAAAAAAAAAAAAATGCCATCATTAGAACATATATGAGCTAATGCATTGACCTCACAAGTCAAGTCATTTGGAGAAGTCATAGCGAGTTAGCAACAACCCATTATCTTGATGGGGATTAATGGAATTAAACGTGGCTAAATGTCACCAAAAATAAAATAAAAAAAATTGAACCCAATGAAACTTGGGACTTGAAAAAGAATTTTATTAAATTGACTTCATAAGTTTCTAAAACAGTTTATATTCATTTCAAGATCTGGGCAAGGCCAAATCCGCTTAATAAATGCGCTACGATCACAAAGCAAAATCACAATATATTTAATCTAAACAAACAAACCCCATCATAAAAATTGAATTGGATTGTTGCAAAAAGAAAACGAAACCCAAGTCAGATCCAAAGTAAAGAATCGCAAGAAAGAAGAAAAACTCAATAAAAGAAAACAAGAGAGAGAGAGAGAGAGAATAGAAGTAGAGAAAATACCAGGAGGTGAAGACCTTGATAAATTGGGCCATAGCGAAAGCTGTGAAAGCAGAAATGAGTGGATAATTCGTAAAGATTGAGGATGAGAAGGACGAGGAAGACGATGTAGCATCCATCTCTCTCTCTGTGTCTTTAGCTCTCTACAAAATACTAATCAGATATACAAAGAAAATATACTCTTTATAATTTTGTGGGTCTTTTGTATTTGTAGGTAGTGAAGAAAACAAAATTAAAAAATTTTAAAAATTTTGGAGAGAAAAGAAAGTTGGTGGAAGTGAAAGAAGGAGGAAAGGTAGGACTGGTTGTTTTGGTTTTTTTTTTTTGGAGGGTTTCAGCAATACATGTATGTATGTATGTATGTATATATAGAAGGATCTGAAATTCTGAAAAAGAAAGCGTTTGTTAAGATGGCGAGTTCAAGTGGGAGTTTGAAGAAAGATTCTTGTTGTTGTTCTTGTTATTAAGGCATTGGATTTGTTTGGGGAGCTGACATGTTTTTGGTTTTGGTTTTTGGTTTCTTGTTCTGCGTTCTTATTAACTAACGGTCTTTGCTTTCTCTCTCTCTCTGCCTTTCTTATTAGGTTCCATCTGAATATGCCTCCTTCCTCACTTCTTGTCTAGAATATACCACAACTTTCCCTCTTCTCCTTCTTTCTTTTTTTTTTTTTTTTTTTTTTTTTTTTTTTTTTTTTTTTTTTTTTGCCAATCATTTATTGTCACGTTGAGTTGAGGCGGTAATCATTTTCATTTTCCCATCGGTCATTTTGTGGGTTTTTTTAAAAAAAAAAAATTTTATAGTTATTACAAGACCTAATGTATGTAGAATCATGAAGTGGTGTGTAATCAAAATCTTATAATAATGACTACGTTTACCCAAAAAAAAAAAAAAAGGGTAAAATAAGACAGGAATATGGTTTTCTCAATTCTCATCAATATTAAGGGTAAGTAGATGATAGTTTTCACAAATTTTTTAGAGATGTGAACGTGCAGGGAATGTCCACAAATACATACCCAAAATACAAAATGGTCAAGTCAGAAGAGTAACAAGTAATTATGAATTAAAAAATCCAAGGCCACGAGGAGGCATCATTTAACCCAGTGAATGTTATCTAAGATCCAAAAAGAGCCTAGATCGCAACAAATACGTGTCATTACTGGTTTGAGCCGCCAGCAGACTTATTAGTTTGGCATTAACTTCCTACAACTCAACACCTAAAAACCATTCTCTCTTTTTCTATTTTAAAAAAAAAAAAAAAAATCAAACCGTGAGACTATTCTATTCAAGTTTTATTATTATTATTATTTTGTAGGTAATTTTGAAAAGTTCATTAAATAAAACTTAAGTTTTAATTCAACCTGGAGCAACTTCTATCTATCCTGACATTATGCCACAACAACCTTTTGCGTGTATATTACAAAACTCGGATAAATGGCTTTTGACTGTTGAGCTGGTTTTTTTTTAATGTATAAACAAAGGTACAATATAAATAAATTTTGGACAGTTCCAGATTTATTGGGACTGTAAAAATGTAAGCATCTTTATGAAAAAGCCAAAGTCACATTCCTTTTAGACCAACAAAACCTGAGTGCCGTTTGTGCAAACATTTACAAACGCATTTGTCTCACTATATAATGAAAGAAGGATACAAATTCTGCTCAGGACAGTGTATTCTAAAATGAACCCTGCTTTAACGGCAAGGCACCCATTAACATTATACCATTTGGCGATAAGCACTCCAAGAAGAAAAAGATCCAATTGTTCCGTCTTTAACTTCTTTATGATCCTGTAGAAGATGTAAACCGATATGGATCAGTATGACATGGATTTGAAGCAAGAAGCAAGCTATTGTGATCAGATGGCAGAACAAGTAGAAGGATCTCTTTTCTTCTAGCCCCACCGTCTTTGTTTTTTAAAAATTGTCTATAGCATTTTATGGGCTCCAAACACCATGGGCTAGAAATAAGAATGCTTACAGGCCCACAGCCACATATGTAAGAACTGAAATTTGATGACTGTACGGAAATTTTGAAGATATGAAAGTTAGACTTGAGCTCTTCCCTGTGTTCATCCAGATCTTGGATTTATTTACCATTTCTGCCACAAAACAATATCAAAAGCCAACAGTAACAGTTAATGTCTTAGAAGTTAGAACACTGCCAAGATATGACTTTACATTTTAAGTGTTATAATTAGTGTTGTATGGCATTGTAATTTATAACATAAATAAAAACTAGTGAAGCCATCATTGTCCTATCATCAGTTTTACTTTTTAAGTTTTTTATTTTAAAATTAATGAGTTTCTTTATTTTTTCAGATGTGAAACATAAACTCCCTTATTCATATATTATAACACTGACTCTTTGGATTTGGATGTTCCATACAAGTAAAGGTAGAAAGTACATTAGTCAATCATGCACACATTCTTTTTCTTTTTTTATTGTGTTACAAGATCTTGTCTACATATATCGCCATTCACATATTCTTCAAAGTTCAGTGTTTTAAATTTTTCATGCCTTGTAATGGATTTGTTCAGTTAGGCAAAGTAGGTGTTGGCAAAGCCTGACTAATACATTAACAGAGATTGGGACAAAGAAAGGGGGAACAGCTTACCTGCCATAAGTTAACATCTTTATACATTGACAATAAGTCTAGGACTTGCTCTTTGGTGTTGTATATTTGCCTCCAAACAGCAAATGCTTTACAAGACAAGAAGTCTAGGAACATCTGTTTCATATCCCAAAGAACAATTAGTTGAAGAAATGTGTAATTGGATAATATAATTTTCGCCATTCTATTACCTAAAGAGGCCCCGTAGTTTAGTTGCTTGTTACCTGATCCTGAAAGATTAGAGTGCTTCCTTCCCAACATAATTCATGAGTTCTGCTTTTGCTGCTTCCATTAGCACCTGAAAGTCTATTTGTGTATACCTTCCCCTGTGAAACAGAATTAGCATAACCAACTCAATTTCCTCCTCAGTGAAGAGTTTCAAGCCATTACCACACACCACAAATGGTTCACATGAGCACATTGCTATGCAAATGGCTCAAATGCAATAACGCAGAGTAAAGCTTAATTAACCTAGGACTTTGCCCCATGTGGGAGATTTAAATAACTGTAAATTAAAATCACTTTACAGGTACAGGTTAATTTCACACTATTATTCATTGCATCTTCTCTGCAACAAAATAAGATGATTCCATTTTGATTCAACCTCACAAACATTAAAATTTGTCATGGGTCCACAGACCTAACTGTTTTAAGGGTCACGCAAGATCACATTTATTTTGGGCCAGAATGTGATTTCCACATGTTATTAAAAGCTTTTAAAGGAAATCATTAAAGGGGTATATACTGATGTTTTCAAATACTACCAGAAAATTGGAACTGATGAAGAGCCATGGATAAGAAGGAAAAATATTATCGTAACTACATTTCCATGTGCTCCTCGAATATGATTATTAAAAAAGATGAACATCCCTTTCTTGGCAATAATAGACAGATTGCATTAATTTGGTACAGGAGACCTCCTAAGAGAAACCTATCAAAAGATTGGTCCACCTTGCAATTGATAGAAGAAGCAAGAAAATTATACTTTAACAATTGCTTGATTCAAACTGACGTCATCCAAGATATAGGAGTCAGTCTATCTTATAATATTACTACAAGCATATGAACCAAAGAAATATAGATAATATATCTTTGAATTTATGATTTGTTCCAATGTGTTTAACTGGCTTATCCTCATCAATGATGATTGGTATGAACCCCCACCAAAAGGTCCAAAACAATGAATTAATGGCAAGTATTTCAGTGGAAAGTGGAAAAAAGGTTTGTTTTGAGTTACCAAAAATGAGTTTTGGACCAAATCATAGAAGGATAGGATGGGCTTGCAATTCCATGCATTATCCTTGCAACAGCTCTGGGGTTGAATTTAACGTGTGAGTTACTCTGTAGAAAGACCTGTTATTTCAAGAAAAAGAAAAAGAAAATCAAAAATTTTGATACTACCAAACATGATTGCCATTAATACAAAATCTAAGCACCCCAAATAACTACTCACCTTAATGTCTGCTCGCAAAAATCGGCTGCACAAGTAAATGATAGCATTATCAGTATGATGAAAAAGCATCTACAAACAGTGTGATTCACATTTCTTAAAGTTTACACACCCAAGTATTATATGGTATTATAATAAAAGTCAAGGCAGTAAATATTAATATCAACCTGCTTTGACCCATCTTATTAGAAATGTCAGAGTTATCATCTTCATTAAAGTAACCCAAAATCTTCTTCTGCAAGCATGGTGTATGCTGAGAACCAAAGCAACCATGCTTCTTCTCACACACATTTGTTGCAAAGACTGCAGCATTAAACATTGTGTCCAACTTCCGCACCTAATCCATGAAAAGCAGAACACTTATGTAGATTAAAACAGAAAAGAGCAAAGAAAGGAAAATACAAAACTACATGAGCCTGCAGTACAGGCCAATCAATTGACTATCAAAACTCACGAAGAGCAAGCATGCCATGTGTTTGATTATGTGACTAGACCAGTGGTAGCATCATTGCAAACTGCTTAACATTCTGGATGAGCTACAAAAATTATAAGGAACTGCTACACTCTTAAAGGAATTTTGACTTGCACTAAATGGCACTTGAGCTATTCCCCCCACACTGCCCCCCCCCAAAAAAAAAAAGGAAAAAAAAAATCAATAATTATATTAGGTTCTTTAAACCCAGATGTTCTATTATATGAGCCATACAACAGAATCCATCCATAATCTAATTAGATTGACTCTGCATTAAATTATTCAGCATTTCTTAAACAACAAAAAATGTCTTACAACAGAAAAGACACTTTTCTTGTATAACAGCCATCAGAGATAAACCACAACACCAGGTCAGTATGTTTTGATTCTTTTGAATCACTTATAACAATATGATCAAATGTAAATTGGAGCTTATGAAAGGAAATTCCACCAGTAGCTCTTTTAATATTTATACGTAATGAAATTGAGAAACAGTTTCTAAACTGTTAACATTACAATCAATCACCTTACAAGTTTCGACTTCTGATAACCATCTTGTAAGATGTGCTGACAGAGAACAAAAATCACCAGGTACTTTCATGATTGTATAACAAAATGCCATGTCCTTCACCTCATATGTTATTTCTCCCTTAAACTAAGATAACAGACAAACAACAAGACAATTAGTTTCATAAACATTAACTGTAGAAGAAAATGAAACATGAAATAACTTTGTGTAGCTTAAAATATATAACAGAGAATGAAAATTTGATTTGCTTTCGAACAATGTCAACCTTTAGATTCTGCAACTGATTTGATAGGTCAATTGCTGTAATTCCAATGCTATTTGCCACCGTGGGTATGTCAAACAGATATTGCCCTTGCTTAGCTTCAGATCTGAAAACAAAATTTAGCATAACTCAATTTACCTGAGTTTCATGAGCAAGAAATATTTGGTTGCTGTAAACAAAACTATAATATATACTCACTTCTTAAGAATTGCTGCAACAACCCTATTTATTTCAGCTAGCAACGCTGGGGAAGTCTGCTTGATGAAAATACCACCATCTTTAAGCATCAATAAATGAGAAATAACATGGTAACAAAGATAAGCATATACTGAAAGCATATTTGCCAAGCACCTTGTGGAAATTTAAAGTACAAGTTACATTTAGTTGTGGAAGTAAACGCAAGTATTGTACTTCACCCAACTCTAAGTTCGTAAGAAGTGTCAACATCACCTGCCAAAGAAAAAACAAGCAACAAACATTTAGCTCACAGGGCTATGCCGGAGGGAATTCAACCAGGCACTTTATTGTTATTCACAGTTATTAGGCACTAAGAAGACACCATACTGGTCTGTATGTGTGGGTCTGTGCAATGTGAATTTAGAGGATACAGTCATAGGTGATATAGTCCTGGCAAATGTATAAGGGATTAAAGAACCTTAGCTAATAGTCTATGCCCACAACTTCAGCTGCTGCATGGCAAAAGGACCTTGGCTTCATGACTCATATCACTAATATAAACTGTTCCTGGCTCAAAGTGGATTGTTTCATAGTTGGTCAGGTACTGGTTAAGACGACAGCCTTCTTTGGATTAGTGATTAGTCATGCATTTTGCTAAGGTTCAAGCAAGGTGAATAAAAAAGAGAAGTAGTTGTTAAGAAGATTTACTTGGGGAGAAAGAAAGGACCCTAACTGAATAAATAAATAAATAAGAGTACCATGACAATTCACATAACAATCTCAACAAAACACTATAAGACATCACCAAACAGGTATCCTTCATCAGAACAAGCATCTCCACCTCTAAATAAAAAGATGAAATTGGAAGAACAGATGCACATCCATTATTGATTTAGAAAAAAATAAGTACATTCACCAATAACCCTCATATGCCTAGAATCATCTAATTTGTTACCAAAGCTAGCATTTTAAGGGACTTAATCCTAAGTTAGTTCTGGCTGTTTGGTGAATACATAACCTTTTTTACTCACCCAGGTCAAAATTTATCCTAAATGTTTGGATTAATCAATAACTTGATCATAATAAAAAAAATTTCTAATCATCATAATACACTGACTAATTTAAAAGAACAAGAAAATTGTGAAATGACGCCAGAAAAAACCCTGCACAAAATTTATCTGTAAACATCAATTACTACTAACTTCAAAATTTAGAATATTGATACAGAAAAATTACAAGGAAAGGACCTCTTCTTTCATATCAAACATGCGGGATGCTGACTCTTTGACTAATGAACATATTTTCCCATGCGAATTCTTGGCATTGAAAACTTGATTGAGAAATTTGTTTACCGCATGTTCATCTACTCCTTCACTGAAAACAAAATACTGTAAATGAATTCTAACTTGACAAAAGGCTTATATAAATCAAAATTAATTGTCTAGATACAATTATATTTGATTACCTGTGCATCAGACTACGAAGTTTGAAGTATGTGTCATCATCAAAAAGTAGATGGCAATAGGACAACCTCCCATCCCTTCCAGCACGCCCAATCTCCTACACAAAGTGTGATATTTATTTCATAAGTAAACAACATTTTTTTTTTTAAATCCCGTCAAAAAACCAGTTGTTAAGAATCAAGTGTACCTGAACATATTCCTCCAAGCTTTCTGGCAAGCTGTAATGAATTACCTGAAACAGATGGAATCAGGAAGTTTTTATATTGATTTCTATATGATGGTGCCATACAGGAGCATGCATATTTCAATGGAAAGATATGTCATAATGGACCGCTAAATGTGTGGTACAAAAAATACTGAGTAAATCAAGGATACCAGAAATTCCATAAGGATAACCAATCCATATTAACAGCATGTGTGCATAGACAAGACGAAGACATTCTAAAGATTCCAACACCAGATTATTGACTCCACTTTAAGAGTCTAACCAAGTAACCATAAAAAACCTTTACTTCAGAAAATATCATTTGTTTCAGATGGAGTCAAACTTGTGTGAAGGAGACTTCTAGGAAGCTTGGAGCAAATGACGCAACAAATATAGGAGTAGCTCTGTAGCTATGCATGCACAATGAGTTTCACTATAATATTGGCACACCATCCTAATGGATTACTTTAATAAATGAAACAAAATTTGCCCTGTTTGGCATCAGTTAATTAGAATACAATGCAAAGAAACCAAAATGATCATGTTTAAGGTTTTTCTACTTACAGCTCCAACATCCTGCTTGTCAAGCCCCATTCCAAATGCCACAGTTGCAACAATCTTCCATAACAAGTACAAGTCAATGATTCAGACAAGAAAAAGTTGTATTTGCTACAATATAAAAGTGCCAAAAAAATTGAAAATTTTGAAAAGACATAATGCAGATAAATTTCAGACACCAGGCTAGAGAATAATTTTCTTACCACTCTAATTTTGTTTGAACAAAACAATTCCTGTGTACGGCTACGGTTTTTTGCAGGGATTCCACTGTGATAGCTCTAAATAGCAGTTCCAATTAATATTGTCAGGGTTGCCATTAATATTAAAAAGCCACATAAAAGTCAAGTATCATGCAACTGAGAAAGTGAAAGTCCAACCTTTGCTGAGATATTATTATCACACAAGTATCTGTTTATTAGATCAGTTTCAGACTGCAAAACCAAAATGCAAATATTAATTGTCATCTAATCTATGAAAATGAAATGCGTATTAACATGAAGTTTAAAACCATCCATCCCAACAATACTTAAGTGCATTCTGGTGATCTGAAATTGCAAGCTCTGGAAGCTAATGGATGACACAGACATAACCCCCCCCCCCCCCCCCCAAAGCAATTGCAATAGTTGATCTTCTAAACAGTGTTACAGAATCAAGAAACCATGGAGTGAAAAAATAAGATGCCATAGGCCATGATATATTTGAAACATAAAATTTTACAAGCGTACCTGAAATTTGCAGTATATGATGATGCTCTTGACTTCCTTAAAGGGAGAAGACTTCATCAACATCAGCAAATCTTTCATTCTATTAAATTCATCACATCCAAGGTAATAATGGGTAAATTTAACAGATCTATTCATTTAAGCCAATTAAAGATGAAAATCAGGGATTAGACAAAAAATAACCATTCACACTTGCCTATTTCCACTTAAAGATACTGACAATTGTAAATTTTCCCTTAGTTGTTCTTTTTGAATCAGATTGGTTTGCGGAATGGCTAGAGCAGACATAACAGCATTTAATGTTGTGACTGTGGCAGTAGCAGTCATTGCAAGAATGCATCCAACGTTTAGTCTGTCACGAAGCATAGATGCCCTGAGCCTCATGAATGAAGGCCGGAAATTGTGCGACCTGTTTTATCCAAGAAATACACATGCAACTTTGAATTTTAGCTGGAAAACAGAAGACAACTAAACATGATTTCTGATTAGTGTAAACAGTAATATAACCAACAAGCCAAAACCCAAGGAGACAAAAGGCAGTGCAAGCACTCACCATTCAGATATACAGTGAGCTTCATCAACCACAACAAGTGAGATCGATAAATTAGTTGAAACTACTGACAAGAATTCCGCGTTTAAAAATCTCTCCGGTGAGACAAATAGCACCTGAAATAGAAACCACAAAACCTCAGCTTTTGGTAATCCTGCAAGTGGGTGTTGAAATCTACTACATTTTAACAACCTACAATGCAGTGATTGACAACCAAATCATATTCTAGCCACAAAATTAGCCATATAATTGTCACCCCTCGAAGCTAAAAAGCATACACATTGTGATAAACTCACCTTGATGGTTCCTTCTTGAAGCTTCCTCAGTGTCTCGGAAACCTCTTCAAGTGTCTAAAACATTGAAAAAACACACTAATCACACAACCAATCCAAAACCTTTTTGGCACAAAAGAGACGTCATTAGTTACCTGACTGCTACAAAGAAGACCACCCGTAATCACAGGAGGCAGCTGCCTCAACTGATCAATCATCAGCGCGACCAAAGGACTCACCACCAGCGTTAACCCCGGCAAAACCATTGCCGGCAACTGATAACACAGAGACTTCCCAGCCCCAGTTGGCAAAACCAGCATCGCGGATTCTCCGGCCAGCACCATCTTGATTGCCTCCAACTGCCCATCTCGGAACGAATCATAACCATACACCAAATTCAACAGCTTCAACAAGTTCTCATCCGAGGCCTCATTTCTTGCTGCCAATGCCGCCTCTTCAATCAATTGGGAGTCCAATTTCGCTCTCCCACTTTCCTGTTTTTGCTTCTGTTGCTCAGTTTCCACAACCAAACCATCTTCTTCACACCCATTTTTCTCATCTTCACCTTCACCTTCACCTTCAACTTTTCTCTTCTTTTTTCTATGAAATTTTCTACTACTTGAAGAATAAGAGCCATAGATATTTCTTCTGGTTTTGCCTTTATTGGCAAACTTTCGCCTTTTTCCATTCAGGTTAAGCTTCACGAAGTTCCCTTCATTGCCGCATTTTCGCAACTTCGCCGGCGGTAGAGGCGGGTTACTCCCGATCAAATTGGAGTGTCTCTTAACAACTCTGTGTGAGTTTGCGGAATTCGTAGCTTCCGAATTGGACTGGAAATGATCGGTGACAGTAGTGTTGGGTTCGAGAGGCTCGAAATTGAGCGAGGGTTTGTTGAGTTTGGAGAAAGAGGCGGAGTTGGAGAAGTGGCGGGCGGGGAGGGCTTGGGCGGCGGAGATTGGGTCGTCGTGGTCGGAGGTGCGGCGGAGGATTTGGAAGGGGAGAGTAGAGAGGGGAGAAGGAGTGGGTGAGGATGGAGGTGAAGGTGAGAGTGAAGGTTTGGGTTTGGGGTTTGGGATTGGGATTGGTGGTTTTTTGGGTTTAAGGCTAGGTTTGGGTTTTTTGGAGGAGGTAGTAGACTGACGCGGCGGCGGCGGCGGTGGTGGTTGATAGGGGTCTCGTGGAGGAGTGGCGGAGACGTGAGAGCCATCGGAGTCTGAATCGGATTCCATTTTTTTTTTTTTTAACCGTTTATGATAGAGATTTGCTGAGAAATTTTAGAGGGAACTAATAATATTGGATCTCTACTGTACATTTTGCTCTAATTTTCCCGCCAAATTGTTTTCGGATTTTTTTTTTTTTTTTAAAAAAAAACTTTGAGAGGGAATACCCCAAAATACCACCGAGTATAAAAATTCTGCTCTAGTAATATTTGACTTTTCTTTCCTTTTTTTTTTTTTTCTTTCTTTTTTTCCCTTTTTTTTGAATAAAATATAGTTAATAATTATATGCATGAGGTTTGCCCGTTTTGGACTAATGCGGGTCAAGTTCAAGACTTTTTTAAAACTAACCAATTTTGTCTCTAATCACTTTGAAAATGAAGAGAAAAATGAGAAATGGTTTAAGAACCAAGTTGGCCAATTTTTAAAAATCTTGAATCTGACTGGCTTAACTCATATCTTAGGGATGTTAACTGTATCTTACTATTTTTAAAAAAATGTATTTGACTTTTTAACTATTTGTTGTTGTTGTTGTTGTTGTTGTGTGTGTATTATAATTCAATAGTTACAAATACAATAATGGTAAGTAGAGTATTTGAAGCCTGAATGTCTCATGTGAAAACACCAACAAGTACTAGTTGAGTTACAATACTCTTTACCTATTTGTTGTCATTTTGAGTCATGACATAATATGTCTTATGCTAATTGGTTAGGCATATTTGATACAATGTAATAATGATTACATTTTAATAATAAATAGGCTAAAATGCAAAGCTCACTCTTTAAGTTTCTTTAGAATTGACTTGAGGATGTTGTGTTGAAAACTCTCTCTTTGATTCATTATTTCTAGTGAATTTTGTGTTTTCCCTTAGGATTTTCTATGTGTTTTGAAAAGATACCATGTATGGTTTTTTATAGTTAGAAAATGGGAGTTTGGAATGGCTCCCAAACGAATGTGGGATTCATTCCAAAACCAAGTTTTAAATGCAGAAAACTTGTATTTCATAGTTTCTAGAACCCTAGCATGTGCATGCATGCCCGTGCGTACGCATGCATGAAGCATGCGCATGCAAGTTTGGAGCATGCATGTGCATACGCGTGTATACATACGCATGCCCTAGGATTTTGTGGCATTTCTTTTCTAAAAATAGCTTATTTAATTAGTTCATAAAAGAGTTACATTTTTTCTGAAAACACTTTCCTCAAGTCAATTTCAATCTAATCGAGCCCTAAACTAACCTTGGGCTTTAGAATTCCAACATCATTAGAGAATGGGGGTCTGAGTCATAAGGGGTATAAAGTGAGGTGTCTATGCCACCTAGCTTGGATTTTTTTTTTTCCACCAATAAAAATAAAAATTTGGACACCCTAAAAGAAGCTCAATAACAACCCAATTTAACACCAACCTTGTGTGTGTGTGTTTGTTTCTAAAAAAAAATTCAACACCAACCTTTATCTTGGCCTTTAAAAACAAAAAGGAAAATCCCAACAACAAACCAATTTGATCCAAAATATGGTTAAAAAAAAAAAGAAAAAAAAAAAGCCCAACAATAAAAATTAGTACTTTGATGATCTTAAATCTCAGGGGAAAAAAAAAGTGTGAGGTAGTGGAAGTGGGGCATGGGACAATGGGGAGTGAAGATGTCTTTTTTAATGATTGTATTATTATGTTGAATTCTTAATTGAGTAATTAAAAAAAATTCTTAAAAATTTACAAAAATCAAGAAGTTTCTCAAGTTGAATTGAATTTTAAATAAAAAAATTTGAAAAGAGTAAACACAAAAACTAATAAATAATAAATTAAAGTATTATAAGCAATAATAATGTGTATGCTTAGCGGTTTGTTTGTTTCTTAAAAAAATAATAATAATCTTAGCAACAATAATTAATAACTTCAATATATATGCCCTATGAACTTATAGTTTATCCAGTATTTTCCATTGTTTAGTAGCATTAAAAAAAAAAAAAAAACCAAAATAAAATTATCTTTTGGTCAACAGGAAGAGTATGACTTATTTTTAAAGTTTGTTTTCCATTCAATTTTTTTTAAAAAAAAACAACTCTATCTCATAACAAGCTAAATAAGTTAGGAGATTGTTTTTCAACTCATTTAAGATTGCTGCCAAATATAGAAAAATAATATAGTTTTATAAAAAATACTTTTTGAAAAACAACTCATTTTCTAGAAAGCATTATTTTCAAAAAAAAAATAGAGTTATTCTTTTTCTAGTACTATGGATAAATTTCTGATAAGAGAACTCTTATTAACTTGAAAATTCTTTCTTCAGATCATGGGTTACGAGAAAATATCTCATTTTATCTTCTTAATGATCAAGATGAAATAAGAAAATATTATTTACGAAAGGAAAAAGATAACAAATGCCTTAAGGGCATTGATTTATGAAATATTTTTAAAAACTTTTTATGGGAAAAGAAAAAAATCAATTAATTTTTTTGACAATTTTTTATATTTCACCTGAAAGTGATATTAAATATTTCCTAAAATTGTCCATTAACAAATGTTTAAGGGCACTCGTGAACCAGATCCCAAAACAAAAAGATTATTGCCAACATTTTCAACATGAATTTGAATGATCCTCTTATAAAAAATTAATGGAGCTGCCACTTAATTGCACCGACTCTTCAATAATTTACGTTTTGTGTATACTCAATTTGGTTGAACCGTAGGCAAAGTGTAACTGTGTAAGAAGTTTATACAATCCCTATTTTTTCATATATTAGATATTTAATATATATATGTATATAAAAAAATATATTTAATATATATATTATTATTTTTTAATATATATATATATATTTAGTCAAAACTGAGAGAAAATTCAATTAGAATTCAAATTGGAATTTAATTAGAGTCTAATTTTGCGCCATGTGTCTCATTAAGCTTTTAAATTTTTGTGCCAAGTGAGTTAATTCAGTCTAGAAAATGAGTAGTCCAAAACTAGATTTTGCCTTTGTTAGCTTTTCATGTAAATTACAACCGCACACCCTTAGCACGTTAGTCACTCCACAAGTATAAGTGCTTGTGGAGTGTGGGAAGGGGGGCAAGGGTTGGATTCAAGTCTCCAAGAGGAAGCTTCACACACATGTACACTTAGATTTAGCTAGAGTAGAATTTCTATCTTGTATAAAAAATAAAAAAAGAAGCTTTTTCATATAAATTAAATTATTTAGATTTTTATTGTTGTTGTTTTTTTTTTTTTCCTGAACAAATGAGTATATATATTTTTTTATTGTTTATATTTAGATATTTTGTATGTGAAGATCTTGAACGTAACAAACTTTATTGAGCTAAACGATCTCATGCACTTATCACCATTCAATTTAGGAGATACTATTAAACCAATTTATTCTTTTATATTGTGTTGTATTTAGTAGAATTTTACGAACAGTGATAATGAATTGATATTGTATATGTAGGGTCCAATAATGATTTTCAAAATTATCTATATATATAATAATAGGTAAACATGAAAGAAAATTCAATTAGATTTCAAATTGAAATTCAATTAGAGTCTAATTTTGCGCCATGTGTCCTATCTAACCTAAGTTTTTAAATATTTGTGTCAAGTGAGTTAATTCAATGTAAAAATTGGATTTCAATTAGAGTTTGATTTTGCGACATGTGTCCCATTTAATCTAAATTTTTTTTTTTAATTTTTGTGCCAAATAAGTTAATTTAGTGTAAAAAATGAGGAGTCTAATATAAGTAAATCATAAAAAAAAAAACATAATTTTTGAATGATTTTATATTTATGAGCCTTTTTTTTTTATAGAACTAAAAAAAAAATCAAGTTTATAAATCATTGTAGGGGTGAAAGGCTAGAGAGCCCATATATATATAAATATATATATATATATATGTTGGGCTAGGGGCCCAATTCAAGGTCGTTAAACACTTCCAATGGGGTCTGTGCCAATGAGAGAATAAATGGAATCCGATCAAAGCCACCCGGGAGGAAAACGAGGAAGAATCCCTCCTCGGCTAAGCAAGGTCAAGGACAGAGGGCATAGTCTGCAATCAAGAGTAACATTCCGGACCATTCCAGGGAAGATGATAAGTATTAAGGAGGGACAGGACAAAGGAGAGCTATAAAATATCTAAGATAAGGCTGCTACCAAGGTATTGAATGCTTTGCAGCTAACTGAACCATACTTTTCAACCTTATAGTTATTCCCAAAAACTTTAGGGAGGGGCTGATGGGACATGTATCAGGGTTACCAATCTAAATCTACACGTGGAAGGTGGAAAGAGGAGGAAAAAGATAATATAAAATAAAGGAGAGACCCTGATAGTAAATGATCCAAAAAATGGCGAAAGAGAGGACGGTAGCAATATGGACTGGACTGGTAACTTAATTCGAAAGACAAGTAAGAACTGATCTCCTCGGACTGGGCCGAGGACAACGTTCTTTAAATATAAGCTACTTGTTCTTACTTTGATGTCATTTGAATCTACGACAATAACTATCCAACTCATTAAAACCTAGATTTCCAACTCATTCTCTACAAATTCATTATTTTGGGGCTTTTTGGACCAAGGTCCATATATCTTTTGGATCGAGGACCCAAGCCATATCTTTACAATTGGCACCGTCTGTAGGGAGTCTGGTGTTTTAGTGCGTTCAACGCTCAACATACCAAGGCAATGCAACAGGAGATCGACCATTAAAGGAGGCCATTTTGGCAAGGATGCATGCTATGCGGAGGATTGCCAAGTAGGATACGATATTGGGGGCTTTCTATATCGAATACATGTCTCGCGTCTCTGTGAAGGGTGAAGCCTTCACTGATTTGATGGCTGAGTTTGTTGAAACCCCATTTATTTATTTATTTATTTTTTTTTTTTGAGAAACAAAACATGGATGGAAAATCAGCTGGCATGGTCTCACTACATCAAACCCTTTGTCCAGGAGGATACATATTGATGATGTTGCAAATCAATAGGGATCCAAAGTGGGGCTGGTTTTAGTATCTCCTGAAAATGTATCATTATTAACGAAAATTTCCATTAACATATGCTTGTCCATTGTGCAAATGCATCGTTCTTCTCACTATAACATCTTTTATAAGTGTTCAAACAGAACCAAAGTCATGCATGCAGTCCTCGGACCAGATGTTTTGGGGAAATTAACACTATGACATCTTTTATAAGTGTTCAAACAGAACCAAAGTCATGGCTGCAATCCTCGGACCAGATGCTTTGGGGAAATTAACACTATAACATCTTTTATAATTGTTCAAGTAGAACCAAAGTCATGCCTACAGTCCTCGGACCAGGTGCTTTGGGGAAATTAACACGCTGATATCTCTTATAAGTGTTCAAATAGAACCTTAGTACGTGATGGTCCCCTCAGATCACTTGCTTTGGATTTAGTATTCTATGATGGATTGCACTATTCGTGGTATATGCACACGGTTATTTTCCTTACTATTTTTTACGAAGTTAATTTACTTAAGATAGCAGCCATGCACTACTGTCGGCTTTTACAAAGTCAGGGTGACAACTTTTCATCACTAACAACATCATCAATTTTAAGTCCCATTAGAGGGAAAAACAACAATGCCACCATTCATAAAATAGTTATTGCAGAGAAAAGAAAGACTCACGATGAAAAAAGTGCAAACCCTTTTTATTAGATGAAGGAAATGTACATTATGCATAATGGCAAACTTCAACTACAAAATAGGAGACCTATCTATCATTTTTCTCCTAATTACAAGATGTTCTACTATCAAGGCTGAAAAATAGGAGACCTATCTATCATTTTTCTCCTAATTACAAGATATTCAGCTATCAAGGCTGAAAAACAGAAAGCTTGCCTATCCTTGTTCTTGTTAATTTGCTCGATCAACCTTGGATTGTTTTTACATTTGTGCACACATGATATAGGTTGGAACCCAAACTTTGTTGCACCAAAAATCTGATGCGATCTGCACTTGCTTTGGGCCTTGGCTAGAGAAGGAAGATCTTCTTTCTTGCTCGGCTAAAAGGCAGGAACATCTTTGGCCTCTGCTTCCTTCGTCTTGACTGCGCCATCCTAGGCCCTGGTAGCATCCTTGGTTTTTAAAGAGGGCTTGGTTTCCTCACCCTTGCCTTTATCCCTGGCCATCTCATCCCCTAGGCCTTGATCACCATCTTGGTTGGGTCCTTTGGAAGCCCCGAAGATTTAAGAGTTTGAAATTTCTGGAGGACTCAAAGACTTGTAAAGTGAAGAAGAATGATTCCCCCGGGGCGCCTTATATAGAAGGCGAAACCTAGTGGGAGTTATCCTGCTCGAAGTTCAAAGAGAAAGTCATAAGCAGGAAAAATCCCACTCAATTTCCAATAAAATGCTCAGTTGTTGGATTCTCATCACGTCGTGGAACGTGGGGAACATAGAGTTGCAATAATTTAATGAAGGCGCGCCTAGTATATTGAAATGTCAGGAGCGTGACGTGGTCAATTATAAAAAAAAATAATAATAATAATAAAATCTGTACAGTCAGAGGTGATGAAAATTGGGCGCGAAGGAACTATCATCACATCGACGTCCTCCTTTCCTCCTGAGGAGTCAGAACAAAGGATCTCGAGGGGCTATTATAGGGGTGAAAGGCCAGAAAGCCCATATATATATATATATATATATATATGTTGGGCTAGGAGCCTAATCCGAGGTCGTTAAACACTTCCAGAGGGGTCTGTGCCAATGAGAGAAGAAATGGAATCTGATTAGAGCCACCCAGGAGGAAAACGAGGAAGAATCCCTCCTCGGCTGGGCAAGGTCGAGGACAGAGGGCATAGTCTGCAATCAAAAGCAATATTCCGGACCATTCTAGGGAAGAAGATAAGTATTAAGTAGGGACAGGACAAAGAAGAGCTATAAAATATCTAATATAAGGCTGCTACCACTGCATTGAATGCTCTGTAGCTGACTGAACCATATTTTTCAGCCTTACAGTTATTCCCAAAGACTTTAGGGAGGGGCTTATGGGACAAGTATCAGGGTTACTAATCTGAATCTACACGTGGAAGGTGGAAAGAGGAGGAAAATGATAGTATAAAATAAAGGAGAGACCCTGATAGTAAAGGATCCAAAAAATGGAGAAAGAGAGGACGGTAGCAATATGGACCGGATTGATAATCTAATCTAGAAGACAAGCAAGGACTGATCTCCTTGGACTGGGCCGAGGACGACCTTCTTTAAATATAAGCCACTTGTTCTTACTTTGTTGTCATTTGAATCTACGACAATAACTATCCAACTCATTAAAACCTAGATTTCCCACTCATTCTCTACAAATTCATTGTTTTGGGGCTTTTTGGGCCAAGGTCCATATATCTTTTGGACTGGGGACCTAAGCCACGTCCTTACAGTCATCTATATATATATGTGTGTGTGTGTGTGTCCTATCTAATCAAAAATTTTTAATTTTTGTGCCAAATGAGTTAATTTAGTGTAGAAAACGATGAGTCCAATATAAATAAATCATAAAAAACATAATTATATATCTAACGCTATATATAAAATTAGAGAAAGAGAGAGTTTGAATAATTTTATATTTATGAGCCATTTTTTGTATAACGAAAAACAATTCAAATTTATAAGTCATCTATATATATTAATAGGTAAAGTTTAGAGAAAATCCAATTAGATTCCATAATTGAAGTCCAATTTTGCGTCATGTGTCCTAAATTATTTATTTTTAGAGAGTTTTTTATTTCTTAATTTTAAATCAAATATGTGAACATATCATAAATTTTCATTCAAGTGAGTTATTGTGTACAAAAATCAAAGAGTCTAGAATTAATGAACATAAAAATATTTAAAAAATGGACAATTTATATTTTCTATCTAATAACATTCTTACAAGACTTTTTAAAGAGTTAAAATATATATATATGAATGACTATTAATAATATTTAAATTATATAAGTAAGAATTATACTATGCATTTTAATGTGTATCTTTTAAGTACATCCATGCATAAGCATGGGGTTACAAGTTAGTATACATAATAGTAATGTAATGAGAAATTTGGTATAATCAATATCATTAAAATTGCAAGGAAAAATTATTTTAGTATCTCCAAATATTTTGGTCGAATTAATGTCCTGATCGAACTAATGTCCTATATATTTAATTACCTAAACTAACATTAATAGCACCACTACAATTCATCATTCTTGTGCATAAGTATGGGTTATATACTAGTTTACATATAATTATTGATTGACCTGTTTATTGCATAAGCATAATACTAATATTAATATATTTAAAAAAAAAATTTGAATGAGAACACGAAGTTAAAGTGAAAAACCTTGTTTCAGTATAGCTTCAAAGAAGTTTTAAGAGAGAGAATTATTAGAGCCTTCTACCAAAAAAAAAAGGATTATTAGAACCATTTTTTTACTTAGTAAAGTAAACAACCACACCCAAAAAGAAGAAAATAGCACACGCACAACTGCATATGAGTGCCTTGAGAAAAAAAGTCATTTTTGGTAGACTAACCAATTACTGCTATTGTTTCGCATTATACATCCATTATTGCTCTAACAGGGTTTCACACAAGTAGGCAAATAATGCCGCCTTGTTCAACTAGGAAGTGCTAATTAAATCAAGATATATTTTCACAATCATAATGAATAAGAATGAGTGGGATTTCTCATTTCGTTCACATCTCTTATGGAGGACTGGAACCAAATAGAACAAGAATGTGGCTGCTGGAGCGAACACAAACCTCCAGTGCCTCTCACTAAATATCAGCCTAACAACAACAAAACTTTACAATTACGGCACCAAAACAACATGGCATTTCTTACAAATTAATTGGATCATCAGAAACCAATTGGCAGTAATTCAAACAGCCCTTCAAACATAAACCATTAAAATACAAGGGAGTAGCATGGTGGGGGCACCATAAGCACCATCTGAATAAAAAATACTTTCACATTATTGTGCAGTTGCACTTGGATTCCAGCTTTGGAGGAGGAGGAGGCTTCATGCTGTCCACCTTGTTAGGAAGCCCAACAATGCGGGGCAAAGATTCATCCACATTCTCATCATTCTCAGTCTCATTAGAAGGAATTTTCGCATCTGTTTCCACCTGTCTTTGCCTGGCCTTTTGGGCTCTTGAAGTACGTTTGGTAGCAGTCCTGCCCCGTGGAACCTTTCTATCAGAAATTGATTTTCCCAATATTGTAACTGTTGGCCGGGAACCTTCCAACGGGACCGAACTTTCCTTCTCCATCGCTATGGCTGCAGCTTGGCAAGCCAGATCATGAACGATGGAGCTGCAGAAAAGTATTGTATCCGTCGCCTCATCAAGTGTTAGACTTCTTGCTTTACTTCCACCCTGACACTCTACCATTACTTTTGATTCCTCTGTCAAAAATATTTTAAAAAAAATTGTCAGATAACTTAGCTAAGACTGGCTCATTTTACATAAATAGGGCTTTAGCACATGATAAATGTTGTACGAAGTGAAGTGCATAATGGAGTAAGAGTAGGTAACAGAGATGGAGCTATAAACAATCCAACTAGAAAAGATGGGTTTCATGATATGCTCTGGATCAGCAAATAATTTGCAGAAAGTAAATACAAATGCAGTCCTCATTTACGATGTAAAGTTTTCACTTTTCAAGTAAATGAAATTAACAAGTATAATGGATGAGGTCAAATCAATTTGCATAGCATCATATCATTTGGCATTAGGCATATGAACACCACCATTCATAGGACACTTCATTTTTTCCCTGTTTGTTTGTCAGAGTGCATACCATGATAATGTAGTCTATCACATTATTATTGCAAGACATGCTGAAGCATTATTTAACAAAATTCAGTCATCAAGATCATTCATTACAAGTCTATCAAAGCTTGTCTAAAGATACATAAATAATGTTGAGATACCAGAACACTCACTTATGTGACAGGAGCAACTATGGACATTTGATAGACATCATTGGTTAGAGCATTACAATGTTCAAACCAATCTCCTCAACAAAAAAATAAATAAAAATGTTCAGACCAAAAACGGAAATACCAAACACATCATTGGCACTCAATTGGATTCAACTATGACAGAGAAAATCTCAACTATAACAAAAAATAAAACTCGAGAAACTTACCAATGATGCCATCTGCATGATCAGAGGTGTTGTGCTCTGAAACAGGAGCAATTAAATCCCCCTGTGAAGAGCTTGGAACCGAACAGTCCTGCAATTCACCCTTGGTGCTCTTTGATATCTGAGAAGCATCATCAATCTGTGAACCAGGGGTGCTCTGACAGCATTTTTCAGTTTCTAATTCTGGCATAGTAACCAAAGAACTGTGAGAAGGAATCTGTAGGACATCCACTCCATCAATACTGTTATTCAGCATGGTAAGCTCCTCACCAAAAGAGGACTTTGAAGTTCTAATAGATGCTTCCATATCCATGACACGAGCATTGTCTGGGAAGTTTTCACCATTTTCATAAACAGCACGATCTTCATAATTTGGAAGTGGTGCTACTGAATCGTCCTCTATCTGAACACTGACTACACGACTCAACAATTCCGAGGTGAAAGCATCAATGGTTCTACTACCATCGTTACATTCAAAATTATCATTCTGAACAGCAGCAGTCCTGGTTAAAGATGTACAAGTAACATCTGCTTCTGTATATTCTGACATTAGCACTTGTTCTTCAGAAGCAGTACGTATTTCCACATCATGTTCCACATTGCCAGCAGAAACCTCAAAGTTCTCTTCTGTAAGTGTGCTCGATGCAAGACCTGACCCTTGGCGAACATGGTTTGAAAATCCAGAAAAAGACGACCCAGTGCTTTGAGGTTTGGTGCTAATGTCAAATCTGTAGTTCTCCAAGTCCGATTTCCTGCTACTTAATTGCCGTTGTACACGAGTCTCTGTTTGTCTAGAAGAGCTGAAATCAATAGAGGATGATGCTGAGAAACTGCTATGCCCAATGGAGCTTCTCATACTGTTTGCACTGTCTCTTGCATAAGACAAATCATCATAAGGTATCGTAGAAGCAGTAAATGTCCTTCCCCGAATAACAGGCCCTTTGCTACTGCTTGACCTCTTCAGCAGTATGGAGATGCCTGTACCTTCTGAAAAGTCAACCTTCAAATTTGGATGGTCATTAAAGTGATGCAATTGCTGACCTCCAGTGCCATCATCAGTCATGCTGTAACCAACAATTGATTGGCTCATCTCTTGCTGATTGGCATGTCTATGCTCAACTTCCTCTAACAACGACCTTGCAGATTCTTGTGAGTCATTCTGGTTTTGTTCACTCCAGAAAGTCTGGCCTTGCTCAACATTCTCTTCACCCTGGGAAACCTTTGGTTCACCCACAGAAGTGATGTGTGGAAATTCAGGTACAACCATCAGGGGCTCTATCTCCACAGAAGGTTTTTCTTCTTCAGAAAATGTCATGGACATCACTGGGGAGTTTTCAGCAACAGTAATTGTTGTATCTGGAATTATGACACTCAAAAGTTTGTCTTTCCTACAGCATTCTGGACAAAGTTTAACGTCTGCTTCCACTTCATCAGCAACATATCTAGAACCACACTTTAAACAAAGTTCCATATTTTCAAGAATAAAAACATCCGAAGATTCAGCCTTGACTTGAGAAACTTCGGAAGTTGCAAGGATTTCCATCGCAACACCATGGTGAATAGAGTTTTCAGCATGATCATACTCAACTGCAGGGCCTTTATCAAAGCCACCGTGCTGTAGGTGAAGTGGAACATTATGCATTTCATGCCCAACGTCCTCATTTACTACATCCATCTTATCAAAGGCAAACACTTCTTCATGAACATCAGGATATGCAACTTTCCCACTTTCACTTGCCGCATCATCCTGGTTGTGGTCACTACCTTCAGTATCAAGTGCAGCATTTGTACCTTGATCAGAACTTGCATTGCTGCTTGTTGTAACAGAGGAATTCCTAGATATCAGAGAACGATGTGTAGAACTTGCTTTTCCAACATAAAAGGTGGTACTGGGGACACTAGATAGGAGTGGCCTGAACATATTTTGAGGACTTTTCCTATTATCCTGCACAAACATTGAATTACTAAACCTATCAGATATCATTACTGTTAAATATTAATTGACAAGTCTTCATGGGTGAGTACACAACCGCATATCACTGCAAAAAACATTGGGGGAAAAGGAGAGGGAGAGGGAGGGGGGGGGGGTGGAGGGGGGAGTCCTCAGAAATCTACTAGCAAACAAAAGGACTGCATAATAGTAAATTCCTTTTTCTTTTTCTTTTTTTAAATTAAAAAAAAAAAAAAAAAACCACTTAAGTTAAAAGTATGAGATTTTATGCATATTGGCCAACCAATCTGAGGTTACTAAACCTTTATGTTTTGTCACTTGATCTCAACTACATACGTGAGAACAATTCTTATTTTCAACTCATCTGATGCTCACTTGCCAAATTCCGATAATGACACACAAAATTTTAAATGAAGAAAAAAAATACCATCTGTCGAAAGGAAGAGTCAAATGATTTTTTTGGAGCAGATGTTGAGGACACTATTCTAGCTGGTTTCTTTGAAAAGGCCAAAGTCCGGTTATTTGATAATGCACTGACTCTCCTTGAAGTTGCTCGGTCCAAACTACCCACAGGAAGGGATTGTAGAGAGTCTACATCATCATCACCAGATGATGCCACAGAACCTTTGCTGTGAGAGCTAAATCTGTCTCGGTCATGACTATGAGATGAACTGATGCTTCTAGGAGCTGTTGGAGACATTGACTGCCTGTTGAATTTTGAGGTAGATTCCCTACCATTTCTGGATGCTGGTGAGGAACCCCTCACATACGATGCTGGTCGATCAGCCAGAGAAGTACGAAGATTGGGAGGTGCATCAGAGGAGAAACCTGGAATATTTGTTTGCCATGCCCTTATTTTTGGTGAAGCAGAGTTCCCCCGACTTGTCTTTATAGGGGAAGTTCCCCTAATCCCTGGTGAGGCTATGGCACCACTGGACCCAGTGCTCATCCTTCGGGGAGTCGGAGTAGAAGACCTTGGAGCAGGTGTTGAGGGTTTACTTGGAGGAGTAGATGGTCTCCGTGATGGAGTAGCATTCCGTACACCTGGAGGTGGACTGGAATGGGGTGTTGATGATGTCCTTCCCCTCGACTGGAAGGTGCTATTCCCAGACCGAGGAGATGGGCTTAAGCGATTTGGACTGGGACTACCCCTACTACTTCTGTAACTCTTCTCCATCTGCAAAAACATACACGTCTTATGTGAACAGACGGAGCATAAAGAAATGACTCATTTTTTAAAAAATCTTTTAGAGAATCAATCTGATTGTATCCATTAAATTGATCTCACCACTTACCGTGGAAGATCTTGATATCGAAATAGGTTGACTCCGAGGTCGGCCCCTGGGTACAGTAGTAACTGCTTGTGGCTCATCGTCCAATGAAGGAAACAATGGGGTATCAGGAGGAGTTAATAACCTGCAAAATCAATAACACCAGGAATTCCATTGGAACCAAGACAAGTGAAATGTATTGAATTCTTTTTATTGATAAGTTACAAGCACACCTAGTGGGCCTTCAACCCACAACCTCACTCTTCACCCCATTCTTATGTATTGATGATACCAGCTAAAACCATCATGCAGGAGTAACAATTCAATGTAATTTGAATAAATTGACAACTATACACTTATGGCTATGTGAGGAAATTGACGATTTGCCAAGGGAATTCCAGCTTTTTGATGAAAGGACTTGATTATCAGACTAATAAATTACAATTTTGAAGTGTGCTTACGCACATAGACAACTTTAGTTGGGCCATAAGTAAATGCTTTTCTTTTTGCTTGATGATAGAATTTCTGTCTTTGTAGCAAGATACTTAAACTATTACCCTGTTAAATTCCATCACTACAATATACATGGAACCATAGTAGTTATATAGTGGTTCAGAGTTGGAAAGTTGAAAACTTCATAATAAGAAAAAAGACAGCCTACCAATCGTAGTCATTCTTCTCCTCCTCGGCATTAAGCAGGTCACTACTCTCTCCTCGAACAGGAATGGTTATTCCAAGCTTAAAATCCGCAAATTGTCTTAACTTTGTAGCTGTAAAGAACAATTCAAATTCACAGAGCAAAATGCAGCACATTATTAGCAAGAAGACACCAAACTTTACAAATTTAAGGGAAAAATAAAAAATAAAAAATAAATCCAAACTGTACACATAACATATATCCAAATTACAGAACCAGGGTCAGTATAGAAGATTACAAAGTGTGTCTTCCATGTCATCGGTGGACTGAAGCAAGAAACTCTCTTTTTCTTTGGACTGCATTTCGTTGAACAAAGCAAGATCGTCATCTTTCTCTTTGAACAACAATCCGCTCTCCAAACTCCGCCCTCGCTTGTGACTGCTAGCTCTCATCTCTCTCCCGGGAGAGTATCTCAATGCCGGAGACGGAGGCATCTTGGACACCTAAACTACACTTCTCAAAATTGTCACCACCACAACAACCTCTCCACACGCCCCGAAATCAAACAACAGTTGTACCAAAACCAATACCACATTCTATCCATCTGAGCTCACTAACAACAAAAATAACTCAAGCCCACAATCACTTTCACACAAAAAAAGAAAGAAAAAAACACCAAAACTCAGTTTCAACTCGCCGGCTCAGCAATATTCAACAAATTATATTAATTCCAATACCCATATCAAAATCAGTCATTGCAGGACCAAGTCAACTCAACTCAACACAGAGTCTTTGTTGTACATTGAATCATGATAGCAAAAACAAACCTTCAACTATTCAAACAGTTGTACCAATCAAAATGTAGAGCCTCAACGTTCATAACTAAATAAAAACAAAAAACACAAAAAATATCACCAATTTGTGACTCTCTCACAATGCAGTTCAACACGAAACCCTAGATTTTCCTCGTCCGGCTAAAAAATCCAAACACTCTGCTACTAGAACACTGAAGCCAAAGCCCTAATTGAAGTTTCCAGGAATAGCACTAAAGCCACAATTTGTGAGTTCAGAAATTGAACATTTGCAGAGAGCTTCACTTACCAACAAAGCGTTTTTCTTTCTCCTCCTCCAAAACTCCAAGTCAAAATTTCTTCAAAGACAGCTAGAAACTGCGTTGAAATGCGATCTCAAAAACTCGAAGAATCCAAAAAAAAAAAAAACCAATGCGAGGAATAGCCGTATCGGACACTTGGATCCAAACGCATTTACTGCTCTGTCTGAGAGTACGGATCCCACTAGAGAGAGATCGGTCAGTTCCAACTACCACTTGAGCGAGAAAATGAGAAAGAAAATAAAAGTGGAAAATTTTCTAGCACTTTCTCTCTCCTCCGAGAAAATGAATTCCTTTTTTTTTTTTTTTTTTGTTGTTGGTGACGTTGTTGATTGGTTTTTTAGATATGTTAGATTTGCTTCTTTCCTCAGCAGCAAGCTTTCATTTTCTTCCTTTCTTTCTTTCTTTTTCTCTGCGATATTTTCCTTTTTCTTATTCTCTCTTTACTTGGTTCTTAATTTTTACAGTGATGCCACTGATTACAGATCAACTATTAGCTCTAACTTCTAAGTTCCAAACCTCTCACATTCACATGTACTTTATTGAGTTCCTATATTAAAAAAAAAAAAACAATAATTTCAAATTTGTGTTGTAAGAAAATAATGCTACGTCCGTAATATTTTCACAACTAAAAATAACTTGTTATCTTCTAAAAATATTGTGAGCTACTAATGTCAACTAATAACAACTTTCTATTTAAAAATTGTTATGAAAATCTTGTGAGCGTTGCATTTCTCAAGTATAGTATGCATAGACTGTTTTTCCTTCTCTATTTATATTCGTTGTTTATTTAGAGAAGTGTAAAGTATATAATATTTTCATGATATTTTCACAACAAGTCATAGATGGTTAGTTGTTATTGATTATAATTTTGAATTTATCATTGAAATGACTTTTTTGTCTCACCAACAATAATCAATAATAACCTATTACTTAAGATTTGTTGTTAAAATATTGTGGATATAATATTTCTTATTTATCTATCATTGACTACTAGAAACACTATTGCGCATATAATTTTCACAATGTAATAATTGTGAGAGAAACAAGATAAGTGGCTTGACTTGAAAGAGCAGTGAACTTGGAACAAATTGGATAGTTTTGATAAAATTGGTAATAATATTGTATTAATAAAAATGGATGGTTTTTATATTTTTACCTTTTTAACCTCATTTTCTTGGTTATTTGATTGTATATATTAGGAATAGTTAACTGATATTTTAAAGGAATTGGTTTAAGATGTATTCTCAACAAATTTTTATGGAAAAATAAAAAATAATTAATTATTTTAGCTGTTTTTTACATTTTTCTTAAAAAAATAATGGTAAAACTTTCTTAAATTAATTTATTAACAATGGTTCAAAGGCACGACGTATATATATATTTACTGTCATTTGCTTCATTTAAACAGTACATAGATATAGATGCATTGAATTGATTCTAACAAAAAAAAATAAAAAATAAAAGATGCATTGAATTGAAGGTAGAAATCAATTGGGGGAGTACTAAGGCCACGCTGCTAGGGATTAAATTGCCCACAGAGATTTTCTTGGATTCATATAGTTGGAACTTGGAACAGCTTTTTGTTGCCCTTACCAAATTCATTAAATAATACACGTATGATAAGACGAAATTAGAATATTTATAAAAAATTTGGTAGCATTTATATATAGTAAAAGGAGGAAAAAAATTGGTAGCATTTAGTGAAAAGACATTATTTTGGGCTTCTCTCTAAGTTGTAACCCAAAAATACAATGAGTAAAAATCCGTTTGAAATATTTGTTTATTTTCGACCTTTGTTATTTTGTTTTTTTTTTTAAATAAAAAAATTTTAAGGGACTGAATTGAATTCAAACATGAACGTTTTATTAAAAACACCAACAAATGTCATTTGTTCTAGAGGTTAATGACAAATTTATGATATTCATTTCATAATTAATATTACAAGTTTACAACAACAAACTATTTTACAAGCTATTAATGTGGCAAATTTTTACTGGTTCTTATTTGAGTCACCACTAACACCATTTTTTACTTACTAATAAATAATAATCACTCACCATATTTGAAGGATTTTTTTTTAAGAAGGAAATGCTATATTTGAAGTTTGTAAAATAGTTTGTGGTTTCATTTTCTCATAATTATTACATCACAACACCAAATCTTTTATTCAAAGATAATAATTTTTATTAGTTAAACTAATGAAAATCACGTTTCAAATCATAATTAATATAATTATCGAAATTGATTCATGTTTTTGCTTGGAATAATCCTCATTATATTATATGTGTGTCCAATAGAATCCAATAGTAAACATCTAATCAATAAATTATATCACTTATCACATCTTTAAAAGGGGTAAACATCGAATTTGTGAACTGTTCAATGGCAAATAGGTTGTAATGTCTTTAATAGCGAAAGCTCTTTGAGTGTGATGGTTCACAATTAATAATTTCTCAAAGCCAAATCCATCTTTTTTTCTTTTTTTTTTGAGAAAGAAGCCAAATCCATCTTGATGGGGAAACAACCATACAACATCATATACATCTATAAAAACAACACAACAACAACATAAGTTGTTCATTTGTACTTAACAATTATTTTATTATAATTATTATAAATCAATTTCATGTGTATTATAATCTTACAATAATTCTCAACCTAACTTGGTACGTACTTCCCAAACCTTATTAATAATAATAACGTGTGAATATATACATATATCATGACAGTGTTTGGCAACCTGCCAATGAATACAACTGCTATCTTCGTACATTTATATGAGTGGGACTACCTATGACTATGAACAACATTAATAAAAAAAAAAAAAATCATAAAAAAAAAAACTAGTGTGCTTAGCAAGAAACAAAGATGTGGGGCAACTATTGAAAAAAGGTCAACATAACAACTAAGCTATGATTAGCTATTCCCAAAAATGAAGATATATCATATACATATATAGAGAATTAAGTCGTTTTAATTGGTTGGTGTTTTGGATAACTTAAAAGGCTTCATGCTAATGATGACCACTCATATTTATCCAATTATTGTGGGTTTCTACAAATCTTCCATGGCTGCTTGGCATTTTGAGGATGCTTTGGATTGTGGAACAATTTTCATATGAACAATGTGTAACGTATTAGATGAAAGTCATTAAACCCCTCCCATTTAATGGGGGACCCGGGACTGTACACATTTGGCACATGGTTGGAAGCCTCGAACCAAAAAAATTCACATCCAGTTTCATAACTACCTAATGTGACTCTTTTTTTTTTTAGAAAAATTTAATGTGATTAACTGTGAGTAGTAATAATAAAAAGTATTGAGCGCAAGTCTATGTAAAAAATGATAAGTAATCAATCACAATTTGCCACATATATAAAATAATGGTTAATCTTACTAATGCCCCATACCCAATACTAATGCAATATCATAGCTCAATTTATGTTGTTATGCATGGCTTTGAGTTAAACCAAAGATTCCATTATTAGATCTTGTCATGCAAGTAGTAATATATATATATATATATATATATAAATATATTTTAAGTATACATATGTGTGTGTAGCATATACGATATATACGTGGAAGTCAACAATTTATGGAGAATTTCTCCTCAAAACCAAAAAGAAGTTGTAAAGATCATTAAAAAAATTGTAAAAACTAGAAAATATAAATGGAAAGATAAATTATTAAGGACTAAATGAGCGTAATGTTTTTTGCCACTTCAGGACAACGACAACGACACATGATATGTGTAGTTGTGCATTCTCACTTCCCTCACCAGTCACTACCATCATAAACTCTCATCCTAGCTATTATTTAGGAAATTCAGACATTGCATTTGGGGTATTGTACTTGTATTATTGTATATATTATTGTATAGTACATGTGTTGGGGGAAAATGGGCATTTGTCCCTAATTTATAAACTATGTAGCAAAATATCTTTGTTTTGAAACTATTTAACAAAATGCTCTTATTTTTTAAATTCAATTTTAACAAAATTGAGTTATGTGTAAAACTCGATATCCTTAAAATCACGTAATATGTATATTTTTTTAGTGGAACTTGACATTACCAATGTCGAGTTTCACTTAAATTTTCAAAAAAATCTAAGTGGCATATTTATGCATAAAACTCGACATTGCTAATATCGAATTCTACTTGTAACTAGATTTTGTTAAAATCGAGTTTCAAAAATAGAAAAATTTTGCTAAATAGTTTCAAAACATGAGCATTTTATTGCATAGTTTGTAAATTAGGGACAAATGCTCATTTTCTCCTATGTGTTGGACTTGGACATGAGAATATGAGATATATTTGGAACACTTCTGCATCCGTATCCCAATCATGTCATTTTTCTAAAAATAAAATAAAATTTGCAGGACATGGCCGGGATGGACACTAATTTTTATTTTCTTTTTAGTTTCAATCTTGAATACATATATAGTTATTTTATATTTACTCTTTTGGATCTTATTCTTGGTTTTTTTTTTCTATTTTCTAAATATTATTTATTAGTTATTAATTAGCTTTATTATCCATTATTATTCTTAAATTAATATATGTTTAACCATAAAGGCTCCCATTTTCTCATTCTCAAAAAAAAAAAACATTGTGTGAAAAAAATGCTTAAGAGTATTTAAAAATATATTTACTAATTAATTAATATGTCCATCTCCACTTGCGGCTCCACATAGAGTCCAGGGTGGTCCTGTCCTTAAAATAATAATTATTATTATGTATAAATTAAAAAAAAATTAATGATTTTTTCATCCTTAAAAAAACTTTGTGACAACCCTAAATTTTTTTTAAGTCCAACATAATTAAACTTTAGACAAAATTTGGCAACAAACGTGGTTGTAAGCTAAGGCTATAACTCCATTCAATATTTTTTTTATTGAATTTGAATTTTGACAAATCCACTATTTAATTACATTTTCTTCTTATATCCTTCATACTTGCAAAATTTTAAGAAAATAAAAAATTAATAGTTATGTCATCAATCAAATGTTTAAATTTCAAATTTTTATTGTATAAAATTATACATAAAATTTTAATTTTATGGATCGAATAATAAATAATATTCGATTGACATGAAATTTGACACGTGTTTTAAGAATATAGAGAACATGCTATTCAACGGCTTGATTTTCAAAATATGTAGCAATGTTAATTTGTTTAGTGATAGTTATAGCCTTGTGCTACAATTTAATTTGTAGCCAAACTTTGGTCCCTTTAACAATGTATTAGGTCCTTACAATTTTTTTTTTTTTTTAAAAGTCAGCGAAAATTTTAATTTAACTAAAATTTTGAAAGAGATGTAGTTTGCAACGTTAATAATGAGATTATCATGTAACGATTTCAAAATAAGAAAATTTATAGACGGAAATTGTAAAACTTTATGTATTTGCGTGTTTTTTTTTTTTTTTTGTCGTCAATATATGAAGTTTTTTTTATTAGATTTTGTATAATTTAAGTTTCTTAATGACTATCCTCAAAAAAATTTCTAGAACTGTCATTGTCTATCTCTACTGTGTCACGTCCTAATTTTTAAAAAATTGTCATGTCGCCTTGAAGTGTTTGTGTCCATGCTTCTTAGGATATTATTCAACTTCAAAAACGTACACAAGTTTCAATCATTATGTGTAAGTAAAAAATTGATTCCGTATGAAAGTATAAAATAGTCAACTGTCAATGCCAAAGCTTTTGAAGAGAAGAAGAAAGATTTGAGTTTAGCAAAACTCTTTATTTCCACGGCCTAGAATCTACAGACATTGCTTTAATTTTGTGGCATAGTCGAGCATTTTCAACTTGTGTTTCAGGTTGTTTCAGTATATATGGAGCTACAATAAAGGCAATTAAGTGCTCATGTGTTTATATACTCAGAGAAGCCGCTTTAAATTCTCTGCAACCCAACTTATCATCATTTATTCATTCTATTTACTAGCAGCAAGGAGATTGAAGCAAGCAATGTGCAAGCCAAAGAGGTAGTTGAAGCTCTGGTTTGCACCAACAGAAGGCTCAATGCTCAGGAGTCAGGATGCAAAGCTTTTTCTATTTTTTATGCTAGTTCATCACAGAATACTGTTGTATGAACTCAGATATAGCTAGCAGCCTAGCAAGCTTTAGCTTCTAAAAGTTTATATATATATATATATATATATATATATTTATATATAGATATAGGGTTGGATTTAAGTTACACCTGATGCACCCAATATTTTTTAATTGAATGCGAATATTGACAAATCTACCGTTAGATTACATTATCTTCATATATTCTTCATGCTTGCAAAATTTTAAGGTGATCAAATATTAATAGTCATGTCATCAATCAATTGTTAAAATTCAAGTTTTTGTAGTTTAAAATAATGCATAAAAGATGAGTTATGGATCAAACGGTAAATAACATCCGATTGAAATGAAAATTGGCATGCATGTTAAGAACATATAAAATATATAATTTAACGATTGGATTTTCAAAATATTAATTCAATATTACGTTATTAGGTGGCGTAACATTGCTTAAAGTTATACCAAATGTAACTTGAACCCAACTCATATATATATATATATATATATTTTTCAAGTGCTCTTTTATTTTTTAACGAGCACCTAATTAATTAACAGACCATTACTTTTTTTTCATATTTTTATAAATAAGGATATTGAGACCTCTTTGAGTATTTGACTCTATTCTTTTAAGCATGTCAGTCTCCTTGTCCCACACACACCAAGTCATCATAGGAGTGAATCCCTTGGGGTAGCCCCAGGATATTAGCAAGAGGTTTCAAATTTAGGATCTCATGGATATCATGAGGTCTTAAAAACCACTAAACCAACCTTTTGAGGTTAACACACCATTAATTCAAGAGTGCATAAGTGCATCCTTTAATATGAGTGAAATTGTCAATGACCTTTAGGTCAAATGCATCTCTCAATGTTTCTAATGGAAATATCCAAAGCTCATATTTCATTCATTCACTTAAAACGTTTTTATTTTTAAAAAAGAGAAAAGAAAAGAAAAAAAATGGTTTGTTCTCTATAATTTAAATATATATGCTAAATTGAAACTTCTTATTAGGAAGATGGCTCGGAGTTATGGAATCTCAAACAGCCTTCCCTATAAAAGACCACCATTGTTTGTTGTGTAAGTTCGCCTTCATAAGGTGTCTTTTTGCAGCAATGACTTTGCCTTTACAAGGTAATTTGACCTGGTCCCACTAAGCATGTCATAAATTTATAAACACAAATTTTTAAGTGAAATTAATTCACAAATAAGAATTTGTGTTTATAGATAAATGATTGCTGTAGGGGATGAGGATCCAAACAACTGATGAAATTCTTGAGGAGGTAAACATCAGGAAATACTGGTGGGTTGTCCTCAGAAAGTATACACTTAACTCATACTTAAGCTGAACAACCATAACTGGCAAGGGTGCCGAGGACATTTGCCTAATCTTGGAAGGTCGAGGGTTAGAGTTGAAGGTAGCATGGCGCAATCCAAGGGGGGACAAAGGTAACTTGACATTGAACAAGGAAAAGAAGAAAAAGAAAGGACAAAGTGGCCTTCTCCTCCGCATTAAATGCACTGCAATCACTTAGCTGGCTGCATTAATGGGAAAATGACCATGAATGGTGTTCCCACAACTCATACCTTAGTGTAAAAACCTTCTAGTAAGATCTTGATAGGACAAGTATCAGGAAAGTCTAATCATGACTCTCCAAGTGTAAGGTCTAGGTGCATCTTTGCTAAGTTATATAAAGCCAAGAAGCACCTGGATCAAGGGAAGGCTGATTTTTAGGAGAAAAGAGAAAGAAATCAACCAATTGTAACCTCTTTCTTGGACCAAATCTGAGGACAAACTCTTTGCCATTTCAAGGCTATTTCAAAATGAACATTAATCATTACACACATAGTTTAATCTGACTTTCGTCATTTGTCTTATAACGGGTACTAAAAGATTGACCTTGCATTCCACATCTATAAATTAATTGTGTAAGCGAATAGTAACACGATTAAAACCAACTTGATTTATCTTTTTACCTACCACAATTACAATTCTCTTATTTAATTCATTTTACAAAATAATACTCCCCGGATTCAATTTCTATTCAAAGTTCTTCAATCTATGAGTTGTACAAATGAAGTCTTGATTATTATTATATTTTTTTTTTTGAGAAGACAATGAAGTCTTGATTGGTCGTGTATTATTATTATTTTTTTTTTTTTGAGAAAGAGGTCGTGTAGTATAAAACTAAAAAAAAATTGTTAATAAAGAGTTTATTAAAAAACCTAAGGTTAAGTGGGTTTGAATTTTTTTTTGGTTTAGTCAAATGCATTTTACCGCTCTGTTTGTTTCAATGATGATGTTTTCTAGAAAACGAGTCATTTTCTAAAAAACATTTTCTATAAAATTATCTCATTTTTCTATGTTTGGTAGCAAGTAACAATCTTAAATGAGTTGAAAAACAATATCCTAACTTCCCTTATTTAGTTTGCTGTGATATAGAGTTGTCTTCTAAAAAAAATTAGTTAAAAACAATTTCTAAAAATAAGTTATACTTTTTATGTTGACTAAAGATAGTTTTCTTTTGACTTATTTTTTCTAATGCTACCAAACATTGGAAAATACAAAAAACTATCTCTACACAAGATTTTCTACCGAAACAAATAGAGCGTACATTATTAAAGACACATGTCGGCTTCTTAATGTGGTTTAAAGGAATGAAAATGTTGTCCACAATATTTTTATAAGGAAAATGTTAACGGATATCTTAAAATAATTTGATAGTAAACCAATTTTTTTTAAAAAAAATTATATGAAAAAAATTAATATTTTAATAACTTTTTTTATTTTTCATAAAAATAATGTCAAACTTTGTCTAAAATTATTTGTAATACCTTCATAATAAATTTTAGGGTTAAGTTCCTAAGATTTGTTGATAGCATTTCTATTGAAGGAATTAGTTCCAAACGCAATTGTAGGTAAACTTACTTAATATTGTAATAGGAATGGGCCCATTCATTTATCCATCCATGGAACTTCCTTTGTTTATCAGGATGAGTAGGGTCCTTTTTCTTATCTTTTTTTCATTCCTTCTTTTCTGTGATTTTTTGGTGCTAATAAAAAGACCAAATCAAAAAGTCCAAACTCAAGCCTAGCCTAGATAGGAGTTAAGTGTGTTTAAGTGGTCTAGTCCTAATCTACCAAAGTACTAGCATCTTTAGCAACACCACCGTTTTCAAAGATTTAGCTGCCCAATTACCGATACAACTTCCTAAGCACAGTTTAGGCGGCCCTGGTGGATTCTTTTACTCAGTTTTACTTTTGTTTTCTTTTTCCACACTTTCCTTTTCAGAACACACGTGAGGGCCGTGGGCTTTGTTGGCAACTACGGCTAATAAATATGATGAACTGTGTGATTGAAATGATATGAAATGACCGACAGTTGTTTGTTGCTTATGTTTATAGGCTATAGGCTAAAAAAATCTTTTATATAAAAAGGCCACTGTCGGGAAATGTTGATTGAGATATGAGTTTGCTTTTCATGTTCGGAGTAAAAAGCTCCCGTGTCGTGGCATATTGTGATTTGTGGTGTACTACACACTTTAATGCGTACCCACAGTCCACCATTTACTTTATTTCTATTACAAATTATTTAAATTATTTTTATTTCACACAAATTGCAAACGACATAGCAATCTCATCACTTTTGCTTTAATACATAAGAGCATACAGTTAAAAATTTGGTTATTTAGCTCTATTAAAAGTTAATTTATTTATTATACTTATACATATTGCAGTAGTAGATCTATTTTAACTTTTAATACAATAAAATAATATAAATATCATAATAAAATAATATATCTATAATAATAAAATAATCTATCTCACTACAATAAAATAATATATTTACTACATACAACTATCACAGCCACACACACAACCACCACCACCATAGCCCGCAACAATGAAAAAAAAAAATCAACCAAGCCCACACGCACCAGACCCACCAGGCAACACCCATACCCACCACCATGAAACCTACCTGAGCCACCACCACGAACACATCGATCCACCCACAAACCCACCCACAGCCCAGCCACCCACCGACGCCGATTTACCCACACAACCATAACCACCGACGCCAATATACTCCATTTCTCACTAGGTAATATATCCACTGATGCTAGCGAACCCAACCACCCATCGACGTCGATCTACCCATGCTTGCTCACTCCCAAGTGTAGGAGATCGTAGTAATATAATTCTCGGAGTACCGAGATCGAACCACAAGGAGCAGGGTAAATTCAAAAACAATATAATTAAATAACAATTTGGGTGAATAAGAAAAATATTTTTGCTTGGTGATTGTTAACAACAATAATAATAACTAATTTAAATCAATAATGTAAATACTAGAGCATCAGGGTGTTTCCCTATATCGATATGAAATTCTTTGTGATCTAAGAAAATATCTATTTCATAATTGATTGTTCTTATACAATTAAAAACTTATGATTCGGTTGAACTGAGACAATTCAAGAACGCATGATAACCTCGATTGATAATGCGGTTAGAAAAGTTTTCAAAAAAACCCATTCACTTTAAAACTTGATTTCTATTTGAAACTATTAGAAATTCATCTTAACAATAAGAAAAACATGATTGAACTTATTAAAAGCATGGAAAAACTAATACATCAAAAGAAGTTTAATTGAACAATCAAATATGTTGTAGATAAAATCTTAGAAAGAATCACATTGAATATTCATACCGTATAGAAAAAACATAACCCCTAACCCTAGCAAAGAGTTTAGGCTGCCATTAGAGAAAGAAAAATACAAGGTTTGCTCTGCCAAAATTCTTTCTCCACAGCCTCCCTTTAAAACCCTAATGTCTAAGTGTTCAAAGAAAATAAAACTTTTACTATTTTAATTTCCATCTAGGTTTACAGCAGTAACTTGTGAGTTAATTTCGGCCGTCAAAAATTGAGAATTTTTAAAAACTCAAAACTGGAAAGTTGTAGATATTTAAATCACGGTTCTAGCCCATCTAGCCTTGTGTCAATTGGATTTTTGAGGAGAGAGATACGCCCAAAATACTGATCAGTGTTCAAATTAGATTTTTCCTTTTCAGATTCTGCCTCTTTGATTTCTTTCCTTATTTGAAGTTTCCAATCATGGTAGACGATCCAAGCACTCCAACTACACCTCCTTAGACATTTAAGCATAGTCTTTTAGCTCCACTTTAATTCTAGTTTGGCCTCCATTCTCTCACAAATTCCTGTAAACTCATCTTTCTTACATAATTTCCTAAAAGTAGAAAATTAAACACAGTGAATAGCATCTTATTCAAGAAATTATGTAAAGATAAATAATAGGGACTAATGCAAATCATGACTTAATTATACAAATTAAGCATAGTAATAAGGAGATAACACTCATATAAATATATAACAAATATACATTTTAAGGGGTTATCAACCCACACAACCACAACCACAACCACCACCACACCACAACCCACAACAGGGAAAAACAAAAAAAACAAAAGCAACCAAGTAAGGGCGAAATGGGTTGGTGGTGTGGATCGGCGGCGTGGGGGTGGGCTGGCAGCAGTGAAGCAGATCGGCGAAGCAAAGAGTAGATGAGGGAGAGAAAAAAAAATGAGAAAGAAGAGAAGCCAGAGAGAGAAAAAGAAAGAAAGAAAAAATATTTTTTTAATGAAAGAGGAGAGAGAAATTTAATAATATATATATATATATATATATATATTTTAGCTCTTAACTACAGTGCACATCTATTTATAGATGTGCACTGTAGTAATGAAGCTAAAAAAAAATAGCTATAGCTCCACTGTTGGATGGTGGTTTTTTGTGTTTTGGTGGAGCTAAAATAGTTATTTAACTCCACTGCTGTGAGTGCTCTAAAGTCAGTAAGTTTACACAATATGGCTTGCCCTACACTAGACTTTGTATTGTTGTGTAATATAGAAATGTGCTCCAGTAATCATATAAATATACACAATTATTATAGTTGTGTATATTATTAATTTATTCTTTTTTCTTTCTCTCTCACCACTGTGCTTCCAGACTCTCTCTACCCACCCACCACCACCACCGCAACCCTGCACCACCTAACCACCACCACAATACATTTCAATAGTTGATAATCCAAACAAAAAATCAAGATCTCAAACTTATCCTAAATATGCAAATTCATCAACCTCTGTAAATTCTAGCAATCCATCCTAACTTTGAATTCCAGCAACCTCTACAAATTCATCAAAGTATAAACTTATCCTAAATTAAGATCCAAAACTCATTAAATCCATATATAAAATCCATATGAAACATAAAATCTATATGAATCATCAAACCCAACTTGCAAATAAGAAGAAGAAGAATAAGCACAACAGGGGTGAAGAAGAACCATAGTAGCGACGAAGAAGAACTATGGCAGCGGTGTCGACTGAGAAAGCGATGAGAGGTTGTGAGTTTGGGATGAGAGAGGGTTGATAAGCAAGAGAGTTTGATCTGAGAGGATATGTGGATTTTTTTAGATTTGACACGAGATAAAGATATCAAATGCTTGTACCATTGTATAGTAGTACGAGCTGTAGGATGTACCATTGTACTGTGGTATGTGTTGTAGGGTAGTATTGCTGGAAGGCAGTTAGTGGTGCTACAGTTAGAGGTGGTTAGTTCAGTTGAAGATCTAGGTAGTTAGTTAGGATGTGAGATGTGTATATAGTGGGCAAGCATTGCATCTGTTGGACATAAGAATAATGCTCTGAATGTTGATACTCTCTCTCTCTCTCTCTCTCTCTCTCTCTCTCTCTCTCTCTCTCTCTCTCTTTGTTCCTTTAATCTTTTCAATCACTTTCTTAGCTATGGAGGCCTAGGTCCCCTTGAAGTGACCTACCCTAAACTCTAATTCCATCAAAGTCTCTATCATTGGTATCAGAGTAGTTTGATGTTCACCACCATGACTGAAACACGTTCCAACATACAAAATTCTAAAAAGATAGCTGCACTATCCAAGATTGCATATAGCCATGAACAGACCTTACAAGAAATTCAGAAGCAACTACAGACTATTATTAGGTTCATGCAAAAATTAGTTGAAGTTGAAGATAAACGACAATCTCCAATTTAGGGGTCACGAGCTTTGCTTCAGAGTAGCAATCATGGAGTTCATGAATCTCCAATCATTAATCCAATCAAGAACTTGAAGCTAGAATTTCCTAAATTCTAGGGAGAAGACCCAACTTGTTGGATTTACTAGACAAATCAATTCTTTTCATACCACAATGCTCCAGAACATCAAAAAGTCATCATGGCTTCTTATCATTTGGATGGGGAGGCCTTGATTTGGTTCCAGAATGTTGTGCGGATTGGAGGTTTTGCAAGTTGGGAGGTGTTTGTGAAGGCCCTTCAGACTTGTTTTGGGGTCACAACCTATGATGATCCAATGGAGGCACTCACCAGGCTTAAACAGACTTCTACTATGGTTTCTTATAAAGGTAACTTAAAAATTCTGTCCAATAGGATTGTTGGTTTATCTGAGTCTCATAAATTGAGTTGTTTTTTAGTGGATTAAGGGATGAAATAAGATTACCAATTAGGATGCTAGTGCCAAAATCCCTTATGAAGCCTTTGGTTTGGCCAAAATTTTGGAAGAGTACTTACTAAGTAGTAAGAAAAGTTTCAAGAATGTTGTGGATAGTGGGAAGCCTTCAATTTTAGGATTACCTAAGATAGATGGTAAGATTGATTTGAGGTTTAAGCTTCCTTTACAGAGGCTAACTAATGCATAAATGGAGGAAAGGAGGAAATAATGTCTGTGTTATAATTGTGATGAAAAGTGGCAATTAGGACATAAGTGTAAGGGAGCAAAGGTATGATGATGGGGTGATGTTGGGAACCCAAGATCTGGTTCAAGGGAGTGATAATGTGGTTACCCTTGCTGAAATCACCTTATATGCCTTGATAGGAAACCCTTCAGCTAATACCATAAGAGTCAAAGGTACGGTTAAGAATCATGAGGTAGTTTCTTTTATTGATTTAAGCAGTAAGCATAATTTTTTGGATGCTGCAGAATTAGATATGTTGAATTTACACTTGGATACATCTCAAATTTTGGAAGTTAAAGTAGCTGATGATAGTGTCATTAAGACTTTGGGAATATGTCATGGAGTCACTCTTGCAATCCGGGGGTATAAGTTTGTCATGGATTTGAATGTATTGCATTTAGGGGGCTATGCAGTGGTTTTAGGTACTCAGCGGTTATGTACTTTAGGAGTAATCAGTTGGGATTTCAAGTTATTGACCATGAAGTTCCTTTACCTGGGTAATAGGGTGTTGTTGAAGGGGTTACACTTTAAAGGATTTGTCTTTTTAGAGGCTAACAGGTTATTTAATGGTTCTGCTACAAGGAAGGGGCTGGTTCTCTAGATTTCAGTAGTCACCACTAACTCAGCAAATGATTTACTGCTGCCTATTGCCTTATCTGACCTTTTGGAATAGTTTTCCAAGGTGTTTGACATGCTTTAGGCCTACCACCATTTCGTGGACATGAGCATCAGATCATACTTAAAGATGAAACCCTACCAGTTTGTGAATGACCTTACAGGTACCTTTACTTTCAAAAGTCATAAATTGAAAAGATTGTGCATGAGTTGCTTGAACTTGTTGCCATTCAACCTAGCCAAAGTCCCTTTTACTCACCTGTGTTGCTTGTTAGAAAGGCTAATGGGAGTTGGAGGATGTGCACTGATTATAGGGCTCTAAATAAGGTAACTATAAAGGATAAATTCCCTATTCTTATGGTGGATGAGCCATTGGATGAACTGGCAGGGGCCACTATCTTCTTTGAGTTGGACTTAAGGTCAAGATACCATTAAATTCGTATGAAGCCAGAAAATATTCCTAAAACAGCTTTCAGAACTCACGAGGGAAATTATGAGTTTCTTGTCATGCCCTTTGGCTTGACTAATGCCCCATCTACTCTTCAAGCACTCATGAATGACATTTTCAAGCCTTATCTAGGAAGGTTTGTTTTGGTTTTCTTTGTTGACATTTTAGTCTACAGTCAGTGTTTGGATGATCATTTGGACCACCTAAAAACTGTTTTGAATATCCTGTTGTCTCATCAATTGTATGCAAAGAGGTCTAAGTGTGTCTTTGGGAGTTTTGAAGTTGAATATTTGGATCACATTATTTTTGGTAAGGGGGTTAAGGTAGATCCTAAGAAGACTATTGCAATCTAGCAGTGGCCAGTCTCAACCACCGTCAAGGCCTTAAGGGGTTTTTTAGGTCTTACAAGCTATTACAGGAAATTCATTAAAGAGGATGGCACCTGTGGGGCCGGAGAATTTGTGGTCCTAGCCCACTTTACATTAGGGCCCAAGACCCAAGTTGAGGAGACCTATTGCCGAGGACGCATAATGAAAGCCCCAAAAAGGCCCAAGGATGTGGCCGAGAACGATCTTACGCTCAGCATCCCATAGGACACCTAAAGAAAAAGGACGAGCTCAGCGCAGGAGCAGGTTAAGGGAAAAAGCTGTCAATACAGTAATAAAGAACCCTGCATCTGATAGGTCCATGCCTTCGACCATGCTATCCAGCTTTTACAACTACTCCCAACCACTCTAGGTATGGGCTAATATGACAAGTCTCAACCCCAGAAAATGGAGCTGACACGTGGACACTAGAAGAGGGGTAAATGCTAGTATAAAAGGGAAGGAGAACCAAAGGGGAGGGGGGGACAGGAAGCTCCTCGGACAAGGTCTAAAAAAACGGGAACCATTCATTGCTGCCATCAGAAGAATATCTCGTTAAACTCGTTAGGATTCGCCTTCATGTAAATTTCCATAGACACCATGGCTGACCATGGCTAAACCGCTGTCCGGTGACCAAGGCCTAACTTCACAAGCCCACTCTCTACAAATTGTATTGTTTGGGCCCTTAATGTGCGAACCCAACACTATTTTGTGGGTCGTTACAAATTGTGTTCCTACAGCACCATTGCTAAACCCTTAACTGATCTTCTTAAGATAGATGGCTTCCTGTGGTCTAATACAACTTTGGAGGCCTTCAATGCTCTTAAAGCTGCAGTGATTCAACCACTTATATTAGCTCTTTCAACTTCTCCAAACCTTTCACCATTGAGTGTGATGCCTCTAGTTTTGGTCTTGGTACTGTCTTGATGTAAGATAATAGACACATAACCTTCCACAACCAAGCTTTGAAAGGTACGTACCAGTATTTGTCTACCTATGAGACAGAGCTCTTAGTTTTAGCAACTGCTGTCAAAAGGTGGAGACCATATTTAGTGGGCAAACCCTTCATTGTTAAGACTGACCATTAGAGCTTAAAATTTTTGTTGGAGCAAAGGATTACCACACCAGCTCAGCAAAAATGGCTTGCTAAACTCTTGGGATATGCTTTTGTGGTTGAATACAAGAAGGGTGTGGACAACAGGGTGGCTGATACACTTTCTAGGAAGTCTAATCTTGTTCCTGAGAACCTGCAGCTGCCTCTTCAGCAGAAAACAAGTTGTTTGTTCCTTTTCTTAGTTCTTGATCCCACATGGTTGGTTGTTCTCAAGGATAGTTACTCTCAAGATCCTTTTGTTCAGCAACTTTTTTCTTCAATTCAATTTGGTGCTTCCCCCAAAGGTTTTACGTTTCAGAATGATTTGATTTTCTACAAAGGTAGATTCTTCTTGGGACCTTTGTGCCCCTTCAAGTCACAGGTTTTGCAATTGGTTTATAGTAGTCCTGTAGCTGGCCATTCTGGTTTTTTAAAGTCCTTTCAGAGAGTTAAGAGGGAGTTATATTGGCATGGTATGAAGACTGATTTGAAGAAGTTTATTAAGGAGTGTGATGTCTGTTAGAGAATCAAGTCTGAGACATTTGCCCCAGCTAGTTTGTTGCAACCATTAGCCATTCCTACTACTGCATGGGCTGATGTGAACTTAGATTTTGTTGAAGGACTTCCTAAGTCTCAAGGGTTTGAGGTGATCCTAGTTATGGTGGATTGGTTAACCAAGTATGCCCATTTCGTGCCTTTGTCTCACCCTTACACTGCTGCTAAGGTTGCTGCCTTATACCTCCAGTACATATTCAAACTCCATGGCATGCCTGCCTCTATTGTAAGTGATTGAGATGCAACTTTCACTTCATTATTATCGTTTGAGTTGTTTAGATTGTAGGGTATAGTACTGGCCATGTCTACAACTTATCATCCTCAGTCAGATGGCCAAACTGAGGTGGTCAACAGAAGCTTGGAGTAGTACTTTAAAGCTTTTACTAGTGACAGAACAACTAAATGGGCTGAATGGTTGCCACTTGCAGAGTTTTGGTTCAATTCTAACTCCCATACTAGCCTTAAGATGTCACCATTTGAAGCTTTGTAAGGCTTCCTTCCTCCAAAGTTGCAGAGCTACATTCCTGGCACAACTAGATGCCTTGGATTCTATTTTGAGCCAAAGGGAGAAAGTTTTGTTTATTCTTAAGGGCCATCTTCATGTTGCTCAAGAGAGGAGGAAGTCTCAAGCTAATAAGCATAGGTAGGATAGATCTTTTGTGGTGGGTGATTGGGTTTACTTGAGGCTTCAGCCCTATAGATAGAAAACTTTGGCTTATAAAGGGAAGTGGAAGTTGTCTCCAAGGTATTTTGGTCCTTTCAAGGTGATACAGAAGGTTAGGTTTGTATCTTACAGGTTGGATTTACCTCCTGAGTCCAAAATTCATCTTATTTTCCATGTATCTTGTTTGAAATTGAAGCTGGGTCAACATGTCACACCTCTATACCACTTGTAGATGATGAATGGCAGGTTGCCATTGAGTCCATTGCTGTGCTGCAGACCAGGACCAAAACCTTGAGGACTCGGGATGTCACTGAAGTTCTGGTGTTGTGGCTAGGATGTCACTGAAGATGCCACTTAGGAGTCTTTGGATTGTTTGCATTCTAGGTTTCCTCACCTTGTGGGCATGGTGTTTTAAATGGGGAAGGGTATGTTAGGCACCTATATTATTGTATTGTATATGGACTATTGTATTGTGTTGATGTGAGGCTTGTACCATTGTATAGTAGCATGAGCTGTAGGATGTACCATTGTACTGTGGTATATGTTGTAGGGTAGTATTGCTGGAAGGCAGTTAGTGGTGCTGCTGTTAGAGGTGGTTAGTTCAGTTGAAGATCTGGGTAGTTAGTTAGGATGTGAGATGTGTATATAGTGGGCAAGCATTGTATCTGTTGGACATAAGAATAATACTCTGAATGATGATACTTCCTTTCCTCTCTCTCTCTTTCTCTCTCTCTGTTCCTTTAATCTTTTCAGTCACTTTCTTAGCTATGAAGGCTGAGGTCCCCTTGAAGTGACCTACCCTAAACACTAATTCCATCAAAGTCTCTATCATGTAAGTACTATTGAGAAGTGATTGTGTAAAAACAAAATAAGTTGATTGATTTTTAAGTTGAAAGTATTGTAGCAAAAAAAAAAAAAAGGTAGAGAGAGAACCACAACAAAAAAAGAGAGTACGTGACATCTTGAGAAAAACCATAGCACTAGATCCACATTTAGTTAATTGTATTTACTTTTTGACCAAAAACATAATAATGAGGCTTACAAAAACAAACTACTTTATTCTGGGGCCTATGTGAGACTTGCAAATAGTAAAAATAAAAAATTAGCTATAAGTTGACATATAGTCTAATCCTAAACGCTAACACTTTCAACAAATGTGTAAAGTTATTAGTGCATTAGTAGTTGGGGGTGTGAAACTCCTAAATGACTATTTTGGAACCCCCAAACACCAAAAAATCCTCAACATTTCAATGTCTATAGCTAAAAAAGGATAGACACTAGCTACATTAAAGTTGTATAAGTAAACTATTAGTGTAACAACTTCTTCTTTTTTTTTTTTTTGGTTATATTTTTTTCCCTCTTTTTCCTCTCCTCTCTCTCCTCTCTCACTGCTCTGTCCTCTCTTGCCTTCCTTTCTAGCACCATCAAATTAGTTGTGGGTAAGATCGGGATGTGGCCTGGGTGGTTGAAATCGGGCTAGTGATGGTTGGGTTGCGGTGGTGACGTTTTAGGTTTTTGATGGTTTGTTGTGGCTGAGTTTCTTTTTTCTTTTTGCTATGGGGTTTATTTTAGAATGAGTTTTGATGGATGCGGTTGCTATGGTAGCAGGTTTTGATAGAGGCATTGGCTAGTTTTGATGGAGGTGGTGGCTAGTTTTGATTGTGGATGAAGAGAGTGTGAAGTGGAGAGAGAGAGACACTGAGGAAGAGAGAAAAACTGCTATAGTTGAAGAGACTAAAGAGAGAGACGGTGAGGAAGAGAGAGAAAGGGAGAGTTAAATGAATAAAAAAAATTGAATTGTGTTGGGTATGATGAGAAAAATAAGAAATGAGATGTTGGGCGAATTGTAAAATGATGTTTTAAAGAAGACAATTAAATTTTTGGGTTGTTAAGATAGGTTTTCATTTTTTACAAACTTGGCTGTGAATGCTGTTATAGATGTATAATGAACATCATGGTAGTGGTGGATTCATGTAAAAGTAATTATGCTCCCACCATAAGTTGACAACTCAACACAGTGTGAAATTGGATGTGTTTGTACGGTTGTTGATAAATTAACGTAATTTAATCATCTCATCTATGGGTGAATTTTTTTTTTTTGATACAATCTATGGGTGATTGTTACATGTTTGTTCCATAATCAATTTTTTTCTATTAAATTTTTTAGTTTTTTTTTTTTAAAAATACAAATATATCCTAGAGCTAATTTCAATTTATCCACAAGTGGTCTGAGAGAACCCATCATTTTTCCTACCTAAGATTAACCCTATTATGCAACCATTACTCATCTCATTACTTTCACCATAGATCAATGAAAGGGGTGAAGTTTGGATGATTGGGTTGCAAGGCCTAGGTTTATGATAAAGGCATCGTGTGTAGTGGTTAAGGTTTGGATTAGAATTTTGTTTAGGCTTTTAGGCCATTGTGAGAGGCTGTGGGAGTGGGACGTGGTGTTTTTGGGCTTTCAAGTAATGAGCTTAGAGGGTTTCGGTTATTGCATGTGACATAGTGTATTGTTGTTTAGAGTCTGGTTAAAGTATTTTTTTGGAGATAGATAGTAAGGAGATGGAAGAGGTGGGGTTTGAACCATTGACATAAAACACCACAAATAGCATTACCACTAATATAGGATTTCATGATAAGTCAATTGAATGTGGGAGTTTAGAGAGGAAATGCCAAAATGAAAAAAAGTAAAGATTTTTTTCATGCGGATAAAATGAGTTAATTTTAGGGCATTAAAACTATGTCGTTTTTGGGTGAAATGACCCGAAAAATAAGTACACACCAAACTAGCGTTTTACACTGTCAATAGCGTCTCCATCTCCGAGCCACAGAGGCAGAGAGCAGTGAGCAAGTTCGAAACTGATGTGGGCGGCACTACGATCTCGTTCCTCATCGCTCCATCCATGGAAGCAAGGGATTGCAGTTCCACCAGGGCTCAACCCCACCGCCTTCTCTTCTTCGTCTTTCACCACCGCCGCCACCACCAACAAAGCCTTCCTCAGCCTCCAAGAAATCAAGAAGGTTCTCAACGACGTTAGGGCAGACGACGTCAAGGTCTTATCAGTCCCTAATATGCACGCCGATTGGGCCGACTACGTGGTCCTCGCCACCGGTAGGTCCACCTGGCACGTCAAGAACATCGCTCAAGCCCTTATCTACAAGGCAGGTTCGTCCTCTCTTCTCGCTGTTTTTTTTTGGTTGTTAAAACCCTAATTTTCCTTTTGGTTGCCGAGAAAACAAAATATGATCTTTAAATTTCGGTTAAGATGCAAAGTTTTCAAAAAAAAAAAAAAAAAAAAAATTGAATTTTTGGTGATAATTTATTTTTTCAGTTATCTATAGGTTTATTATTATTTGGTGATTGAATTAATTTTGTATGAGCAGGCTAAGCAGAAGCAGAAAGGAGTGGATCGGAAGGTGCTGCCGAGTGTTGAAGGGCAAGAGGAAGGAAAGTGGATTGTCATTGACTCTGGTCTGTGCTGCTCTTTCTTTCTTTCTTGTATTACATTTTACAAATGTTAGTCAGTTTCAAAAGTGTTTTTGGACTTGCATTTTGGTATAATCAATGTAGTCCCTTAAATTTGCTGCTAAATAGGATGGGTTCAGAACTTCTTACTAATACTCATGAAAGTAAAGAAAAAATTATCTAGAAAATAAATCAGATGGGTTTGAGAATTTTTTTTTCCTTGTTATGGTAAATATTATATGGCAGTGGCTGGTGCTTGATAGGAGTTACTTAGTCCAATGTTCTTATCATATTTGTGTATTGCCTGGTAATATTTTTGTACTTCTAATGACAAAGTACATTATCCAAATATCTAGTTGAATCTTTTATTTTTTTGATTTTTCTTTAATCTTGGTTTGTTATCTACAATTATGATAAGAAAAAGAAAAAGAAAAGGTGTTTCTAACAGCATGGTTTATAAAATTCTGAATGTAACATCCTTTTTTTTGATAGGTAAACTTGTATTCTGGTAAAATGTGTAATCCTTTTATCTGATTTTTAATGCTGATTTGTTTTTCTTCAGGAAAAATTATTGTTCATGCTCTTGATGAGAAGGCTAGAGAGTACTACAATTTGGAGGGCCTTTGGACCACTGAGACATCTCAAAAGGAACCAAACCCGGTAATTTGAGTTTCTTTATAACTTTCTAAGATGTCATTAGCTTATGTTGAACTGTTCCTCCATACACATACAATATTTGGAATGCTTCACCTTTTTGACAAGAAGATTATAGGCTGTCAGGAAAGAATTAGTAACTTTTTTGAGGAATACTGGGTAAGACTTTCAAGTGAGGGATTTTTTTTCTTCTTATTTTTGAGAATCTAGTGGGAGATTTTCAGTGTGTATCAAATGGTAGACATCATCTGCCTCCGGCTTAAATAAGTTCTAATAAAATTTTTTGAAGGTAAATACTGAAGGTACAATCCCAAGTTAGTCGATGCCGCCTGAATTTGGCAGGCTAATTTGACCTCTAAATACCTATTGATTAGAATCCATCTTAGTGGCTCTGCCCAATCTTCTTACACTAGTGGTCTGCTCTCTTCAATCCAGTGTCTTGTGAAAGGAATTAAAAAAAAAGGAAGAAAGAATTTACTGTCTACATGGCAGAAGATTTCTCTGGCATAGCTGCAGCCATGATTCTCCAGCATGGTCAGGCAATGCACCATCCCCCCCTCCCCCTCCCCTTCAACCACCCCAACTGCAGATGAATCTTTTGGTGGCACTGGCGGCATCAATGTTGTATGGGGGGAATGGATGTGCAAATCATCTCTTTGGAGGGGATGCATAGCCATCCCAACTGCTTAGTTAGCATTCATCTGTTAGTAATAATTTTGATGATGTTGCTTGGACAATCTTATAAGACAGCTTCCTCATTCCACATTCTCTTACCAGTTTTTTTTTTTTTTTTGGTTGAATTTTATATGCCTTCTTCCCAAACAGCCACAGACGTCTTTGTCACTAACTTGCTGATCTGGGCATTTATTTTGGACGCACAAACTGGACACCTAAGAAAAAGAACACACAATTTAATTACCTTGATTTCTTACATGCACAATTAAGATTATTTTGTAATCCAATTTTTCTGTACATTTGAGTATTTTACTTCGTTTCAAACATGGCTTTGACAGACAGACAAAAGATTATTTTGACTGTCTGAATATTTTATCAGGGGTTTTGATCCATTTTTTGGTTCCAATTCCCTGATAAAGTTTTGGTTATTTAGTCATGGAATGGTTAAGCTTTTCTTCTTGCAAACTCACCCTGCTGGAGTTCTGCATCTGTTGGTCCCTATGAGTGTTGTTTGTCCTCTTTTAGAAGCCTAGAATTAAAAAAACATTTATCAGTATGTGACTAATTTGCAATGTAAGTATTTATATTAATATAGGTGGAAATCCTTGCTTTATTTATTTATTTGGTGGAAATCTAATGCTTTGCATGTTTTGATCGTCATGTCATTTTTTTTATTGAGAGGTACACGTGCACCTTATGGGTCTTGAACCCAGTACATTATCCTACATCACATTATTCAGGAAAGAGATAGTGGCCATTGAGCTGGAGCTCATTAGCATTGTCATGGCAAATTCTTATGGAGGCAAATCTAGTTGCTTCCAGTTCAACTTGTGTTCTGGCCTTAGAAATTGAGAAATTAGAATGCATTCAAATGGCCGCTTCAGGCTGTGGTCCTGTGGAACTCTTGTTATTCAGTTGATTACGTAGTAGAATTCAAAATTGTTCTAGTTCAACATGAGTGATTGGTCTACAAAACAGAGAATTTTTATTTATTTATTATTTTTAATTTCTTTGGCCGTCTCTATCTCGCAAATGAAAAATACTTACCTATATGGTTCCTTGTATGACCTCAATTTTTTTTTATTTGTTCAGGAGTTGGAAAAAGCTTTTGTGAAGATTCGTCCCAAGAACAACTCCAAAAAACCAGTGCAAAAAGTTGCATGATCATTTTTGTCCATATACTGGAGGCGGACCGACTCCACATTGTAAGGCTTATATGCCTGTTCTAAATGCAAACTGTAGGTTGTTATCTAATTAAGGTATTTTCTGTAGTTTGTCATGTGCATGCACGCACTTTGAATTTGATTTTCCCTTATCTGTTATATTTGGTTGGAATTTAACAGCAAATGCCCCTGGCTTCTCCTCTGCAACTTGATTTCGTAGCTATGGTTAAATTAGTTTTGCATTTGTCTACGCCATACCAAGGGACAAAGGATGCGGGATGGTGCCATTTTTTTTCTGTAATGATACCTAATGCTAATACTACCAAGTTTCAGCTCAACTCGATGGTTGAAGTATTGTAAGCCCTTACAATACATTCTGCTGCGATGGTTTGATCTACTCCCCATGAAAAATGTTGAATTCAGTGCTTTCATATGTACAAATTTTCGTAGTAGTTGGTATATTTGGATAAAAGAATTTAAGGAAAATGATTTGGATTTCAATCTTTTTTTTTTTTTTTTGATGAAAGGATTTCAATCTTTAGTCTTGATGACTCGAATAGAATATGAAATGATTTTCTATTTATGAAATTTATGAAGGAATTTGAGCGTTATCAGTAAGTGGATTAAAAGTGATTAGGTATAGATGTCATTTCAAATACCACCAAAGGGTGTTTGGTTGAATGGTCACTAGGCCTTCTAAGTGATTTGGTGAAACATAGGCTTTAATGTTCACTTATGCATTGGTAGAACTGGACAGTAATGGTTTTGTGAATCCCCTCTAGTCATCCTCTCTTTCCCATAAAAAAAAAAAAAAAATTGTCATTTCAAATCTGTAATGTGATTGTAATGTAGGATCTACCATAAATGGGTTGCGCTTATGAAATAGGTAACATCGTAATAGCATTATGGGGTTGAAAAAATATAACCAATAAATTTTTGGGGGGGGGGGGGGGGTGTTAAGGTTTTGGTTTTGAAAGAGTGGGGCTCAACTCCAGAAATGAAAAATATAACTAATAATTTTTTTTTTCTAAGAGCTAGAGGGGCCTGGGCCCGCTTGAGCCCCTTGGGTCCAACTTTGATCTAAGAAGGTCAATAAATAATTAAAAACTTAGTTTATATAGTATTTATATATAAATAGATTATAGATTATAAATATAGATAATTATTACCGACGAAAAATGTTACACAAAATTTTCATGATATTTATTTTAGATATTTGAATCAAAGTTAGCCACGAGGCTTGTATGAGTACTTCGTCATGGGATATGGTTAAACTATATGAAAGCTTTCTTCTTTTGGCAAATTGGGTTTCGTTCAATTTTAGAATTGTTGAGTTATATTAATGATGAACATGTTCCGTTAAGGCGGTGGGATTCTCCTACAAGTTGACAAGTAGTAGTACTGGTGGGGTTACCGCCTTTTTTCTCAAAGTTTTTCCTAAGCCGTGTAGGTTTTGGTCTTTGTTACTTTCTAGGATTCTAAAACCAATTTGGATTCTTAAATACTAGACGCAACCCTAGAATATCTCTGTATATTGCTTCCTTCAAAGCTTTCTGGACAATACACATGGTTTTAAGTTTTCTCTAGTTTTCTCACGCTTGCATCAATGGCTAAAATCCAGGCAACGAGAACATCTGAATACAAGAGAACAACAAGTTACAAGAGAAAGTCTTATTCTTCGTCCATTAAATCTTCTCTTCCAAAGGATTTGTGGACAGAAGTTCTTGGTCATGTTGCCTCAACATCGTTGGCTGATCTATTCAATGTCAAATTGAGCTGCAAAGATTTTTCGGAGTTGGCAGAGGATTTTTATATCTTTCAACAGGCATCACTCAAGAAAATTCCAACAAATCCTTTTTGTTTGGATGAGAAAGCATCACCGTTTTTAAAACTTTGTTTGAATTTTGGAAACCCTGAGTCCTTATTTAGACAAGGAGTGATTGATTATTTTAGTTTGGGGAGGATAAAGTCAGGGCTTGAGTACTTGAAAAGAGCGGCTGATAAAGGACACCTAGAAGCAACATACGTGTATGGGATAATTCTACTATGTTCTGAAGGTGAATTGAAGCAAGAGGGTTTAAGGATTCTCTCTACTTTGAAAAGGTCTAACTCAGGTGGCTTGAAAGAATGCCGTAAGAGAACGAAGACTGTGATGCAAAGTGGTTTTTGGGTTAGAAATTTTATTGTTGGACAACGAGTATTGTGTTGCCGTGAAGAACCATGCCAAGTTCTAAAAAGGAAAGTTCTAAAAAGGAATAGTGGATGGGAACCAAATGACATTGAGTTAGATGCAGATGATGATGCTCTTTGCGACGCTTGTAGCTGCAATTGTGAAGTTAAATGGTTTTCTAATATTTTACCTGGAAAATAAAGAGGATGAGAATCAATTGGCTAAATTAGATGCAGATGACCATGATCTTTGTGAAGTTGGTAGTTAACTATTAGGATCTTTTTCTTTTTTTATTATTATTATTTTTTATTATTTTTAGGTGCATTTTACGAGATATTTAAGTATTCTGTCACTTCTATAATGTAATGAGAACCTTTTACTATAATAATAATAATTATTATTAGTTTAATGAAGTGGTAATTGGCGTTTTTTTTCACTCTTTTGCCTTTTTTTTTTTCTTGTATGTGAAAAGCACTTATTGGTATGGTTCCCTATATGTCATTATCTTTTTAATTTGTTTAGCAGTTGCAAAAAGCTTATTGTGAAGATTTGTCACAAGAACAACTCAAAAGAACCATCAAAAGTTGCATGATTATTTTTGTCCATATGATGCAGTTTATAGTCATAGTAGTTTCTACATCATAAGGCTTTTATGCATGCTCTAAATGTAAACGGTAGATTGTTATCTAATTAAGGCGTTTATTTATTTATTTATTTTTATTGGAGTTTTCCATGTGCATACACACTCTCTGACTTTGATGGACCTCTGGTTGTTATTTGGTTGGAAACTGTTAAATCTCCACCTGTGCTTCTTCTGAGCTTGTGGAGGTGGCTTTCTCTACCTATTGCTGAAGCTCATCAAAAGGTCTATGATAGGGGGAAAAGTAAGACGTTTTTGTTGCTTGCAACAGATTAATTAGCAGAAAGGACAACCAATAAACTATGTAAATCAGCAAATGCCCCTGGCTTCTCCTCTGCCAGTTGATTTTAATTTGCAGCTATAGTTAAATTAGTTCTGCATTAATCAATGCGATCCTAGGGGTCAAAGGATGCCAGATAATGTCATTTTACTCTCTAGTGATTCCTAATGCTAATACTACCACGTTTTTAGCTTAACCCAATAATTGAAGTATTGAAAACCCTATTGATACATTCTGCCCCATGAAAATGGTTAAATTCAGTGCTTGCACATGCACAATTTTCTTAATACTTTGTATGCATAAATGAATTTAAGGAAAATGATTTTGATTTTAATTTTTAGTTTGAATTACTTAAATACAATATAAAAAGAAATATATATTTTTTCTATTGACGGAATTTATGAATGAATTTGAGTTTCATTAATATGTGGATTAAAAATGATTGGGAATAAGATGTCATTTCAAACCTATAATGTTATTAGTGTTATTTTTTAACGGAATTCATTCTTGTGATGCATGTCTTAATTAAGAACCATATGTAAATAAAAAAAAATTTAATAATATATTTAAAGTTGAATAAGAAAATAGTGAGTAAAAATAAAGAACAAAAATTACATGATGAATGCATATCACATAGCAAAATCATGTCATACAACTTGCAATACTTTTGCACAAAAAAAAACTTGCAATACTTAAATTTAGTTTAAGCACAACATTTAAGACCTAACTTTTCTTATTAAAATTAAAATTTATGGTAAACCATTACTTAATATAAAATAAATAGTGGAATTTATTTTAATTTTCTAGAAACTCTTGATAATAAGATTTTAAACTTAGAAGAATAGGTTTGACCACAACTTATTTATAATTTTTGTTAGTTTTAGTTAATGGTGACTCATTGAGGTTGCAGATTAAAACGATTTAAAGAGTTCATGGTTTTAATTGAAACTTTTTAAAATTTAGAGTATAATTTTGAAATCATCTGAAATTTTATTAGCATTATGTAGGGTGTGTTTAAATACCGTTTATTTTGCTGAATCTGAAAAATTATTACTAAAAGTACTGTAGATAAATGTAAAAGTTAGTTGAAATAGTATAGTGGAGCCCATGAATAGTGCTAAAAAGTGCAGTGGGGCCTATGAATAGTAACAAAAATAAGTTGAATAGTGAAATAATTTTCATTTACAATCCCAATCCAAACACACATAATTACTTAAGTCCTTCATAATAAAGAGTAGTCACTTGACATGAAAAAGTACAACCACTTGTGCACAACCGTACCTTCTAAGACCTAAATTTTATTACATATTATATTAGTCGTTAACCTATGTAATCTCAACAATTTTTCTTTTCATATATATCACATTTATTTAATTAATAAGTGCTAAAAAAAAAATTCAAATGAGAGAATTTATAGAAAAAAGCATCCCTAATTTAATTAGAATGTGTTTAGAGAAGATCTAATCTAATTTAAATAGGAATTTTTTGGTACTAGTTGTTGGTGGTTTGGTTGCTAGAGCCACCTTTCTAGAGGTGGTTGTCAGCAGTCCGATCACCGAAAATGATGTTTTAGTGGTAGTTTGGTCGCCGAAGCCACCGTTTGGCTGCCAGTTTTGGCAATTTGGTTGCTGGACCTTCGACATTAGTGGCTTTGATGGTTGAGCCACCAGTTTTGGAGGTTTGCTTGAAAATTTTTACATGTCACATTAAACCCTTGGAAAATATTTTACGTTTCAAATTATTTCACTTCAAAACAACATGGAGCGTAAGTATTAAATTACTTAAATAATAAGAGTTTTTTTTAACTGTGTTGTTAAATTCTTTGGTTTATATTATTAAGTTTCTTACAAAAAATAAATTTGATTTTGTATGATCAATTTAATTGTAATTTTAAGTCTATTTTGTTGGATATATTTCAACGATTTACTTTTGTGATAAAGCAAAAGGAACAATATACAGATCTAAGAATAAGCAAAAACACAAATAGATGTGATAGACAAAAGTAATAGACAAATATTGAATATATATAAGAAGAAATCTGCAAATAATTAAAAATCACAGACCAAATGCATGAAGAATGAATGATTCAGATCAAGTATTGTGTTTAACACAATCTCCTTAAAGTAGATTTCGCCTTTCACACAATCACTGTGGTGCTTTGAGACTCACAGACGTTTGCCTCCCTGGATAAAATGATCTACAACATGAAAATGAAGCACACAAAGTCATGCTTTTCGAATTACTCAATGTCTCTTTTTCTCTTTTTGACACAATATGAAATGCACAAAAAATTCTCACTTGGAGTTTTTTTTTTTTTTTTTTTTTTCTTCTCAAAAGTTATTTTTATGAATGAGGGACTATGAATTATTATACGTTACTAAATAAGCACTCTGTTTCAGTAATAATTCCTGTGCACAGGCTAACTGACTCAAAAATTAAAATAATAAAATATTATTATTTGGATAAGTAGGCCTAGTCCACATATGCCAAAAGCCCAACCCAATATCCAACTCATGAGCATATAAACTCATACATTATCTATTTCCTTTCCTATGTGGGACTCAGGATTTTTACCACTTTTAATAACATCTAAGTGAACATAGAAAACATCAATTTCTTATTCACTCCATGCTATTTTTCCAACAATCCCCCACATGAATAGAAATTGATAAACACAATGCAAATGATGATGCAGACACAGAGAGAGTAGAAGAAAAGTTACTGTATCGGGAGAAGTAGCTTGTGACTTTGACCTTTCCTTTGTGAAAGACTATCAGATATACTAGCTAATCAGTGAACACGATATTTTTGAACTGTTAGCCATTTGTGTATACCAAGACAATAGAATTCACACAGCTTATTTTCAAACATATTTCATTCTTATAGTTGTGTTCATTTTGGCCCTGAACATATCCTAGTAAATTCATGAAATGCTTTAGAGAATTCAGCCTTGGAAACTCTCATGGAAGTGGCCCACTTCACACTCATATAGGTGACTCTTATTAAGAGTATCCTGCTATACCCCACTTGAAATTCCAAGATATAAGAATCATTAAAAGCAAAGCTTACCCTGAACATCGCTTACAGGCATCACTATTTCATCATAGGAATGGGAAAGAGATGTTATCTCCATAGTGATAAAAATAGTCTCTATGATTCGGTTGTCCCTTTGAACTTAGATCTTGGGATCTCCAGTTAGCTAGGTTGGGTTACCATCCCGGAGACTTTTAGGTAATAGGCTTTAATCCCATTCCCTTTAATGAACACGCAGTTTATTTGCTCTCCACATAAACAATTGATTACGGATCCGTTTTACAATCTGGAAATACTTCCATTTGAGAGCAACTGTCTAATGGTATTGTCTCTAACGAATATGTCAAGACCCTCCATAACTCTGTGCCCTACCAATATATACAAATAGGAGGCACAAGTATCCAACAATGCATGTTTGTTTAGGTTTATAAAGACTTCCCAAAAACACATATGTTCTTCACACAAGGTGTTCTCATTAGACTGTCGTTACATCTCTCATGTGATTGAGACAAGAGAAGTCCATCAGATGTATTTGAAAATTTATTTCTAGTATCACATCTACAACACCTACATCTTTCGAGTTGAACTTAATGATCAATATCATCTCGGTAGCCTTTATTATTGCTACATACATGAGCATATCTCACAATGACATAGCCTCTTGTGATATATTTCACATAACAGACTAGTCACATTAAACCTAAACTCATTTGACATCATCTCAATGTCAAATTTATCATGTCATTGCATTGAAACTTGCTTCAATCTATACAAAGATTTAACAAGCCTACACACTTTGTTTCCTTGTACAAGAATCATAAACCCCTTTGGTTTATTGTGTATCAAGAAAACTCACATCTTCCTATTGTTTGTAGCCTTCTACAACTTGTCTTGCCTTGTAATAGTCAATAATTCCATCAACTCTCAAACTCTTAGGTGGTAGATTGATCAATTACTATGCATAGATTTCAAATATGGATTTATTGCACTATTGAAAATCTCTTTTCCAAGAAGGCACTTTAGGATTTTGCTTCTTTGAAGCTTTAAGTTCATCTTCTAATATATAAATTAGAAAATTTGGACCAAACAATCATGACATTTGTCCTTTTACTACGCTTAGGCTCAACCACTCTTCCATTGACTCTTGATCATGAGAGATACTAAATGTAGACTCAAACTTTCTTTAAGAAAGTTTAACACTTGAAATATATTCTAATTAATTGTCATGCATATAAAAATAATAGATTCATAGATTAGAAAGCACTATGCACTACTGTTATGACCATAACCAATGAAAACACAATCAATGGTTTTTTATCCTTTAAGAATAGGAATCACCACCTTCATCAAACACCCCCACATTTAAAGAATTTATGGAAAGGTGATCACTCTTTCCATAATTCACAAGGTGTCTTAGTGGTTTCTTTTAAGGCATCTCAATGAACAAATAAAGTGGAAATAATAGCTTCTCCCACAAGTTCTATGGTAATCAAGAACTTATTGCATTCATTGAATTATTTCTCAACTTCATCCTTATAATGAATGGACATCTCTAATATCTCATCATTGCTTACTTATAAGCACTCATAACAGATTCTTGTGCATTCCAAAACATTAGACAACTTAAGCATATCAACTAAGGCATGTAACATATACTTCAACCAAAGAAATATTACAAAACATATATTGGGATTAAACACATTAATATCCAATCAAGCTCACACATGCCCACAATATATATATATATACACATATATATACATGTAAGTAATTAAATAAGATTATATGTGCTCAAAAACAACAATCATGTGTCCTTCATATCAATACAAACAATTGAGCCTTAAACTTTATAAATAAATAACACCTTTGGCCAAAGGGTGAACTGTACACTCTCTAACTTAGAGTGAAACCCCATATTTACAGTCCCACTAGTGTGCAATTGGTCTCATTCTTGGGCTTATATCCACACATTTGAAATTATTAATAACAGCTCTCATAATGCTATTTTAATTATCAAATAGAGGATCACTTGATGAATTAATAAAGGCTAATCAAAAACTAAAAAATGGTAGCCATGCCCAAAATTGAATGCATTTAAATGGATTCAAAAATTTTTGCCTCCATCAAAATTTCCAATTTCCTTTATTCATCTAGCCCATACACCATTGCACATAAAAGGCCGAGGACATATTACTAGCATTAATGACATGTTTAATTGCCATTTACATCTACCCTTGATATCAAATAAATACCATATGACCATATATATCAATATATGTATTACTCATAGATATATTGCATGCCATGAACTAGTGCTATTAGAATCTGCACACAAATCCAATGCATCCTCTTGCGGGCCATTGCAAATATAAGATGGCAGTCACACCATTATCTCTACATCTATCTATTACTCATAGATTAAATACCATTCTATCAATATTATCAAACTCTTATTTTACTAGGCGATTAAACTAAGCAATTGATAGCACAGGTTCACAAATTAAAGCAGTTATTCATTGCCTTTCCATATACTGTCGTGTATGTACTACAATGACCAATCACCACTTAGCAAGAGATGCAAATAAAACATTTGCTTTGACTTCATCACCGAATTGCAGAGAAAGAGCAGCACAGTACACACTATAGAATCTAAATAATGCCCAGCCAAGTAAATAAGACAAAAAGGCTAATATTATATAATATAATTAAAACCACCAACACTGTCAAGCATGAAATCAACTTTATCCAATGCTTATAATAATATCAAAAACACTAAACCAATGAAGCTATACAAATATCTACTATTTACCAAAAAAAAAAAAAAATACAAATATCTACAGTCAACCCACGCAAACAAAAATCTACAAACACTAACAACGGTCAAACCGACACTAAAACGTAGTGGAAGATTTTGGGTCCGTTTGGATTGAACTTGTTATTACTGAAATTGAAAATTGAAAACTGAAAATACTTGTAGTAAAATAATTTTTAATATTATAGCAAAATAATTTTTAAATGTATGAATAATACCGTAAGACCCATTTTTAATATTTTTTTAACGTTGAGATGAAAACACAGACGCCGAATCCAAACCGCCTAAAAACCGAAAATAATAAGGAATCACTTTTCGATTACTGTCCACTTAAAATTACTGTTTACATAAACAGTACAATAGGCGCTAGTTAAAAAAAAAAAAAAAAAAAAAAAAGCCTGAAACGCTGGACGTGAACGCCAGACGCGCAAAACAAACGGACCTGACCAATCACTTTATAGAAAAACAAAGAAGATAGATATACACGATATACGACAAACACAAACCCAGTTTTGCCAAGTTTTGTGTAGAGTATAAACAATCGTCGATTTAGTATTTTTCAACCAACCAAAATTCCTTTCAACGTAGATCACAAAAGTAAATTAAAATATAAAATCTGCTTTAAGAGGGTTAGATATATTTCAACAATTTACTTTTGTGATAAAGTAAAAGGGACAATATACAGATTTAAGAATAAGCAAAAATACAAATAGATGTGATAGACAAAAATAATAGACAAATATTGAATAAGAAGAAATCTGTAAATAATTAAAAACTCACCGACTAAATGCGTAAAGAATGAATGATTCAAATCAAGTCTTGTGTTTGACACAATCTCTTTAAAGTAAATTTCGCTTCTCACACAATCATTGTGTTGTTTTGAGACTCACGGACGTCTGTCTTCCAGGATAAAATGATCTACAACACGAAAACAAAACACACAAAGTCGTGCTCTGTGAACTACTCAATGTCTCTTTTTCTCTCTTTAACACAATATGAAATGCACAAAAAATTCTCACCTGGAGAGTTTTTTTTTTTTTTTTCAAAAGTTATTTTTATGAATGAGGGACTATGAATTATTATACGTTACTAAAGACACTTTGTTTCAGTAATAATTTGTTTCAATAATAACTGCTGTGCACATGCTAACTAACTCAAAAATTAAAATAATAAAATATTATTATTTGGACAAATAGATACCGTCCACATATGCCAAAAGCTTAACCCAATGTCCAACTCATGAGCATATAAACTCATATATTATATATTTCCTTTCCTATGTGGGACTTAGGATTTTACCACTTTTAATAACATCTAAGTGAACATAAAAAACATCAATTTCTTAATCACTCCATACTATTTTTCCATCATAATTTTATATAAATGTAATAAATTTGAGGCAAAGTGGATTAACACGGGTAAAGTCTACAAATCGAGATGAGAACGGAGTAGGGAAGAGGTTAGACAACTTGCATCGTCATATACGATAGAACGAGGCAAGGAAGAGCAAGGACAAAAGCACCTATGATTGGATTGCTCTCATTGCAGAGACGTTTTGTTTCCAAATAAAACGGTAACGTTTCACTCAGTATGTCGTACTTTGGTAAAGTGGATCAACTAATTTTCCACCTAAAAAACTTCAAAACCCCAACAAAATATGACCATTTTACCCCTACACCGAAACTACAGGTGTCACATAAACAATTAAACTCAAACTGGGGTGAATGGTAATTAAAAAAAAAAAAAAAACTAGCCCCACGAATCTGATCTGTCAGCCTCAATTCAAAGAGTCCCCCAACAACTTCGTTTCTTTCGCCCACTCCATCACTCTGCGGAGCTTCCAAAGCAAAAACCAACATTTTCCTCTTTGCTTTATAAAACCAAAAAACACAAAGCTTTTTTTGCTTTCAGTTTCATTTCTGGCTACACTCTTCTTCGCTTCTCATTCTTCATCTTCTAGACTCTTCGGAGCTGCCATGGCTTCTATCGCCGGATCCAATGTCGTTGCCTTCAAATCCGCCGCCAAATTCGGCGGTTCCGTCGATTGTAATAAATTCGCTCATCAGTTTCGGCAATGGTCTCCGGTTTGCGGCGGAGTCGGATCGGGTCAGGCCCGGACTCGCATCGGCGGCCTCCACTGCACATCGAAAAGCTCGTTTTCTTCGTCTGGTAAAAAAGCTGATTTTTGATTCATTTTTTTCTCTTACTGCGCATCGTATTATTTGTATTCATAAATGAGTAATTAGGGATTTTGTTTTCACATTTGATTAATTGAAAGTGAACTCCCTTTTTTTACATTGCTTTCTTCTTTTATGCTAAAATACACTTTTCCGTTAAAAATTCGTTAAGTTATCAAATTTGCCCTCAACATAAGGACGAAATTGATATGTTTTTGAAATTTCTAGGACGAAATTATAAAACTTTGAAAATTGAAGGGAAGAAAATTGAATTTCAATCAAATTTCTGGCGTATGTGCGGGTGTCAGAAATCAAGTTACACCATGGTGTGACTCTTGCTTAACGTTACACCTTATATTAATATTTTTGAAAATCCCACAGTTAGATTATATATATTCTCTATGATTTTTATAGGTATTTCAAATTTCACGTTGATTTGATGTTATTTTCTATTTGATCCATAAACCCATATTTAATAAACCTTTGATCAGTAGGGTATAAGGAGAAATGGAATCCAACAGTGTAATAAAAATCCAATTGGAAGTTATTGACTCGTGTAACTTTGATAAAGACAAGGAGTAACTTGAACCAAACTCGTTTGTGTTATGATTATTGTTATTGGAGCTTTACCATAGTGAGGAATTTACCATGTATGGTAGCAATGAGTGAGATTTTCGAGAATTATAATGATAAATGCAGGAGTAAGGGCTCAGGTTGCCACACTTGAACAAGCAAGCACTGGAGTAGCCCAAAATGTGGAAGCTCCTGTGGTTATTGTGACCGGTGCTTCAAGAGGCATCGGTAGAGCAATTGCTTTGTCATTGGGAAAAGCTGGTTGTAAGGTTAGTGGTTGGATGATAAAACGTGTTTGCTTATGAATAGAAATGTACCATTTTTTTTTTACTAAACAATGCAGTCTGAATCTGAGTGGTTGATCCGATTTTTCTGCTAGAAATTGCTTTGGTTAATGGGATTACTGAACTTAAGCACTGTGTTTCTCTTATTAATTTGATTCGTGTACTATGTCATGTTTATGTTCTGTATAATGGGATGAACCCCAATTAATATTTCCCGTTCATGATTGCGTATTTGCGATACAAGATGTCTTCTTGAGGTGGGATATGTTTTCCGATTCATCTCTTGATCTCACCAGTGATGATTGCGGTTTTTGTTGTGCTATACAGGTCCTTGTTAATTATGCAAGGTCATCAAAGGAAGCTGAGGAAGTCTCCAAAGAGGTGGATGGTTGCATCTATTCAATACACTATTGTCTTGTCTCATTGGTAGTTTGTACTGTACTATAGATTTCACTGGTGATAAATTATTTGGCTATTCGCAGATTGAGGCAAATGGTGGACAAGCCTTGACTTTTGGAGGGGATGTTTCGAAAGAAGAAGATGTTGAAGCAATGATTAAAACTGTAAGCAAATGTAATCTCTGCTAAGTGATGAGTTAGTTTGATGCTTCTTGTGGTAAACTTAATGAATTTTCACATCTGCAGGCAGTTGATGCATGGGGAACTGTTGATGTTTTGATAAACAATGCAGGTGAGTAAATGTCACCTGCCTATCATAATATCAATTTTTTTGCTCTCGTAAACTTTATCGACTCTGCTTGCAGGAATTACTCGGGATACTTTATTGATGAGAATGAAGAAATCTCAGTGGCAGGAGGTTATTGATCTGAATCTCACAGGTGTATTTCTCTGTACACAGGTATGAATGTCAGATTTTTTGTTTTCTACAGAAGTCCATTGTCTGATCTATCCTATTTGAAACTGATTCAATTTACTCTTTGTAGGCAGCAGCAAAAATTATGATGAAGAAAAAAAAGGTAACATGGCATTGCCATCTCAAAATTCTTATTCTTTTGGTTCTGTGTCATTTGTGCTGGGATGAATCAGAGTCTCCACAAAGTTTACTTCTCTCGTAGTATTTGGAACCTCTTTCTTGGATTATAATGGAGATGGAGTGTGGTATATTGACATACAGTAATTTATCATAAACATGGCATGGTTACCATCTCTATAATCTCTATCCTTGAAATGTGGAGTATATCTTGAATAAAGCTAAAAGAACTGCAAGACGTCTCTTCCCCCACCCCCAAAGGAAAATTGTGCTTTGTTGCCCTATTTCCTGATGTTAGAAGAAAAAGCAAATTTCAGTTGCTTAGGCTCCAGATGCTCTCAACTCTCTGAGAGCTGACTATGCCTATAAAAGGATAAATAAAATAAAATTAAAATTCCAAATCATACATGGTATGGACATTGACTTCTGCTGTACTCGTGACATCATTTTTTTTTTTTTGGTTGCAGGGAAGGATAGTCAATATAGCATCAGTTGTTGGTCTGGTTGGCAATGTAGGCCAAGCCAACTACAGTGCTGCAAAAGCAGGGGTAATCGGCTTGACAAAGTCTGTTGCAAAGGAATATTCAAGCAGAAACATCAACGTGGGTTCTTAGAAATTTGTGTCCTTTTGTTCTAGTTATGTCAGACATCCTAAGATGTAGCTAGGACAAGTTGATGGAAAACAGTAATGATTAAAGAATTTCCTTTCAGGTTAATGCTGTTGCCCCAGGGTTCATTGCATCTGACATGACATCCAAGCTAGGGGAAGACATTGAGAAGAAAATTTTGGAGGCCATCCCATTAGGTGAGACTCTAAGAAAAACTTTATTTCATGATACCCAAGAGTGCTAGAAAGTGCTACATTAGAGGAGATTGTCAAGTATGATAATAGAACTTGTCTTGTTAAGATTCTAAGCATTGTTGTTATTCTACCATGTGGATTCAGGAAGGTATGGCCAACCAGAAGAAGTTGCTGGACTGGTGGAGTTCTTGGCCATTAATCCTGCGGCCAGTTACATTACCGGACAGGTTCAGAGCTATGGTTTATTTTAATACTGTTTCACATACTTGACTCTTTCTTAAAAGGAGTTATTAGCCCCACCAGTGGCTGCAATTTATTGGTTAAGGCATGGATCACAGAAAACCTGATACTGTTGTCTTGACCAATTTCCTGTCCCAACTTATGGGACATAAAAGCTCAGTATGATGAGTCAAGTCTTTGTTTCTGTCTCTTCTTTCTTTTGCAGTTATCACTCCTCCCATCTTTCCCTATTTTTCACCAGTTTGGTGCTCATTTAGACCATTATTGCTGCCTTGCAGGTATTCACCATTGATGGAGGGATGGTGATGTAGGTCAGCTATCCACTCTGCCTGATTAAGCTCCAAACAGAGCTTTTGAGCTCCACATTTCAGACCAGTGGCACTGGAATCACAAAATTCAATTGCATATGCCAGTTTTTGTGAGAGCTCATGCTATAGTTGTGTTTTAAAAATAATACTCTAGCAAGTTTTGATAGAATTTTAATTAAGCATGTTAATCAAAACCAGATAAGTTGTAACACTTTTTCTTTTCGGCTGTGTTTTTCATTGTGCAAATGCAGTTTTTTAAAACTCATACTGCTGTTGTTTCCAACTCTCTCTCTCTCTACCCCCGCCCCCCCAAACCCCTTTTCTTTCTTTTTGGGGTAACAGTAATTCAGTGTGCATTATCTGGAACAGGGTTATTATGTGTGCAAAAATAGGCCTATACTAAGAAGTTGGGTTAAATTACTAAGTTTAGGAATTGTTGTCCCTTATGTTATATATTGCTTTGATTTGACTCATTTGAGTCATTCAATCTGTGCCTGTTTATGTAACTATTGGATAGCATAAAATTGGCAAAAAATCAATGGGGAATTAAATAGTTTACTTTTTGAAAATTTGAGTGATTTAAGATGTGAACTTTTTAAATTTGAGGAACCAAAATTGAATTTATCCCATATTTCTAGGACCAAAAGTATAATTTACCAAAATAATAAAAAGGAAAGTAGATGACATCCTACCAAACAAATATAAAAAAGAAGAGAGTAAGTTGCGGCAAATCAAAGCTGCATTTTAATATGTGAGTTCCAGTTAGCTCAACTGGTAAAGTCTCTAATGGTTGTATAAGAGATTTGGGGTTTAATTCCTGTCTACACCAAAAATTGATTGATGTCTTGGTCTGATGATAAAGAGTTATCATCAGGAACGGACGTTATAGGTTGAAACACTCTCAGGAAAAAAAAAAAAAAAAAAACTGCATTTTAACATAAAAAAAGCTACATTATTAGTTGTTGATATCTTTTTAATGGGTTATTGATAGTGTGTTGTGAGGAATGATAACAATTTGCATATTGTGGTCCCACTAGTCCCTCTGTACTGATTGTTTTGTTTGTTTGTTTTGCTTTTGACATATCTCTGTACCGATTGTAGTTGTTAAGAAAGATGACATGGATATATATAGGACTTCTAATTTTTTTTTTTTTTTGAGAATGATATAGGACTTCTAATTGAATAGTTGAATTTTGGTGGAGTCCAATGTTGGAGTGTAGAGTGTCAAACTAAAAGAGTTGATTTTGGTGGAGCAGTAAGTCTAGAGAGTAGAGTCACAAATAATTTTCAGAAAATATTTCACGATCATGTCGGCAAACTATTAATGGTAAATGATAAAGTCATGGGTTTAGATGAAACCAATAAACCTGACAATGTTGTGAAAAATGTTGTGTATATAACATTGTTCTTTGATGGAATTTATTAGTATAGTGTCAAGTAAAATAGTTGAATTTGGTAGAGATGACATCTCATCAATGAAGTCAAAAGTGAGTACACTAATAGTTCATTTAGAACGACAAATTCAAAAAATCTAAAAAAAGAGAGAATATTTTAAGCCTTCAAATTGGGGTAGATCTTTTAAAGCAAATTAAAAAAAAGAAAAGTGAGTACACTAATAGTTCAATTAGAACGACAAATTCAAAAAATCTAAAAAAAGAGAGAATATTTTAGGCCTTCAAATTGGGGTAGATCTTTTAAAGCAAATTTTTTTAAAAAAAATCTGAAAAAAGAGAAAATATTTTAGGCCTTCAAATTAGGGTAGGTCTTTTAAAGCAAATTTAAAAGAGTGCAAAGATGGAATTTTGCATGAGAGTTTTATTATTATTATTTCAATTACATCAACCTACTTTGAGATTTTACAAAATGATGTTCCCTTGCAGCTATAGATGAAATACTACTTTCCTTTATGTTTGCATAAATGTAATAGATTAGTTCATGCTTTCTCACGCCATGATTTCTTGATGGAATATTTCATTTTAGAAAAATTTTCATACCTAAATGATGAGTGTCATTGGTACAAACCTTAAGGTGAAGAGTCATTTTTGTCTATAATTTTGGTTAGGAATATATTTTTTAAATGTATTTTGTTAAAGAAATCATAGTGTGAGTTTGTGAAAGAGGATATAATTAATTTGTTGCAATTGTATAAACCTTTTATGGCAAGGGTTAGAGTAGAGGATAAGTCAACCCAATTATATCACAAATAGATATGGTTGGAGCAAGCGAGTGGCAGATCCTATAGGGGAGTGTCATTTCATACAAGAATATGCTAGTTGTAGTTCTGTGCGTTGCACAGTGCTATCCATAAACTTGTATGATATATAATTTGATTTGAGAAGCATTAGGTAAATGAATATTAACTACTACATAATTTTAAAATGCTCATCTAATGTATAGACGATCTTATAATGACATTTGTAATTATTTGTAATAAAGTGTTTGCATTGGAACTGTAAGAGAAACAATTTGTATAAATTTGATAAAAAAACAAAAACAAAAATTTGCGAAGTCTTACACACACCAAGGGCAGGCACCATTTGTAATATATATATATATATATATATATATATAAATTTCAGCAATTATAATGATATGATTAAATCTAGAATTAGGCTATATAATAAAAAGTAGATCATATTATCATAAATACTAGTAAAAAGAATTACAGTATGAGATTAAATTCAATAAGGACGTGGTGTAAAAGCCTATATTTACACCATCTAATAATATTGTGCCACATCAAATTTTTAAAAATAATTGCACATAAAATATTAAATTGTAATACACACAATTACTATCTATTTCAGTAGATTAAAACCCTAAGCTAAACTTCATCTAAAACCAATACACCTTGGTAAACTACCAGGAACCAATCATTCTCAACCAAGAAAGCATCCAGCAAATGATCCACATGGGTGTGTGTTCGTTATTTTAAAAAAAATCCTCAAAGATTCAATTGAAGTGTAGATTGTGGTGACTTGGGAAAATGAGCAAATGAGCCTTTGTTAAACTTGATGTGTTTGAAGTCCTGTTTCAATAGAGACAACTGATGCACCTTTGAGTGAAAATCATGATTGCTTTGCCATTTGTGCTGATGAAATCACTTGATCAAGAATGGCTTGCATGAAGACCTTGAAACTTGGTTGAGAATGATTGGTTCTTGACAACTTCCTAAGGTATATTGGTTCTAGAGGAAGTTTAGTTTAGACTTTTAGTCTACTGAAATAGATAGTAATTGTGAACATTACGACTTAATATTTTCTGTGCAATTATTTAAAAAAATCTGACATGGCACAATATTATTGGATGGCGTAAACATAGGTTTTTACACCACGTCCTTATTGAATTTAATCTCTTAGTATGTTTGGTTGGGGTGATAGTGTGAGTCTGTGAAAGAGGATATAATTAATTTGTTTCAATTATATAAACCTTTTTGGCAAGGGTTAGAGTAGAGGATAAGTCAACCCAATTATATCACAAATAGTGAATAGATATGGTTGGAGCAAGCAAGTGGCAGATCCTATAGGGGAGTGTCATTTCATACAATAATATGCTAGTTGTAGTTCCGTGCATTGCACGGTTCTATTCATAAACTTGTATAATATAATATATAATTTGATTTGAGAAGCATTAGGTAAATGAATATTAACTACTACATAATTTTAAATTTCTCATCTAATGTATAGACGATCTTATAATGACATTTGTAATTATTTGTAACAAAGTGTTTGCATTGGAATTGTAAGAGAAAAAATTTGTATAAATTTGATAAAAAACAAAAACAAAAATTTGCGAAGTCTTACTACACACACCAAGGGCAGGCACCATTTGTAATTAATATATATATATATATATATATATTAATTTCAGCAATTATAATGATATGATTAAATCTAGAATTAGGCTATATAATAAAAAGTAGACCATATTATCATAAGTACCAGTAAAAAGAATTATAGTATGAAATTAAATTCAATAAGGACGTGATGTAAAAGCCTATGTTTATGTCATCTAATAATATTGTGCCACATCAAATTTTTTAAAATAATTGCACATAAAATATTAAATTGTAATACACACAATTACTATCTAATTCAGTAGATTAAAACCCTAAGCTAAACTTCATCTAAAACCAATACACCTTGGAAAGCTGTCGGGAACCATTCATTCTCAACCAAGAAAGCACCTAGCAAATGATCCACATGGGTGTGTGTTCGTTATTTTAAAAAAAATCCTCAAAGATTCAATTGAAGTGTAGATTGTGGTGACTTGGGAAAATGAGCAAATGAGCCTTTGTTAAACTTGATGTGTTTGAAGTCCTATTTCAATAAAGACAACTGATGCACCTTTGAGCGAAAATCATGATTGCTTTGCCATTTGTGCTGATGAAATCACTTGATCAAGAATGGCTTGCACGAAGACCTTGAAGCTTCGTTGAGAATGATTGGTTCTCAACAACTTCCCAAGGTATATTGGTTCTAGAGGAAGTTTAGTTTAGGGTTTTAATCTACTGAAATAGATAGTAATTGTGAACATTACGGCTTAATATTTTCTGTGCAATTATTTAAAAAAATCTGACATGGCACAATATTATTGGATGGCGTAAACATAGGTTTTTACACTACGTCCTTATTGAATTTAATCTCTTAAAGTATTACCTTTGTAGGGGTATTGGGCCCAGGAGTTCATTATTTATGTATATAATGGGCCTGAGGCTCAAGCTGTGGACTGGAAGGCGTTCGAGGAGGGTAAACATTGTCAAGAGAGCCCATGTTAGCAAATGAAGACGTCAATTTTGATCATAATGGCCCAGGGGGTTGTGCCGAGAATGAATGCCTCCTCAGCTAACCAAAATCAAGGTCCGTAGAGGTGGTCTGCCGTCCGAGTGAATGTTCTAGGAAGTTTTGTTGGCATAGATAAGTATTGCAGAAACAAAGGACATAGGGAAGTCCTAAAATATCTAAGGAGAAAACTGCTACCACCGCATTAAATGCTCTACAGCTAACTCTCTGGCCGCATTAGTGTGGAGGTGATACCTGAACAATGGCTTTGAGCCTTACAACTACTACCTAAAGACTTCAGGAGGGGGCTGATGGGACAAGTATCAAGCACCCATTATCTGGTCTGCACGTGGAGGGTAGAGATGAAAAGGGAAAAGAGTATAAAAGGAGAAGGGAGCAATGAGAGAAGGGGATCAGAAATTTGTAAGAGAAAGCACTATAGCAGCTTAAACTGTTTTGTAATAATTTCCAATCAATATATACTAGAACATACTGTTGGGTTACACGTGCGAGTGAAGTCTCACATTAAATAAAGATGAGAAGAATGAGTGGTTAATATAACATAATTGAGCACATACCTATTGGGCTTAGACCTTTTGGGTTAAAGTGTGTCTTTATATGTTATATTAATTACTTAAACAAACTCCCCAAGGTGTTTATCTCCCCTACAAGTGGTATCAGAGCCCATGGTGGTGTGCGGTGAAGGTGGTGAGGTGTTCATGGTCCTTACTTAGCGGGGACAGAGAAAGCCTTAAACGGCCCACACACAAAGATCCTGGAGAAGAAAAAAAAAAAAAAAAGAAAAAGAAAAAAAAGCCCAACAAAGGAATATTGTTAATGATGCTAAATAATGGTGTGATGCGAGGTTTCCATGGACATGGACATGTGGGGTTTCCATGGATGTGCGTGCGGAGTTGACATGTGGTTCCTATGGATGGCGTACGAGAGATCCATGGATGATGCGTTGATGAAGTGAAAAGCCCATTAGGCAAGGGGGAGTGAGTAGGACTTGTTCATGGTCCACAGAGAGGTCTTAAAGCCCATAAAGAGGCAGACTCACACGTAATGGAGAGATTGTTGGGTTACACGTGTGAGTGAAATCCCATATTGAATAAAGATGAGAAGAATGAGTGGTTAATATAACACAATTGAGCACATACCCATTGGGTTTAGGCCTTTTGGGTTAAAGTGTGTCTTTATATGTTATATTAATTACTCAAAGAAGTTCTTCAAGGTGTTTTTCTCCCCTACACATACCTCCTCGGATTGTGCCGAGGACAAATTTACTTAAGATAACTCTAGTCCATCTTTGTTTGATTATCTTTTAAATCCCATTCTAACCGTTGTCCCATTCATTAGAGCCTAGTTTTCCAACCCACTCTTTACAAATTCATTGTATTGGGCTTATTTGGGTTTAGATCCAATCATACCTTGGGTCAGGATCCAAAAAACGCGTCCCTACAACCTCCATCTTATAAAAGAAAGAAAAGTTGTGATTTTTGTAATGATTAGTTTTTAATGACGGTATACCTACTTGAAAACAATTCATCATGTTTAGAGTTAGAATTAGAATGTTTGAAAAGTAATTCAAAATGCACAACCCATAAAGATATATCATACATAAGATGCGGATGAATAATACTAATAAGAGGGTATGAGGGTATAATAGTGAAATTCATACTTTAAAACAATATGAAGTATAAACTCTCACTACCCCTTGGTTTCTCAAAAAAAAAAAAAAAAAAACTCTCATTACCCCTTAGAACTGCGAGGTATTAGCAGTATCTAGGCCAAGTTTACACGAAATTGATGCACTCATCTAGATCAAGCTTACTCCTTTATTCATTGTTTCAACTAATCTGCCAATGAAAGAGGAGCAAGCTTTACATTATTGGAATGTCACAGTTAAACCACAAATCTTTAAAAGAAACTCTTCATTTCAAAAATATCTATTTCCTTCATAGTCAACGACAAAAATAATATGGAAGTTGAATTTACATTTGCTGACAAAATGAATAGCACAACACAAGAAACAAAGCATTAGAAGAGGTGCTGGACATAGACATAGTTGCAACCTTGGACAAAATCTCTAGCTGAAAGGAACTTTAGGGAAATAAATATTCTTATTAGTTAAACAAATAAAATATGTTCCATATACGAGGAGGCCTTGTTGCTTCCATGCCAATATATATACACACACCATCTTTTGGCTTTTGCCTCCAATTCTGGAAGACGTGTTCTCCCCCCCCCCCCCCCCCCCCCCCTTTTATTTTATTTTATTTTATATATATTATTTTTTCTAGAATAAATTCCAAGATATTTAAATCAAATTTATTAACCTAAAAACAAAATTATGATATATACATTAAGCATGATAAAAGAAGAGAAAACTATTTTATTTTAAGTTAATGGAACAGTCCTAGACTCCCACAACATAGATAGATGGAAAGAAAGAGAGAATACATACCTTTGGCAATATACTTCTTCCAAGATTACCTACATCGATCTATTTCATCTTGTATCGAAAAAAGAAAAAAGAAAAAAAAGAAACCTCAAGTTCTTTCTCAGGTTTCCATTATCTCCTAGTTTTTTTTTTTTTTTCCTTGAATATTTTATCTTGTTCGTAAAAATGAGATAAAGTAATGAACACCAAAAATATCAATTTTTTTTTTTGCAATAAAAAAAATCACCTAATTGAATATTCTTTCTTGTTGATAAATACAAAAGTGAAAGTGATAAGCACAAAGTTGTAGAGTAATTATCTAAAAATTTGCTGCAATATGGTAACTATATATATATATATATATGAGATATGATATGATTTGAGGGAAATATCTGGAAACTTTGAAGGAAAATTTGTGAAAATTATTTCTTTTGTGCACGCTTCGTAGTCCATATATAGGCTAGGCCGAAAGTTGATTGCTATGCGACATAAAGTTATTTTAAGATGGGAAAAAAGAGGCGTGATACACAATTGTTTAAGATTTTTTTTTTTTTTTTGGGACAGAGTTTCAATCTATGACGTCTGCTCCTGATGATAACTCTTTATCATTAGACCAAGATACCAATCAATTTTTGGTGTAAACGGGGATTGAACTTTGCCCATTCTGCGCAAAAAATCCAGCCTTTTGCCCAATTTTCCAAACTAATTAGGGAAATGCCCATGTTTTGAAACTCGATTTTATTTTCTTAAAATCGAGTTTCAACGTCACTAAAGGCTCTTTAAAACGCCACTATAGGCGATCAAACTTAAAAAAAAAAAAAAACTTGCATGGAACTCAAGTTCCAAAACGCCACTATAGGGCTCCAGAAATTTTTTATTTATTTTATTTTTTAATTTTTAGTTTGTTATAACTTGATTGTTCAAAAATCAAGTTTCAAAACAGGGGTATTTCCCTAATTAGTTTGGGAAAATGGGCAAAATGCTGGATTTTTTTTTTTTTTTTTAAAAGGGCAAAAGCTCATTTTCTCCCTTATACAACCATCAGTAACTTTATCAGTTGAGCTAATTAGAACCCACACAATTGTTTAAGATAGGAAAAGAGAGGTGGGTAATATACAAAATGGAGTGTGTGGTATCATTAACGTCACTATAGGCTCTTTAAAATGCCACTATAGGTATGGGGCGATCAAACTAAAAAAAAAAAAAAAAAACTTGCATGGAACTCGAGTTCATGGAGCTCGAGTTCCAAAACGCCACTATAGGGCTCCAGAAATTTTTATTTTATTTTATTTTTTAATTTTCAGTTTGTTATAACTTGATTGTTCAAAAATCGAGTTTCAAAACAGGGGCATTTCCCTAATTAGTTTGGAAAAAGGGGCAAATTGCTAGATTTTTTTTTTTTTTTTAAAAAAGGGCAAAATCCCATTTTCTCCCTTATACAACCATCAGAGACTTTACAATTTGAGTTAACTGGAACCCACACAATTGTTTAAGATAGGAAAAGAGAGGTGGGTAACATACAAAATGGAGTGTGTGGTATCATTAATATTTTTTTTTATTTGAAAAGATTTGATATGTTATTTTATTAGAAGATATAAACGACTACTTTTGTAAAGAATCCTTATAAAACTTAATGTCTTTTTAAAAAAAAAAGGATAAATGACTAAATTATTAGTTTAGATAAACCTCAAACAGTTTTTATAATTGGAAAATCATTACTTCACACTAAGAGCATTAGTATCAGTATGTGCAAAAATTTCCTTCTATTTTACAATAAAAATCTATTTTTTCTATTTTATATAATTAATTTGCAAAAACACCCGCATCAGATTATCTATAATACACAATCTTTTATTAAAATAATACATTTTCACATTTTTTTATTATTATTTCCCTTACCCATACACGGCCATACCACCTTACCTCACTTCTCTGAAACACTCTCTCTCTTTCTTTTTCTCCTTCTTCTTTCTACTTGCTTCTCTCTTCTTCTCCTTCTTTCTTCTTCTATGTTTTTCTTCTTCAGCATCTTCTTTCTTTCTTCTTCTTCCTTTTCATTTCTAAAAAAAAATTCTTTCTCTTTCTCCCCCTCTCTTTCTCTATCAAATCAGTGCTCTCTTCAAATCTGAAAAAAATCTCTCTACCAAGCTTTCATGGCTCAATACACTCACATTCTCTCTCTCATGATGGCAGAAAGCTTGGGTTTTGGGTTGATTTGTATTTTGCCAAATGGGTTTTCTGTTGTGTTTTATTTTGAGTTGATTTTAAGTTGGGTTTATGATGATGTTCATTAATTTTGGGTTGATTGTGTTTGGATTAAATTGATGTTGTAATGGGTTGGTTGTGGTGGTGGTGGTGGTGGTTGGTTAGTTGTGATGGCCGACTTCTTCTTCTTCTTGGCATTGAAGAGTGGGTGAGAGAGAGTCTGACAAGGTGAGGAGAGAGAAAAAAAATAAAATAATAGATAAAAGAGCTACAGTAACTGTGCATATATGAACGGTTACTGTAGCAATTGTGCATAAATGCATAATTTTATACCCATAGATGTGGGTGTTTTTTTGCTAAAAATGTGTAAAATGAGCAAATTTTTCTATTTTGCAAGAGTTTACACATATTGATGCTAATGCTCTAATTTTTTTTTTTTTTGGATAAACTTCAATCCATTACTAAGAAAATTGGGAACAAGCACGGTAATGTTCCTTACAAGCAACTGCTAAAGCAGGTGGAAGATTATCCTTATTAAAGGGAAAAGGCATACAGTGAAAGAGAACCAATTTAGTAGCAATGTGGGCTGCAGAATTGGAGGTTCTACTAGTCCAAACAAAGGAGCAAACAGAGAAACACTTAGCAAAGTCTAACAAATTACTAAAAATAGTGCTGGTAGACTAGTCCAAATCAGGAATAGAGGAAGACAAGGAGTCAATGCAGATTTTTGAGTCGCTTTCAAGGATGATATAGCTCCAATTTTCCTGGTTTGCAATATGGGCAGCCCATAAAAGTGCTTCGGCCTCAGCTTGGAGGGGTGATCTTTATGATAAAAGCTTGGTCCAGATGTTGCAAATAGAGCCATTGTTGTCCTTGGCTATGACTGCCAAAGCTGTTCTGGTGCTTGAAAGGGTAGCGTTAGTGTTGAGTTTGATGTAGCAAGGAGGAGGAGGGGACCAACATGCTAAATTTTGCTGCTTAAGCCTTGGAGGGGGAATAGGACACACAGTTGGATATTCTTGGCATCTTCTCTGGATGGAAAGGATGGAGGTGGTTATATTTGAGTTACTCCTCATGAAGAGATCTGCATTCCTGAGATGCCAAATTTCGTCTAAAATTAGAGCCATGGTCAGAGACACCTTCCAATGCCCCAAAGTTTGGCAAAGAGCTTCAGGTGGATTATGGACAAGACTGAAAATGTCCTCAGTGGAAGAAGCTGAGACAACCTTAGATTTAAAACCCCAGCAAACAGCGAACCATAGAGCCTTTGCAACTGGACAGAACAAGGAAAGATGGCTTGCGCTCTCAGAAGCTTCTTTGCAGATATTACAGGATGATTCAGAAATGATAAAACGCTTTGATAGATTTTCTTTTGTTGGCAGAATATCAGAACAGAGTCTCCAAATGAACATTTTCAACCTCTCTGGGGCTTTTAGATTCCAAAGCTTTTTCCAGTTCACATGTGTATGTTCCAACACATTCGGTACAGAGTTGGTAGTTAAATATGCTGACTTTACCGTAAAACTTCCTTTCGACTTAGGCACCCACATTAACTTGTCTTGTTTAGGATTAGTATGGATTGGGATAGAGAGGATAGCTCTTGCAGATATAGGCTCAAACAACTAATGTATGATTTGGGATTTCTAGCAATGGATATCGGGGCCGATGAGCTGTGAAACTTTGATGGGGGGCATTGGAGAGGATGAGTCCTTTGGTTTAGGAAGAAATCCTTGCACCCAAGGGACCCAAGGGTCTTGCCAGACATCTATAGAAGCTCCATCTCCGATGGTGTAGCATGCTCCTTTGATGATGATGGATTTGGGCTTATCAATTGCTTTCTATATGGGAGATGTTGATTTTAAGGGATCGGACCTCAGCCAACTATGATCTACCTTGTATTTGGCTCAGAGAATTTGCATGCAAAGGCTGTCTCGCTTGGAGGCAACCATCCAGGCCAACTTTGCCAACAAAGCATTATTTATGTCTTTGAATTTTTTGAAACCAAGACCACCCGCAGCCTTTGGAACACAAAGGTTTTCCCAAGACTTCCAAGCAAGGAATTTTCCTTCTTTCTCTTTTTGTTTCCACCAAATCTTTTGGTAATGGCATCCATTTTTCACATACCTTCTTAGGGATGTTGAAAGTAGACATGACATACGTAGGTATGGATAGTGCAACGGAGGAGATGAGGGTTTTCCTGCCTGCCCAAGATAAGCACTTACTTCTTCATCCCATTAGTTTGGCTTTAAGCTTTTTGCAAAGATAAGAGAAGTCTAGAGATGGGGATCTAGATAGGATTAGAGGAGCTCCCAAGTACATAGCATCCTTTTTAAAATTTTTGAGTTGTAAGATTTCTTTGATGTGTCTACGATGAGAGGGATGAGTGTGCTTGGAGAAGAAAACCCCTGATTTGATCTTGTTAATGCTTTGCCCAAACCAAGAGCAATACTTCTCAAGCATCACATTGATGTTGTGAGCGTCTTTTGAGGTGGCCTTTGTGAAAAAAGATTATGTCATCCTCATACATGACGTGGGTGATGGCTGGGCCATGGGAGCTTGCTTTGATACCACTTATATTCTTTGTTCTTAACTAGCGGTCTAGTAATCTAGAGAGCACATCCTGGCCCAGAATGAACAAGTAGGAGGAGAGCGGATCTCCTTACCTCAGGCCCCTGCTGGGAGTGAAGCTTTCTGATATGTCTCCATTAACCATCATTTCGAAGGTCACAGATGATAAACAGGCAGTAATCCAACTAGTAAAAGTGCTATTGAAACCCAGGTGAAGGAGAACAGAGTGAATGAAACGCTAGTTGACCCTGTCATAGGCCTTTTGAAGGTCCAATTAGATGGCTATGAGTCTGGACTATGGCTTTCGGGTTTTAAACCCATGAATGAGTTCCTAGACAATAACTTGATTTTTTGCTATCCACTTGTCTGGGATGAACGCGGACTGAGCAGGGGAGATAAATTTATCTAGCAAAGGTCTGAGCTTGGTGACTAAGAGTTTTGAAATAATTTTGTAGACCACATTGCAGAGGGAGATGGGCCTAAAATGATTAACCATAGTAGGGTTAGCAATTTTGGAAATGAGCACAATTAATGACTTGTTTACCTCTCTGGGCATGGAGTAGAGTTGAAAGAAAGAGATGACTGCGTCAGTCACATTCTTCCCTATAGTTGGCCATAGTTGCTTGTAGAAGAAAACGGGGAAGCCATCTGGATTGAGGGCTTTCAAGTCCTGCATGTGGAATAAGGTGGACTTGATTTCCTCAGGGGATGGGGTAGTGAGAAAGCTTGCATTTTCATCTTTCGTGACGTAGGGGAGAATCAAATGCTCGGGGTGGGTGGGGAAGTGGACTTCTTCTTCCTTGAATTGCTGTTTGAAATTAGTTTGGATTCAGAGATCCATGAACCATCCTTTATCTTGATTGTGTCGATAGTGTTTCTCCTTCAACGGATGATGGTAGAGAGGTGGAAGAATTTTGAGTTTTTGTCTCCTAGTTTTAGCCAGATTTCCCTGGATTTTTGTCGCCATAAAGTCTCACTTCGGAATAGCCATTCTACTAGTTCATATTGGAGAGAGGTTTCGAGAGCTTCATTCTCCTGGGAAGGTTGTTGTGATTGAACCTATTTGATTTTTGCAAGGAGAGTATTGATTCTATCCTGACATTGGCCAAAAACTTCTTTGTTCCACTTGCAAAGAGTAGTCGTAGTTGAGGCTTGTTTCTTGTATAGCTTTATGAACTTAGAGCCTAAGGGTTCTGTGTTCCAAGCATTTTCTATCACTGGGACACATGAGTCATCTCTTAGCCAAACAGCTTCGAACCTGAAGGGTCTGTGGGCAAATTCTTCATTGGGATTAGTATCCAAGAGAATGGGAGTGTGGTTTGATTTAATGGCTCCGAGGTGGGATATCGCTGCTTTCGGATAAGCAAGTCTCCAAGAGATATTTGCGATGCCCCTATCCAATGTTCTTTTGATAGCAGTATTGCCCTAATTTCCTTTTGGCCATGTAAATTTGCTTCCCAAGTACCCTAAATCAATGGCTCCAAATTCGAACATGAGATCCTTGAGATGATTGGTCTCCGAGGTGCTGCCCCTTCTGCCTCCTTTCTTTTCATCCTCGTTTAGGGATTAGTTGAAATCGCCCATACAGACCCATGGGCCTTGAGAGGATTCGAGTAGGCTAGTTAAACTCTCCCACACTTTCTTCTTCTTTGAGTAGTATGGGGGGCTGTAGAAGCCAACAAACAACCAATCACAGACAGTATCTGAAATTTTTATCGCAATCAGATTTTCCTCAAATTCTACCTGACTTGTTGAAAAACCCTCTTTCCATAACATGCACAGACCACCAGCCTTGCCCTTTGCTTCCACAACCACAAAATGATCAAACTTCAAGAAGCTTTTAATAGACTCCATACGACCTACTTTAGCTTTTGTTTCAAATAATAATAAAATATCAGGCCTAGTGCCTTTTATTTGAGCCTTAAGGGCTCTAACTATCAAGGCATTGCAGATGCCCCGATAGTTCTAGCCGAGGATTTTCATGGTGAGGTTGAGGGCATGATAAGGCCCGCCTCCTTGGCCATAGAGTTAGAATAAGAAGGTGCGAAAGATGCAGGGAAAACAGGGGATTGCCAATTGAGAGATGCAGGAACATTAGGTGCATGCTATGAGATAAGAGATTCGTTTAAAGTGTTTGATGTACCTAGCTTGAGCCTTTGTTGAATGATGAAATGCTCCAATTTTGATTTAGGGATTAAAGTCACTGTGTTTGAGTCAAAATACACCGGTTCTAGCCTTGAGATCTCCTTCCTAAGCCACTTTGCGAGATGTTCACACTCTTGCTTTGTTACTTTTCTTTTTAGGGAAGTGGATGCCGAGGAGCAAGAGTGAGGTAGGTGGGAGGTTAGAGCTGGTGCAGCGGAGCAAAAGTGGGAAAGTGAGTTTGAGCGTTTCAGGAGTTGGAGGAAGGACGTCCAGCTAACCTATTGTAGCTGTGCTATTCGTTGTAGGCTCGTCCCTGCACTGTTTCACTGTCATCGTAGTACTGTGTCCTGCCCCATGTACTGGACTTGTAAATTCTGTCCACGTGTCATGCTTGTGGGTTGGCATGTGAGTGGTGTCTGAGGCAGTAGGGTCTCCCGGTGGCGCGGCACTTTGAGTGTGGTGTTGCTGGGAGGAGGCGCAGGCAGCTTTGTGCCTTGGTTCCAGCCCCTGAGGACTATCCTCATTCTCTGCTCTAAGCCAAGGACCTAAAGCATTGAAGGGAGTTCTGGAAATTCCGAGTAGTTAGAAAGTTTCCAAGTGGCATTCTTTTAGTTCGTGTTCGATCTTGCCGCAGTTGTAACAAACGTTTGCCAGTTTCTCATATTTTATTCCGATCCAAAGATCGTTCTCGTTTTGGCAGGGCAGAAAAAAACTGGGGATGAAAGGATTGGTAATAGGTACCTCGATTCTTATCTTGATGAATTTCTTCTAGGTACCTTCGTTGTCACCGATGAAATCTACTTTGGCAACTTCTCCAATTTTTGAGCCTATTTTGAGGAGGTTTTCTTTCGTCCTCTAGAGGAGAGGGAGATTGTGGATTTGTGCCCAGACTAGGGATGTTGAAAAATCAATCTCTTGCCATGTCAGGTCTAGTAGCCATTTATTGAGGATGAGGTGGCCACCCCTAATCGACCACGGTCTCTTTTGGTAGGCTCTGTTCATATCTACCTCATGTTGAAAAGTAAACATGAGCACGTCTTTGCTCAAAAGTTTGACATCTAGAGGAAAAGAAGGTTTCCAGGCCTTAAAGGTGATTTGTTTGACAATGTTGAGGTTGCTCGGTTTGGTAGTGAGAAGCTTAGCTAGGAATATGAGGCTAGTATTTTTGGTAAGGGTTTGTCTTGGAGGGAGCTCTAATCTGGTGTCTTGACAGGATATATCTTTGGTTCGAGCGACGAGGTCAGAGACCTCCATAGGTGGGACAAAGTAAGAAGGCTGAGTTTAAGATGAGAGGGTGGGTTATGATGATAGTGGAAAAGGTGTGGAAAATGATAAAGGATAGGGTGTTGTTGACGGGGAAGTTTGGCAGTGGGATAAAGAGACAAGCTCAGAGACGAGGAAAGGATAGAGGGAAACTACGAGAGTACGGAGAGTAGATGTCAATAAAATTTAGTCAAAAAAGCACAAGTGTATGCTAAATGCTCTAATAGTGTATATAGTATATACTCTATATACTCTATACTCTTTATACACGAGGTGTAAAATGTGGATACAAAGTAATGTGGATACAAAGTATTCATATTTTACACGCGATGTGTACGAAGTGTTGAAATTTGTAATGTGTGTGAAATAATTATGGTCCTTTATAATTTTTTGTATTCTTTACCATTTAATTTTATTTAATTTTTTTAATTTTTTAAAGTTTTAATTCAATTATTTTCTAAGTAGAAAGGGGAGATGCTAAAAATAGTGGTTTACAAGTTGAAAAGAGGCAAAAAAAAATCTAGATGAATTCACTAAATTTTTGGTAGTCATAATAAAAAAAAAAATGTAGTGATGAAATTGAGTAGACTTAATGAATAAGAGTCTGTCTGAAATCTGCTTATTTTGCTGAAACTGAAAATTTTTTGCTGAAAGTATTGTAGATAAAGGTAAAAATTAGCTGAAATGGTATAGTAAAATCGATGAATAGTATCAAAAACTGTAGTGGGACCCATGAATAGTAGCAAAAATAAACTGAACAGTAAAATAAGTTGATAAAATTAATCATGCCAAACGGACACTAAGGGTCTGTTTGGGATCTGCTTATTTTGCTGAAATTGAAAACTTTTTCGCTGAAAGTATTGTAGATAAAGGTAAAAATTGGCTAAAATAATACAATGAGACACATGAATAGTATCAAAAAGTGCAGTGAGACCCATGAATTGTAACAAAAATAAGCTGAATAGTAAAATAAGTTGGCAAAAATAATTTTTCCCAAACACACACTAAGTACAAGAAGTCCTCTGAGAATTCTCTTATCAATTATCAAGCAGCATATCAATTTTTAAGAGAGGTTATTCTAAATAAAACTTTATTACCTAAGTTTTAAGAAATCTAAAACTTTACAATAAAGTCCAAGAAATTTAAAATAAAATTTATTATTTATTTGAACCATTTTGATCATTTATCATAATTTTATATTTTAATATAACATTGTAAGGACACGATTCTCTGGCGGCCCAGTAAGGATGTTGGGCTCGCGCACGGAAGATCCCTCACAATATAATTTGTAGAGAATGGGCTTAAAAAGCTAGCCGCTGGTCGCGGGGCGATGTCCGATCCTGGTTTTAGAGGAATTCAGGTAGAAAAAGGTGTTGGGCCTGAACATTTAAGCCTTAAGACGTCGCACCATATGGGATGGGACTCCTCGGAGTTGATCCGAGAACCATTGAGGCCTAACCCCGGTTATCCAAAGACGGACTTTCTTCAGTGAAGTCCGGTGTTGTTGAGATGTTCTCTCCCATGTGATCCTCCTTTTTCGGAGGTGGGATGGGATCCCCTTTAGATTTACTTGCTTTCTTCCTTTATACTCGTCTGTGTTAATTGTCCTTCGTCCACGTGTAGGGTCAATCTTTATAAGACTGATATTTGTCCCATCAGTCTAATCCCAGAATTGTTGGGTATGGTTGATAAGGCTGTAGAGTACGGCTCTGTCATGTGTTGGGTCTTATCTGGAAGGGTAGTAAGGATAACTTCCCCAAGATATTTTGGATCTCCTTACAAATTCGTCCCTATACCAGTTTTACCCCTTTATTTCGGTGGGATTCAGGATTTGCCGAGGACCAAACTGTCCTCGGCTGCTTTCCAAAATTGTTTTGTGCTCTGTACTGTAGAGCTTGGGCCACAGCTCTCCTCGGACTGGGCCTTCGGATTTTCCAGGAGCAATCGGGCTTGGTCCTTAAATTATTGGGCCCCACAATAGCCCCTCAAAACCCTTCTATCCGACTTCCGGGTTGGAAGGGAGGGTTTTGGCAAACCCGGGCCCTTAGTATGGTTTGTTTAGTTCAACCTCGCATTTATGTGAGCGGTTTTCCACCTGTCCAGGAGGTTAGCCGGTTTTCTAGGGATTCCGTTTAATTTGCTCGTGATCTACTCCTGCCGCTTGGCTGTTCCAGACGCGCCCTTAATGAATCCCCTTTACGAGACTCATTTATGTCCGGCGGCTCATTTGATAAGGTGGGGAAGTGGAACGGACGCCTCTTTTTTCTTCAGATTCCTTTGGGAAACTTGAATGCATTTAATACCCTCCGTTCTGCCCTTCCTATAAGAAGGCAAGCAGGAGGCCATCACTTTCGTGCAGACTCCTCTCCTTCCCTCTGAGATCTGAAACCCGTAGCCTCCTTTAGCGCCTGCTTAGCCCGTTTGTTATACGCCATATCAGTACACGCCTACCATAACGAACGATGAAGGAACCATGCCCTTCCTCAAAACACCATGTTCCGATAAAGCTTGAAATGGCTCGATCGGGGCAAGGGTGGCGTAGACTTAAGATCTGTCCCGCCTCTCTTTCAGCCAAAATCCGAAGCAAGGGCTCGTCATGTCAAACTCTTGGCGTGACTGAGTCGAGAACACCCAATATCAGCACCACTCGGCTCCTCACGAGCGTACCTAACATGGCACCAGTGTGTTAGGAGTCAGGGTTGAGGCAGGGGCGAAGTGCTTCTGCTTCTCCCTTTCCTTGCTCACTGGTGCCCTCCTCCGTCTTCCTCTTATAGTCTTCCCAGCACCAGTTCCGCCTTGGTGCTGTCCTTCTCCCTCTTTTGCTCCTCTCTTTGTCTTTTCATTTCTCCCACTCTTCTTCTCCTCCTTCTCTTACTCATGTCCTCCATCTTCTTCATTGATTTCTTCCTTACTATTTCCTTCTTCTTCGTTCTCTTTTTTTTTTTTGAAGTGAGTTCTTCTTTTAGTATGAGCAACACTGAGGCAAAGATTGGAGAGACTTTGAAGACAAGTTCAAAAAGGCGCTTGATCGTTTGCTTATCTGTACTGTGGATGTTAGTATTGCTTCGGCAGCCCCTCTTTTGTATAGGCTTGTTGAAGCCTCTTTTTGTACATTGTAATAATTTTTTTATATTAATAAAAGTTGTTTCTATTTCACTTTACATGTTCTGTCTCTTTATTTTTATAAATTTGCAAGTGCTGCTCGACTCAATAATACCGCATCTAAATCAATGACGACTAAGACCAAAATACTTAATAATAAAAAGATGTTGCCATAATCTTAATAGGAGTGCTTGGCACAATAGGGCAGACCAATAAAAAGTAGTACTTACCACCTTGGCTTGGGTCCGAGGACCATACAAGGCCTCGGTTATGTCCAGAACTTGTAATAATAATAATTTTTTGTACTTGGTTTCCCCATAGGCTTGAGTCCGAGGACCATACAAGGTCTTGGTTCTGTCCAAAACTTGTAATAATAATAACTTTTCGTACTTGGTTTCCCCATAGGCTTGAGTCCGAGGACCATACAAGGCCTTGGTTCTGTCCAAAACTTGTAATAATAATAACTTTTCGTACTTGGTTTCCCCATAGGCTTGAGTCCAAGGACCATACAAGGCCTTGGTTCTGTCCAAAACTTTATGCCCTTCCCTTTTTCTCTTTGCACCTGTCTTTCCTCAGGTGTCTCATAAGTTGCCGAGCAGGAAGTTGTCCTCGGTAACGGTTATTCCTTGGTGTGGGCCATAGTCCGCGGGCTTCCATGTAGAACGGGCCTGGGCCGCGAATTTATTAGGCCCACAGATTTAGAGGCATTTCCGTAGTCTTTGGTCACGCGGTACTTTTTGGCGTCCCAGTATTCGAGGTGCGTCTTCACGAGGCTCCTTTAATCTCAGGGTTGCAGACGGCATTGGAAATCGAGCCGGAGACATTTTGTCTGTAGTGTTCCTTAGGACGCTGCGTGAATTAAATGCCATCACCTCATCTTTTAAATAAATAGGAGAGAAGGTTGCTTTACTTTCACACGAATTCTTCAGTCTCCCCTCTTAGTACATCATGTTTGAGGCGAGGATTGGGGCAAAGGAGCTCTCTCCGCCACGAAAGCGTCGTGTCTTCCTGCGACTCCAGATAGTGAGGTGCGGGCCAGGGAGGCGTAGACTCAAGAGAATATTTCAGTTCGAGAGAGGGGAAAGGATGTTTCTCCCTCTTTTAGTCAAAATCCGAAGCAGGTTCTGGTCATGCCAGATTTTTGGTATGCCCGAAGAAGGAATTTCCGCCATCAGCGCCGTCTGCCTTGTAGCTGGCAAATTTCTGCGGGGGCTTCCCAACTTCCGACTCCCTGCATCTTTTCCGTAGATGGTGTTAGCCTGAGGTCAGGTTCTTTGGCTGCTTGAGTTATGGGCATGTAGAAGCGTCGAGGAATAGTTTCCTTAGACGACATCTTGGAACAGTAGCCAACCTCTCCTCTGAGATATCTCCTCGGCACCATCTTCACTCTTTTGTACTTTTCTTTTGCTTACGCAGTTAACTCTAATGTAAGCTGGTTTCAGCTTTTATTGTACAATGTACTGTTCTTTTGTCTTAATAAAAGATGTGTTTATTTCTTTATACATACTTTTTTTTTTTTTGCAACTACCACTTTGGGTCTGAATATTAAGTCTAAGCCTGCCTTTAACAATATTCTGGACGGAAGAACACTTTAATACAAACCCTTATTAGTTTAAACTCGCAAACATTATCAAGTATAACAATGGCAATCCTCAATAGATTGAATTCATGGAACTAACCGAGATAGCTGCTGAGCGCTGCGTGATGCACGCTAGACGAATATCCGAGAGGGCAGCCGAGCAGCGATGGATTTGGGTCGTGCCCTTGGGGTAACATTCTGTGCCGTATCATATTAGCCCCTTTGGGTCGTGCCCTTGGGGTAACATTCTGTGCCGTATCGTATTAGCCCCTTTGGCACTGGGGATCTGAGGGTAGACCGGGGAACCCGTGCAATTAAAGATTGACCCAACTGTTAACGAGAAGTTCTCTTCGGATGGATTTTGAGGTTTATATGCCATAGTAGTTTCTTTCTCTCTTTTTTTTTTTAGTTGGTTTCCCCATAGGCTTGAGTCCGTGGACCATGCGAGGCCTTGGTTCTGTCCAAAACTTGTGATCTTTTTTATGTACTTGGTTTCCCCATAGGCTTGAGTCCGAGGATCATGCAAGGCCTTGGTTCTGTCCAAAACTTATGATCCTTTTATGTACTTGGTTTCCCCATAGGCTTGAGTCCGAGGACCATGTAAGGCCTTGGTTCTGTCCAAAACTTATGATTCTTTTATGTACTTGGTTTCCCCATAGGCTTGAGTCCGAGGACCATGCAAGGCCTTGGTTCTGTCCAAAACTTATGATCTTTTTATGTACTTGGTTTCCCCATAGGCTTGAGTCCGAGGACCATGCAAGGCCTTGGTTCTGTCCAAAACTTATGATCCTTTTATGTACTTGGTTTCCCCATAGGCTTGAGTCCGAGGACCATGCAAGGCCTTGGTTCTGTCCAAAACTTATGATCCTTTTATGTACTTGGTTTCCCCATAGGCTTGAGTCCGAGGACCATGCAAGGCCTTGGTTCTGTCCAAAACTTAACTTATGATCCTTTTATGTACTTGGTTTCCCCATAGGCTTGAGACCATCCGATGGACCATGCAAGGCCTTGGTTCTGTCCAAAACTTACGATCTTTTTATTTGTTTTATTTTTCAACCACCAGCCCCTACACCAAGGCGGGGACAGTTGGCCTGGGGCTGGAAGCCCCTAGAGACGCCCGCGCCCTTAGCACTGCGAGGCGTAGCCCCTAGCAGAAGTTTACGTCGGAGCAACAACTATATGTCACCGGAGACGGAGGAGATCCCAGAAATTTCTGCTTGCCAATGAGTTGATTCCACCGCCACCTGCGCCAACGCGCAAGCTTTCCCACAGACGGCGCCAATTGTAAGGACACGATTCTCTGGCGGCCCAGTAAGGATGTTGGGCTCGCGCACGGAAGATCCCTCACAATATAATTTGTAGAGAGTGGGCTTAAAAAGCTAGCCGCTGGTCGCGGGGCGATGTCCGATCCTGGTTTTAGAGGAATTCAGGTAGAAAAAGGTGTTGGGCCTGAACATTTAAGCCTTAAGACGTCGCACCATATGGGATGGGACTCCTCGGAGTTGATCCGAGGACCATTGAGGCCTAACCCCGGTTATCCAAAGACGGACTTTCTTCAGTGAAGTCCGGTGTTGTTGAGATGTTCTCTCCCATGTGATCCTCCTTTTTCGGAGGTGGGATGGGATCCCCTTTAGATTTACTTGCTTTCTTCCTTTATACTCGTCTGTGTTAATTGTCTTTCATCCACGTGTAGGGTCAATCTTTACAAGACTGATATTTGTCCCATCAGTCTAATCCCAGAATTGTTGGGTATGGTTGATAAGGCTGCAGAGTACGGCTCTGTCATGTGTTGGGTCTTATCTGGAAGGGTAGTAAGGATAACTTCCCCAAGATATTTTGGATCTCCTTACAAATTCGTCCCTATACCAGTTTTACCCCTTTATTTCGGTGGGATTCAGGATTTGCTGAGGACCAAACTGTCCTCGGCTGCTTTCCAAAATTGTTTTGTGCTCTGTACTGTAGAGCTTGGGCCACAGCTCTCCTCGGACTGGGCCTTCGGATTTTCCAGGAGCAATCGGGCTTGATCCTTAAATTATTGGGCCCCACAAACATATTATGTTTGTGTCAAATATGAAATACAGGTCATAAAATTAATGTACTTTTACCATGTGATTCCAGAATTTTCAAGATTGTTAATTTATTCATGAAACTCTATTAAAATTTTAAAAGGGTTCACTAAATAGTAAAATAATTTTCTTAATAATAGCAAAATGTTTGGGTTTTAGTTAGCTCAATTATTAAAAAAATATTTGTGCTCAAATAATAGACTTGAGTTTGAAGAAAGAGCTATAAGAGGATGGGTCGTGCCTTGGAAGTTGAACGAGACATCACGAGAGCATCAATTGGAGTAGGCTAGGGACTAGACCTATTTATCTATATATATATAATAATAGGTAAAACAGAGAGAAAATCCAATTAAATTTCAAATTGGAATTTAATTAGAGTCTAATTTTTCACCTTGTATCTCATCTAATCTAAATTTTAGAATTTTGTGCCAAGTGAGTTAATTTAGTATAAAAATTGAATTTCAATTAGAGCTTAATTTTGTGCCACGTGTTCCATCTAATCTAAAATTTTAAATTTTTGTGTCAAATTAGTTAATTTAGTGTAGAAAACGATGAGTCCAATATAATAAACCACAAAAAATATAATCATATAACTAAAAAAAATTCAAATTTATAAGTCATCTATATATATAGGTAAAGATTAGAGAAAATTGAGTTAGAATTTGAAATTATAATCCAATTTTGTGCCATGTGTCTAAATTTATGTGGAAATTACATATAATTATCCACTTAAACTTATACCATGTGTCTACATAAGTTTTTTAATCTTTGTGTCAATTGAGTTAATGAGTGCAAAATACTAAGAATCTAATATTAATAAACTATAAAATTAAAAAAAAAAATAATCACATATACTCAATAAAAATCACCACATGTTTCTCAATAAATAAATAAAATAAATATCACCACATAACAAAAATCTCCACACGTTCTATCTTATTAAAAATTAGAAAAAAATGATCATAAGTAGTATTAAATTTAGATAAGAATTTTAATATGTGACTAATTGCGTTTACTTTAAAAAAATTGATTAATTATCTATATTTTATGATAAAAATTGTGTTTAATTTTAAATGTATCTATATGTATGCATAAATGCATGTGTTACATGCTTTTAAAAAAAAAATTGACTAATTATTTATATTTTTATAATTAAAATTTAGTTTAATTTTAAATACATCTATGCGTTTGCATGGAATTACATGCTAGTTGTTCTTAATAGGTGCCTCCAAACGTTAATTAGTGTTTAAGCTAGATGTTAAAAAATAATCATCGTGAAATAAACTTCGTAAATCCAGATTCTATTGAGCCTACTACTAAAAGATATAATAGTAATATATTTTCTTTAATTGACGAATATATTTTTTAATCAATTCAAGTATTTCACATGCATGCTTGTAGATGGCAAAAGAGAAATTCATGGGGCCAAAAAAAATGACCCAATAACAAGAGGAAACTCTCAATAATTAACTTTGGGTGTCTTCGTCATTCTCGTCACCCACTCATGAAATGATTGGTAGGAATTAGGATCATCATTTCATGATAACTTTGACTTTTATTTATTTATTTTTTTCAATTTTCAATTATTTTCTTTGGAAAGTGGGTGGATTTAAAATCCAACCCCCCTGCTGATTTCTTAAAAAGCTTAAATTTGTATAGAATAGAAGTGTAGAACCACACAACAATTGATAAAAAGCCATCATCATAATCATCATTCATCACATGATAGACAGATAAGGAATCTGTATTTTTTTTCAATTTTTTTATTTAATTTTTTGTGTGCGTGTGCGCTGAGTTGTAGATAGATAGAACTTGTACGGTTGATTCCCGTACGCAAACTCTCAAAGTTTTTTTAAGGCTAAGTTGCAGTTTACAAAACGAAAGCAAAATGTTCGAATATCCATCAATACTCAAAGTATCAAGATAGCGTGGCACCATAAGACTCGTTGTTACCTCACATGTAAAGTGAAATTATCTTCAATTTTATTTATTTATTTATTTATTTGGTTGCCAAAGCCTTAATCCGCTAACCTTTTCTCCCAAGAATTATTAACTCTCAAAGCACTAATCACCGTCTAAATCATGCTGTCTCCTGATTATTATTGATCATGTTATTGGTACCGATTTGGTTTCTAGTCCATTTAATAAACTATACGTCTCCAAAAGATTCCACTTTATACAGTACTCTAAGCAAACTTTAATTCTTCTTTTCCCTTTCTTCAACTTTGTCTATGACTCTATAGCTTCAAGACCCCGGTGAACCTTTTCCTTCAATCTTTCTCTCTTTTTCTCTTTATTGGGTTACCATAGTGTCAAATTTTGGAGAATTTGAAGCTGCTTGATTTCTATAATCTTGGTGTTTCTTCATCTGGGTTTTTTTTCATGGAGACCCTACTTAATTTCACTCCAGCCTTCCCAATATTCTTTTTGATGTTTCTCTTGGCGTATCTCTTTGCTTTCTTGGTAGTTTTTCGCAACTGGAGTCCAAAGCAAAAACCAGAAGCTTCAAGCTGCCTTATGTCTTTAACTCATGGCACTCCAGCTGTTATCATGGCTACTCGTGCGTTGATGAACTCCCCAACCCCACTTAGTTTTGCTTCTCCAAACGCTAGTTTTCAGAACTTTGTACTAGAATTCAGTATAGCTTACTTCTTAATGGACCTCCTTCACTACATGGTGTTCGTCCCCAGTGATCTCCTCTTCATTGGGCACCATTTAGCCACACTATATGTGTTTGTGACTTGTCGGTATGTGGTTCATCACGGGGCGGTCGCAATTCTTGTTCTTCTTTTTCTTGCTGAGGTTACAAGTGCTTGCCAGAACGTTCGGAGCCTTGCGAATTTGCGGAGAGCTGATGTTCCTCTGGCTGCCAAAGTGTATGAATTCTTGTCTCCTCCTTTCTATGTCTTTTATTCTGTTGCAAGAGGGGTTTTGGGAACACTCGTTGTGTACAAGATAGGGGTGTTTTATGCGAGTGGAGGAGCTAATAATTTGATTCCAAGATGGGCATGGATTTCTTGGATGGTTGTAATTGTTGTTGCTGTCATGATTAGCATTTTGTGGGTTTCGAATCTATGGATATTTTGGTTTAGACAACGCAGTCACAGAGCACAGAAGAAAGTCAAGTAAAATCTGGGGGTTTTAGTTTGCGCTATTCAACAGTTCTAGAAATGTGCATTGGGATTATGGAATTTAAAGAAATTTCTCAGATGATAGTCTGGAATTAGGGGGTTTGTGGTCATATCGATTTTTATTGTAGTGGTGGGAAGGAACAATTCTCATTTATTATTATTATTTTTTTACTACAAGGGATGGTACATATATTCTGTATATAATCCTGTGTCCTCAGTATTTAATTTGTGTTCCTGATCAGGAACGAGTTTTCCATATACTTGTGTGATTAATACTATGATGCAGAATTGCTGATCTATTTGTTTGTTTGTTTTATGTTTTAAGCAAGCTGAATTATTAGATATATGGTAGTGGTTGTTACATTTGTAAAAGATACAAGAAATTGAAACATAAGGACAATCATCTGAACTACAAGACTCCTTACCAATCTTCCTAATTTCGCTCCAACTTTGTTAATCTATTTGTCTAAACTTTAGTGAACTTACATATGCTAATATGATCTTCTGCAGGCCATTGAGCTTTTTGAACCAAATAATTAATCCAATAATTATCACATAGTACCTCTAAGATCCAAAACTCTCATTTTGTTGGCCACATCTTGGATCTCCATCTTCAATTTACACCGAGCAACTCACAATGAGGCCCTGAGTATCACTCCTGGATTTATATGCCAATAATAGATGCGTTGCTTGTGTCAGGACCTCCATAGTAGTTAAGCTCTGCAAATGTGCCCCCTCCTTCTCCCTTTGCCAATCTTCCTGGATTCACACAAATGCACTTCACTGGCTCTCCTCCTTCACCTCCTTCCCCAAGAGACAGCACCTGTACCAAAACCCAGAAGTGAATATTTAATCAAACACTCTTTGGTTGCATCAGCATATCCTTCCTTTGGACTCAGTAATGAGTTGTTGTGAGCAGTTAAAACGCACAATTCATAAGTGTAATACATGAATTTTGAGAGTCTTTAGCCATATATGCAGTTGCAGCCACTTCAGTGTTTAGACTAGCTTTGAAAAGACAAGCGCTTGGCATGTTCTTTACCTTTACAAAATACTTCATGTCTGAAGGTAGGATGAGAATGTCAGGAAATGAAGAGATATGAAGAGATTCTGGAGCAAGTGAGAAGTCCAATGGAATGCCTTCTGCTGGTGGATATAGTGGATAGAATCTGTTTCAAATTTCAAAAGTTACATTAATTATAAGTAAAATAGCTCATTTAGACCTATATATCAAGAGAAATTTCTAAAAAGACAAAGCAATATAACATACCTCCGCTGGCTAAGAATATGGTTTGCAAGTCTACTCATGCGATCAATAGGTGTTCCATCTGCTGGATTTCGTGACATCTCCTCTCCGCTAAGGTGTTTGAGAATATCTACAGTGCAGCAACCTATCTTGACCTGAAATGCAAACTTGTGATGCAAATACAATTCCGAGTACTCTCAAAACACCATATATAATTTTGATACATGTGCTTTGTTAATGGTTGAAGACTCTCTCTCCCCTATAAAGGCCTATGAAGTAAACTATCATAATCAACAAAATAGCATCGACAGAAAGGTCAAAGTCTACAACAACTATAACAATAAAATATAATTGCAGGACGCCTTAATCTAACTTCTATTAAAAGGTCCTTGGCCATTTTGTACAAACTTATCAGATATTGGACAACTTGGATACTTCGAAATTACAATTTCAATCTCTTAATATATAATGAAAGTTTAGTATTGCAACATCAAGATTTTAAATGAATACTGTTTGAGAAATCCACAAGAGACGATCATAATTTTAAGACCAACATCACCAGAATTTTACCTGATTTGCCTCAAAAGTCCCTGGATTTGTGAGGCTGGTTATCTGATAAACAAGGCAACATCATTCAGACCAAAGTGATGGAAAATATTCATGACCACAAGTTGAAAGATGAACTCCTGAAGATCGTGTACCTGATGTTTGAGATTGGGTGAATGAATTTCAAAAGCAGGCTGCACAACCAAATCAGTATTTTATATCTTAGTAGTTATATACTATCTCAATGACATGTAACCATGCTAGCAAGAACCAAAACCAATAAATGAAATACAATGTAGTAAAATAAAAAAAATGTCATTACTTTGAAAAGGTACTGAATTTGTACTTGTTTAATTCAACAATGACATTACCTGGGGGAAAACAAAGTCATGGTTAGCATCACGTATAGACGGCACAAGAATTACATGTGCATTGGAACCCATGTATTCCACATGATCTTGTAACTGCAAAAAAGTACAGAAAAAAGAATAAAGATTAAAGAGTTTTTTTCCCCTGCTACAATCAAATCATTCTTAAGTAGATATCATTCTGAGACCTAGGAAAACTGTGAGAAGAGAGAAGAAGGGGAGGAGGTACCCTTCTGAGAATCTCCACATGGAATATTTCATCAAAGCTTCTGTCAGTAGTTCCTTTCTTAATCTCTGGATGTTCGGAATCAACAAATGGTCCAAGCTGAGGAAATTTTCAAAAATTTCAACATGAAACTTCCTAACTCAGCGAATACAAAAAAAATTCTTCAAACCATTACTTATATGAAGAGCAGCAGATACTTACCAATATAAGCACCTGAGGTAACTTTCTGGTTGCATATGCTAGCAGTTCTGTCAGAGGCTCAAACGATAAGTTGTCTGTAGTGGTAAAAGGGCCTGATGCTATGATCTATATAAATACCAAAATTATGCATTAATCATCAACAGGATCAATTAAAAAAGAGAAGTGCAAATTACCAACAGGGAATAATTTATTTAATGGAATTCCAAAGAGGTGCTCATTCCATATGTATCAACAATGACCTATTAGTACAAGGTTTCCTCTTATAAGTAGTGAATGCTATTATTTTTGTATCTGTCTAACTAGAAAATTATGCTGCCTTGTTCAACTGTTTGGGTTGGCAACCCAAACCAGATAGCGAAAGTTGTTCTCCAGTTTTTTTATTTATTTAAATTATCTATTTCTTTTGAACCTTCCTCTTCCATTAGAATAATCCAAATCCCTTATTTTATAAGTTAGGTGGCCCTACTATCCAAAATTCAAGTGTTTACATTCTTAACATTATCTCAGAATCATGTCAACATATTTGATAGAAAATGAAGTATATGATATACAGAATATAATATGAATACACATAAATTGTGATTACAGTAAAATAGATGTGTTAGCATAAGCAATAATATTTCCATTGCAGCTCATTCAGTGATGTAAAACACAAGCTTACATACCACTGATAGCTCTTCCCGTTTATGAGACAGATCAGTTGACTGAATCTCCTGGTCCAAAGCTTGCTTCTTTGCAGGATGCAAATTCACATCAGCAGCAGTGGACAAAGGAATTGAATCTACAAGTTTTGATGCAATCAAGCAGTGCCCACTAGGATTGTGTCCTTCAATACCTACTACCTGAGAGAGTTCCTTTGGCTCAATTTTCAATACTGATGGAATTTCAAAATTGGATTGAGAGCTAAAAGCTATATCTATTTTCACACCTGGCCTGGGAAAACTGAAAACTGGCTAAGTTTTTGTAGTTCTAGACGAACACGTTGCCCTCCAGAATGCTCAACACTGTTAACAAAATAAAAGCCAAACCCACATATGAGAAAAATTGAAGAGATTACGCTCTGACTGATTTACAGAGATCACAAATATAGGTAGTTAAACATTGCATCTAACTAGTCCTCTACCAGAGGTTTTCTTATAGTGGGTCCAAAAATATGATCCTGATCATTCATCAATGTATCTAAGTCCTGCCTTGGCCCAGGCTTAAGCCCAGTGAACCTAGCTCGATTTAGGTAGTCTTGGCATTGCCTAGACAATGCTTCAGAAACATTATATATCATTAAGCTTCATAGGAGAATCCATTATTTCTAATTCTAGGTATTCATAGATTGATCTTTAATCACAAAGACTAACTACCTGATAATGAATATTCTCAAGAGTAAATACTGCAGCAAGAAGACATTTTTCTGTCAGCCTACTAGTAGATGATACACATGGATCTTACATAGAAAAAACCATGAACATTTACCTGCTTTGCAATAAGATGGACTTCTCATTTAAATGGCCTTCTCCATCACAACAGATCATGCCAACAGCAAATATGCTTTTCTGAAACATAAGATTTTTTTAGAGTTTAGATACTCAGACTTGTAGCTATTTAACGCACAAAATCTTTAGAACAAAACAAGAAAGACGTGGAGACTGTGTTTAGGCTAAGAAGAAGCCTCACAGTGACTGTATAAGAAATCAGTAACACAAAAACATTTTTTCATTACTATTCAGAATTAGGGGCGGGGGGGGGGGGGGGGGGGGGGGGGGAGAGAGAGAGAGAGAGTAATGGAGTGGTTAAATTACCTGGGAAGCAACTGTAGGGTCCACTGGTTCCTCATAGAGCCCAGATGCAACAAGTGCAGTTGTATGTCTCTTGATTCGATTTTCAAGTGCATTAAACTACACCGGAAAAAAGTTCTGTTACGTAATACATATAAGATTCCCAAAAATAGAAGAAGGTAATAAATAGTTGCAGGAGAAGAATAAGAACAATCCCATGCTATTGTTGCTGGCACATACCCTATCTTCAATTCGATCATACATGAACCTACAACCAGGTTCAGGCCCTGATCCATGAACTATCAGAGAACACCTCTCTCGGGGTTGAACCTTTCTTATGATATCATCATCATTATTCTCATGAGCAAGTTCGTTTTCTCTGTTCTCTGCATTGGGAATATTATTAGTGCTGAACTTCACCACAAATTTATCTGTTCGTTGCCCAAATGGTGTCACATGCTTAAATGGTTTCCCAGAAGAAAAAATGCCCCCATTTGTTTGAGGCGTTGAATCAAATGGCTCTGAATAAAGTCTCTGAGATTTGTCTGTTGGAGAGCCAAGAATACCTTCTTTTGTATCTCCATCTTCATCGTTCAAAATCCTACATAAGAGACTTCTCATCAATTATTATCATTGTAGGAATTAAAACGGTATTGTTACTCATATCTGCATTTTAAAAATAAAAAATAAAATAAGTGCTCATATCTGCAAATTTGTATGCTATTTGCCAATAAAACATTTGAAACTGGTCATACCACCAGAACCACAGGGCTAGAGTTAATTACATGTCCTTAACTTCATCTGTTACAAATCACATTTGTAATAGACTAATTATGGTATATATCAATTGAAGAACTGACTGCAGTGGATCAAACATGTACCATGTGAAACCTGCTAGACAATAAGAAACACAAACACATAGATACAGAGACATGACATGAGAGAGCTTTTTTTTTCCTTTTTCCTTTTTCTTTTTTAGGGTGGGGGGATGCAAGAGCATGGAGAAATTGACAAAATGCTCTGTTACAAATCCAAATATTGGTAGCCATGGTAAGGAAATACAAAAAAAAAAAAGAAAAAAAAATGAGGGGGGGGTTGGGAATGAGAGAGAATCTTCTACTCTTAGAACCATTAAAGTACGTCAAGTGGTTGCATTACTAGTTTATCACTTGGAGCTTTAAAACGAAACTAATACTACATCCCAGCATAATGCATCACACAGACACAGACACATAAAGGTGACCTTTTGCAGCCTCATATGCGCATCCATACATGCTATCAAAGTGTCAAACAGGTAAGAAATTTACAAAGCATGGATGAGGATGAAACAAAGAAGAGAACAAACAATTGTTAGAATTCATACATATCAACATCTTTACTTGAGTAGAAATGCAAATCAGATTCCTCCATAATTGCTGCTTCCTTCTGCACATCTTGCAAATACTGTAAAAACCCATCCATCTGAGCATTTTGTACAGTTGACTCATCCAATTGCCTGTCAAATATTCATGTCCCAATTATAACATAGACTACCTAGAAATTTCTATCATAAGTTAAAAGTAAAACTCTGTATCCTTTGCTTAGAAATTTTGGATAAGAGAGTAAATTCAAAATTTTTATTTTCAAAAAAAAAAATTCACAGTAACCAAAGAAGAAAACCCACCACTAATCAGTGCAAATCACAATTATTTGGCACAGTTGAAATGGGTTTCTCTCAATTCATATAATTTCTACAATTTTCCCAGTAAACAAACAATTGGGTATATTAAAATGGGTTTCTCTCACTTCATATAATTTCTACAATTTCCCCAGTAAACAAACAATTGGATATATTAAAATGGGTTTCTCTCAATTCATATAATTTCTACAATTTTCCCAGGAAACAAACAACTGGGTATACAAAAAGGGACAAAGAAAAATCTAAAAAACAATTTCTACAAATAAATACATAAGAGGTGAGTGATGAACCTGTTGAGATAGTAAACCTCCCAGCTGGAAACGATGTCTGAGGGCTTGAGATTGTAATTTATGCAGAAAGTGAGGCCTAATTGAGAAGATTCAACATTCAGAGCTATGGCAACAAATATTTATTGTACAAAATATCTGAGTAGAATTTTAGGGGGTAAATGGGAGAACTTACATTTCTTGGCTATCTCTTCCTCTTCGTCGAGAGAGAACCCGTTCTTCTTGAATACCGCAATGATTTCTTCTTCCATGGCTCGCTCTCTCTCGCTCGCTAGGGTTTCTCAAATCTCAAGCTCTGCTCAGCCACTTTTTGGGAGAGAGAGAGTAGCGGAAAATGGCGGGAAAATTGTGGGTTTGGGTGAATATTAAATAGGGCTGGTGATTTTTCTTCCTATATTCCTATTATACCCATATTGTTTACTCTTATTAACAGATATATACATTATTATTATTATTATTATTTTTTTTTTTTTGGGGTAGAATGAAAATGACCTCATTGCCAATCTGGGTGTGTCGTTCAGCGAAAATTTTATGGCACACAAGTAGGAATGGCAATGGGGCGGGGCAGGGCCGAAGGATGAGATCTTTGCCTCTGTCCCGCATGGATTTTTCTTGCCCCATCCCCGCCCCGCCCCGCATGACGGGGAAAATTTCTTGCCCCATCCCTGCCCCTTAAGGCCCCGCGAAGACCCGCGAAGCCCCGCCCTACACCGTAAAACTTTATTTCTTGTTAATTTTCCCTACAACTATTATCATTTTTTCAAATAAAATGACATGTTTCGATAATAAAAATATACTTGAAATTATAAATAAATTTATCCTATCAAATCAAACTAATTTTTAGCAAAAACTAAATAATATTATCTAAATGTTTAACAAGACAATATCACAACAAAACTCTCATAACATGATAAAATAAAATTTTAACAAGTTTAAAGAAACAGTGTTGTTAAGCAACCAAATGCCCACACAAAATTACAAAAACAATGACACAGACACATATTTAGAGCCACAGAGCCGTAACTCATTAAAAAAAATTATATTATGTTCATGATGAAAAGTAAGTTGAGAAAGACCATATGAATCATGAATGAAATCATCAATTCAATAGTATATAAATTTGTTTCCAATAAAGACAAAAAAGAAGAAGTTAAAATTGGTACCTTATTTCCAACTTTGCTAGAGAGAAAAAAGATGTAGAGCCACGTTAGGTAGAATAAAATAAGCTGATGATATTTTTGTTTAAATAGTAGGGTTTTAGGGTACAATAAAATTACAATTTAACCCTTATTAATGCGGGGCGGGCCGGGGCGGGGCGGGGTGGGTTTAAAAAGTGTAAACCCATCCCCGCCCCGCCCCATGGTGTGGGTCTAAAATCTCGCCCCATCCCCGCCCCACCACCTTTGCGGGGCGGAGAAAAGCCGCACGGGGCGAAGTGGGGAGGGACGGGTCAAGCGGAGCGGGGAAAAATTGCCATCCCTACACACAAGTAGTTAGCCCGAATGAAAGTGTTAAAGGGCAAGGTTTTGAATTCCGTTTCAAATGTCATTTTGGATTGATTATTGGAATAGAATATTACGGTGCACCATTTTTGGAAATATATATATATATATATATATATCCTAGTGCACAATTTCATTATATCTAGTGTGCGTTTGGAAAGCATGTTTCCAGCCCTGCGTCTGTGTTTGACGTTTGAAATAGTGGGACCTACAACTACAGTGCCCTCTTCATGGCATTGTTCATGGACTAGGCAAAACACAAAAACACGTGAATAGTGTTCGTGAACAATGTTTTGCCTTTTAAAAAAAAATTTTATTATAGTATTTTTAGTAATAAATTTTTAGTTTTTAGCAAATAAACGATATTCAAACAGACTCCTAATTAACCAATACGAAGTTTTATATACGATATGAGAATACAATTAGTCAAATGACGAATTTGGGCTTCAATATTTTTTTAAAAATTCAATATAGTCTAGAACTAGGGGTGGCAAAATCTGACACGACCTGTGAACCCGACACGACTAACCCGTTTATAAACAGATCATGGGTTGAGGCTAAACAGGTTCGGGTCATATTTGAGTTAATACGGCTAACCTGTTTAATAAATGGGCCGTGCTTGTGTTCAACATGCGAACCCGTCTGACCTGTTTAGCTTATAAAATTATTAGTTATTTTGATATTATTGCTTAATTAATGTTTTTTTTTTTTTTATATGTTTATTACTATATTTATAGTTGTAATTGTATTTTAATTTTAGATTATTAAATGGGTCATTTGTATTGACCTTGACTTGACTTGTTAATTAAACGAGTTAAACGTGTTAGGTCTGGTTGACCTGTTTAATAAACAGGTCGTGTTCGGGTTGAGCATTCCTGACACGTTTATTAAATAGGTCGGGTTTGGGTCAACCCATATAGCTGAATACTCGTGGCTTGACACAACACGAACCAGACCCTTGAACACGAATTGCCACCCCTATCTAGAACAACCCGGAATAGTCCATAATTGAGAGACTGGAATAGTTGAAATTTATCTAAAACATCAAAACATACTAGAATTTAGACCAAAACGGAATAGGGAGAGTAAGTGCACTAGATTAAGCATTGGAATGTAACTGAGTTTAAAGCCTTGGTTAGAGGGCTATAAACGAGCTGAGTATTATTGATTATTGAATTTTGAAGCTTGACTCATTAACAAGTGCAAAATGTTTAAGCTTGGCTTGAGCTTGAACCAAGTTTACAAACAATGTTTGAGTTTAAACTTGTTAGAAAGTTCAAAAGTTTTAGTTTGGCTTGGTTTGATTCATTAGTTAAATCAATTTCGAGCTCGAGCTCAAACTGAAGCTTTTGAGCTCAAGATCCAAGATAAGTAGATTATCAAAGCCCATTTCGTTTGGAGTTTGGACTAGTGGTTTCAACTCCCAATTAATTAAAAGTTTAGTAAGATATGAGTTTAATTTTCAAGTTCATATTAAGTTTTACCAAGCTCATAAACCAGCCTAAGCTCAACTAATTTTTGATTAAGTCCATTGTTCACGAGTCTGTTCACAATGATGGCTCCAAGAATCTTCTTCCAAGATAGTTATTAAAAAACTTAAATTAAAAAAAATTTAATAAAAAGAAACTTGAATATATCAACACCATTAAAAAAGAAAATATAGATACATGAAATTTTACAATTTCTTTCTACAAATTTTCATATTTTGAAATTGTTGCATGATAGTGTCAGTATTAATGCTATCAACTGTATCTCTTTCAATATACACAACCAAGCAATTCTTTATCTACTAAAGTAAGAGCACTTGCATTAGTGCTTGTATAATAAAATAAGAATCACATTTTAGCCAATTAAGCCCAAAATTCACCCTTATCATACCATACAAAATTATGTAAAAATATGTGGTTGCTATATATATATATAAGCATTGTTCACATTGTATTTCAATATTTTATTCTATTCTCTCTCCTTTTACTCTCATGTATCATCAGATCTCTCTCTCTCTCTCTCTCTCTATGAAGATAAAAAAAAGAAAAGTGATTATTTAAATAAAATATAATGTAGAATAGATAATATGATGTAGGTGTTTTTGAAAAGAGTTTAAATTCTGTAAGGATTTGGTGTAAAACCTCTTGTTTACACCCTCCAATACCATGATGACACATTGGCAATTTACAAATTAGTGAATACATGCTATCACACACAATACTTTCTCCCTAATACCCAAAAACATTGAAGAAAGAAAAGAGAGCTTCTCTTCGTTGCTTCCATGGTTTCTCAGTACAGACTGGATGGTGAGCTACCAATTATAATTAGAAAAACTAATTGTATGTCTAATTGTCTATAATCAAAGCAATAAATCCAACACAGTGCTGGCTTGGAGCAAAAGCAATAAATCCAACATTGTGCTTGCTTGGATCTGCAAAGATGGCATTGCTTGATTATGTCTATTGCTAGAAAACAAAAAGGCTTATTCTAAAATATAGAGAAGGACATGGAAGTTTGTGGTGCTAAAGAGCAACAAAGCCAAAAAAACCTCAGTTCATCTATGATGGAGATTCACCTATTTATCAAACCAAGGAAATACACTGTGTATTTCTCAGTGATGATCCTAGCGTCAACTCCATTGCCCTCTCTGTCGCCAGCATTGATATCACAACCCTGCACTTTATCTTAAACCAGTCCGTATCCAGCAACCAATAACGCGGAGGAAAGAACTTTGAAGTTTTTGAAATTGGGTATCGTGAGCAACTATTGTGTGTGGTATATCTTATTCACTTATTTGTACTTTCTGTGAAAAGCTGACATGGCATGGCATGCTAGTATTAAAGGGATAAAATAAAGTTTTTACACATCTTTACTAAATTTGGACTCTATTGAAAAATAGTTATGTAAAATTGAAAAAGTAGGTTGTTATGCTAAAATATGTAGGAATTTTTGCATTAACTGATACGAATGCTCTAAGCACTAATATACTAGTTGTTAGAAAAAGTGCATATTAAGAAATGATTTTAAAATATGCCTTATGAAAATACAATTTTAAAAATTACAATGAAGTGTTTGGTAAAACTATAGTTTGACAAATTAGCTATTAATCTAAAATTGCTGTCTCAAATGTAAAATTACTAAAAGGGACTTAACTTGCTATGAAAGATTATCTAGTATTTTGTTATTAGAATCTTTTTATCTTTTCATCTTGTTAGGAAAAATTTCAAGTATTGAATCTTCTGGGGGAATATGTTTCACTCGGATTTTGGTCATTTCATAAAAGACATTCTATCTTCAACAAACTCTCTTTAGAGTTTCTCGTTCTCTCATACCTATAGACAAGATAATGTTGTAGCTTATGCTTTGGTAAGGAGAGCTTAGTCTGTTTGGTTTTCACATTACTCATATCTAGTTTCCCATATCTCATTTTCGATGACTCAAAACTCATTTTCATATCTCATATTTCATTCTCTACTTTTTCTTAAATCACTCTACAATGTGTTTGGCTCAAATATTTGGGTTTTGTTTTCAACTTACAACTCAACTTTAACTCAAAAGTTGTAGAGCCCACATGTCTATTTTATTCAGAATGGTAACAATACCCAATCCATGAAATTTTTCTCTCCCCATTCCTCTTTCATTTTTCTCACTGAAGCTATCCTTCTTCCTCTTTCATTTCTCATGTACACACATATCAACAAGAGCAATCCTATCAAAAATCTACGGCCAAACCCTCATAAACATACAAACACAAATGAATACAAACATAAACCCACGGGTACCCAAAGATGTTCAAATCAAAACCCACAAATACCCAAATAAAAAACCACAAATACAAACCCTCTTAAATGTACAAAGTTACAAACATAAACCCATAGATGCCCAAATCAAATCCGAACCCCACACCACAAATCTAAACCCACAATAGCTACCCACATCTCAGATCCAAACCCACCATAGCCACACCACAAATTTGGTGGAGTGCATTGTGTTCATCACGAAGAAGAAAGGAAGAAGCACCAGTGTGAGAAGTTAGAAAGAAAAAAAGAAAGAAAGAAAGAAAGAAAGAAAGAAGGAAACTGTGGAGAGAAATTAGCAAAAGTGAGGAAGAAAGAAAGCAAAGGCAAAAGAAAGAAAGAGAAAAAGAAGGAGACGTTCGTTGGTGTCAGGAGTTGAGTGTGACAATACAATGTAATGGATCCCACAATTTTCCTTTATTTACCAAATTGCCATTAAACTCATATCTCAAAAATCTGAAAACACCAAAAATGTGTTTTCATTTCTCATCACTCATTCTCAATATTTTGAGTAATGAGTGATGAGAATTGAATTATGAGAATCAAGCCAAACAACATTTTCTCTGGTGGGGTCCACAATTTTTGGGTGATGAGTGATGGAAATTGAGATATGAGTGATGAAAACAAGTAAACCAAACAGGCACTTAGGTTATGTTTGGTAATAGTTTTTGTTTTCTATTTTCAAAAACTTGTTTTTGGGAATATAAAGAAAAAACAATTTTCTTGTATTTTTGAAATAAAAAACATGTTTGGTTAGCTGAAGTTAAAAAGATAATTTTTTGAAGAAAAAAATAGAAAAATACTAAAATATGTTGTTACTAGGATTTGAACTCTAATGCTAACTCATTAAATAAGATAGATTTATTTAATTAAATGCGTGTTTTCATTGACTTTTAAAAATTAGAAACTAAAAATAGCCTTTCGCATGTTTTTAGTTTCCTTCACAAATTGAGTTTTGAGAATAGTTTTTGTTTTTTATCCATTTTGGGTTGCCAAATAAGTTTTTTAGTCTCAAAAATAGAAAATTGTTTTTGGAAATAGAAAATAAGGGGAAAAAACAGTTATCAAACATACCCTTAGTTTCTTTTCCTTTACTGGTTTGGATGGAATTTGTTCCACTTGCCATTAAAAGTTTTGCAATGGCTAATTTTCCAATCCCTTAATTTAATCCCAAGAAGTTTTGATTCTCAAAAAAAAAAAAAAAAAAAAAAAAAAAAAAAAATCCCTATTGAAATGCCCCCTTTCTAAAATACAAATCATTTGTGTTTTATAAGCCCCACAATCTTACACAACAAATAAAAAAAATGCCTTTGATCTAAGCCACAATAAAAACCAAACATTTGCTGAGACAGAGAGAGAGAGTGAAGCATATGGCGAGCGAGATGTAAGCATTTGTTCATAAAGAGGTGCGTTTGGCCTTTTCATTTCATAGAGATGATTTGTTCCATATGTGTTTTAGGAATACTGGGTTCAAAAGCGAAGCTAATATTTAGGTCCTTGGGGGTTCTAGTTAGCCAAATCGGTAAAGTTTCTAATAGTTGAATAAGAGATCTAGGATTCAATCCCCGTCTACACCAAAAACTGATTGGTGTCTTGGTTTGATGATAAAGGGCTATCATCAGGAGTGGACGCCATAGGTTAAAACTCTCTCAAAAATATTTAGGCCCTTAGGCTGATTGTAACCTATGTATGGGGGCATTAAAGTGGTGGAACTATTGGATTTAAAAAAAAAATGGTCGGTTTATAGTTAGTTATTGTTGTCGTGTTTATCTTTAGTTTATTTCAAAAAAACAAAAAAAATGGCTCAAATTTTATTTAGAGCTTTCAAGCTTTTTTTTAAAAAATTATATATATATATATATATATAATATTTTAGGGTGGTCAACCACCCATGTTAATTAAAAATTAATTTTTTTAGGGTCATATAATTTTTTTTCCTAGGTCAGCACCCTAACTAATACATAGCACCCTCTACCATTTTCATGAACACTTTTTTTGTGTGTTTGGGCGTCACTGTGACCGGGGGGTGGGAGGAGGTTTTGCTCATTTATTTAAATAAATCTAAAATTAAGACTCAACTTGACTTGTTTATAAACAAACAAACATGAACAAACTTTTTATCGAACTAAGACAAGCTATTTATAAATGGTTTGGTTTATTTACTTCCCTAGCTAGAGGTACCAAATTTTAAGTGTTTATCTCTAATGGCCTAATAAGAATGTTGACTTGATTGGAACCCTTTTAATGGTGCATAGGGTACGTATGGTAGAAGAATAGAATATTGAATAGATTTTTAATTTAAATTAAAAATTAAGGTAGATGAAAAAAATAACTTAAAATTAATAACAATAATTAATTTCTTTAAAAAGTATTAGACTTTTAATAGGGGAATTATATACGTGTGGTAGAAGAATAAGGTATTCACTTGTGGCAAACAGAGTTTTTATGGCCTAACAAATTTTTGGATAATTTGAATGTGGTAGTGCGTGGAAATTGTTAATAGAGTGAGTTAGTGATAGGGATCGCAATAGGGTGGGATGGGTTGGATTAGGGGTGCTCTATTCCTGCCTTGTCTCCTCTTCAAGGTTGAGAAAATTTGTATAGAGTGAGCAAGGACGGACTCAGGATTTTAAGTTAGCGGGGCTGGAGTATAAAGAAAAAAAAATTCAAATAGGCATCCATATAGTATTAAAAAATTATAAATACTCAAAATCTTTATTTCTAAATTCATTAAGATGCAATCCTTTACCAACAAAGACAAACAAAAAAAAAATAATGTATTTTTTTAATACTAGTCTGTCTAGGATTTTTATTATTATTTGAAGTTAGAGAATTCACATTGATGGTGCTAAAATTTTTAGCTTTTAGTACCTTAAAAAGTTACTTTATATATTTAACCACTCCACTTTACAATACACCCAATACCAAATGTTTTATTTTATTTTTTACAACTTCATTTAAAATAATATAAACAATTCATTAAAATAATAAAAGAAGCGAGAGAATTTGAGTTTTTTAATTGAAGGAAGAAATATAATCTTAATAAAATATTGTATTTTATTTTTAACAACTTGTTACAGTCAACTGGTATTTATACCGGTTTACTATAGTTGTAAAAAATTTAGCTTTAGCTTCTCCAATAACAAGGTTGCTGCATGATGATAACTCACTCTTCTTTTAACCAAAAAAAAAAAGATAACTCACTCTTCTATAGAGTTTTCAAGGCTAGATTCTTTCCAAATGGGACTATTCTTGATGCTAAAGAAGCCCCATCTGCTTCTTATGCTTGGAAGAGTATCTTGAAAGGTCAGGAAGTCATTAAAAAGGGAGCTTTATGGTGGGTGGGAGATGGGAAGCAAATTAGAATTTGGGGGGATAACTGGCTGCCTTCTAAGAATGTAGCAAGAATTACAACTCCAGTTATGTGGGGTCAAGAAAATTCTAGTGTTGAAGTGCTCATAAATCCTGTCACAAGGTGTTGGAGAAATGAAGTTATAGACCATGTCTTTAATCCGGTTGAAGCTGAGATGATCAAAGCCATTCCCCTAAGCTCATCAAGTCAGGTTGATACACTAATATGGCCTTTCAATCCATCGGGTCAATATTCAGTGAAATCCGGCTACAAATTTCTGCAGGAGTGTGCAGAAAATTCACATGCATCAGCCTAAGAGTCTGCCTTCTGGAAAAAAGTTTGGGGTTTAGAAGTACCTAGCAAAGTTAAAACTTTGTCTGGCGTGCTTGTAGGGAGGCCTTGCCCACCAGGAAAAATTTGCAGCGGAGAAAAATAGTCCCCAATGGTCTTTGCGATCTTTGCAAGGCCGGGGAGGAGTGCTCACATGCTTTATTTTTTTGTTCTGATGTGCAGGTAATTTGGAGCTCGGAGTGGCCATGGATTTCGGGTTTGCAAGGAAGCACCGTGAAAGAAATTTTCAGCTATGCTTTTGAGGAAAATATGGATGTTGCACTACTCGCTTTCACGAGTTGGTCTGTGTGGAATTGAAGAAATCAATTGCAGTTTAAGGAGAGTGCGTGCCCACTGAATAAGATATTACCGTTAGCAAAGGAGAGGAAAAGGGAGTTCCAACGCCTTCAACCAACAACTCTGAAGATGTAGCATAAAAAACACACCAGATGGAAGCCTCCGGACAGGGTCTGTTACAAGGTTAACTACAATGGAGCAATCTTTGAGCAACAAGGGAAAGCAGGCCTGGGCGTTGTCATCTGAAACTCAAATGGGGAAGTTATGGCATCTATGTCCCAGCTAGTTCAGCTCCCCACAACAGTTTCATAGGTGGAAGCAATGTCAGCAAGAAAAGCGACGGAATTTGCTCTTAAGATCGGTTTTGATAAAATCATCTTGGAGGGCGACTCTGAGATCGTCTACAAAGACCTCATGAATAATGGTTCCTCTCTCGCTTTACATGGTCATTTGATACAGGATGTAAAAGTTTTAGTTCCTTTATTCTCTAGCATCTGTTTTATAGCCATGTTAGTCGGACAAGAAATCAAGCAGCCCATTCACTAGCTAGAAGGGCTATTCTTTCAGAAAATTTAAGTGTCTGGATGGAAGATGTACCACCAGACATCCTTGATGTAATTTAGGCTCCCCCCTTGAAGGTTTAATATAAGAGCATTGTTCTTTCTCAAAAAAAAAAAAAAAAGCTTCTCCAATAACATATAATTTTTTGGTTCTTTGGTGGTAAAATTGTTTTTTTTTTTTTTTTTGTTGCTAAAATACAATCACAATTGTGAATATTTTTATTGTTTTTGTTAAGTTTTTTGGTTAGGTAGTTGCTATTTGGGTGAGACTAATTAGGTTTATTGTGGAGAAAGGGTGCCTAAGGTTTTGGAAGGGGGCCTAACTACAAAAATGAAAAATAATATAACTAAAAAAAGAAAAAAAAATTTGTTTGGACCTAGGGGGGCCTGGGCCCCCACTTGGTTCTGTCCCTGAGAGCGAGAGCAGAATAGGTTAGATTTAGAATGAAATGAGTAAATCTGCGTATGGCAAAATGGGACAAAACAAGACAAGACATATGGGATGAGAAAGTTTTGCAATCCCTAATTGGTGGTGGATTTATAGTGCCAGAATGTGGTGATGCGTTGATAGCCATAATGATTTTCAATTGGGCAATTTTTTCAGGTTGTATTGTTTTCTTTAATGGCTATCACACTTTCATCGTAATCACATGGAAATTACAGATAGCATCATTATGCCAAACACGGTATTTTGGATCAATAGCATCATTATGATATAAGTTGAACGAGCCTAATCCAAATTTTCTGAAAGAACATAAATTGTAATAACAATAATAAATAGAGTCTTGTCAAAAAAAAAAAAAAAAGAGTCATAAAAGTAATATGAAGACATAAATACATATATATTTGTTTGTTTGTTTGGATTTTTTTTTTTTTTTTTTTTTTTTGTGCGGTTATTTTAACCCAAGGCACAAATACATCAAACGAATGAAAACATGACATATAGACATCTAGAAATTCCTTTTATCTAATGGGTTCAACAGTCATAATATTATTCCCTGTACGGAAAAAGCAAATCTAGACAGGTAGATATCCATATAATTTTCATCGCTATCATCTGATTCTGAACTAATGCCAATTTTAGTTCATGAGAAGAACTCGTACTCCTTGGCTCTAAGGATGATAGTCCTTAGTCCCCCAATAGGTGCTACAATCATCAATGCCACACCAAGCACAATGCAGATCTGAAATGCAAGTTAAAACAAAATTATGTTAAGAAATAAGAAAAAGTAGGCAAAAGATTACACAATTCTTTTTGGTATGATATATAAAGCAATTTTTAACATACCCAATTGGCCATCCAAGTTATGCTGAAAGGTTTGGGTTTATAGATGATGAGCCATATGATGCAGGGGAGCTGCAAAGATATTAAAAAACATAGACTTTAGCATTCTATTGGATTATTTTCTATGAACTTTGAAGAATAAGCAGTCCATTTAAGTTTGTAGTATTTTGAAATGGTTGAGGAAGGAAAGAAGAATCATTTGCTTACAAAGTATGTAGTTGGGGCCAAAACAAGTCCTCCAAAGAAACCAAGGAGACCACCGAAGAAAGGGATTATTATCCCGACCATCATTGTAAACGCTGCAGTCAAAAAACAAGAATGAAAAAAGAAAGAAAGAAAGAAGAATTATCATGCAAAAAAGGTAGAGTTACATAATTAGTAATGCTACCAATTGAAACATGCAATCGGAATTCATGTGAGAGAGGAGTGTAAACTTACCAACATATACATTGCGAGTGATAAATCGGAGTGTGAAAGATGGTTTGAACTTCAATTTCTTCACCAGAAAAGTTTCCATCATGTCAAACACTGGTATAGCATATATCTGTGCTTTTCAACGATTTGGTTAAAAATAATGACCGACAAAAACAAACTCTGTTATATCAATAACTTTTGAGAACATGATCTTCTCTATTTCATGGTTAAGATTTTATTTTCGGAAACTAATAGTGTGTAGAGTGTGGTATTGGAAACACCTTTAGACTGGTAATACTTAATCTGAACCATAAAATAGATTAATTTCAAATGGAGAGGATGTTAACACTCAGTTTTGACAGAAAATTGGAAATATATTCGAACATGAAATGTTGAAACGCACCTGGTAGCTTCCAATGACATGGATAACAACAAACATGTTAGCTGCTGCAATAAGCCAACGAGGTTTCTCTAGTGTCAAGAGGATGTTGTCATCAACAGAATTTCCAAACATCCAGTACCCGATCAGAGCAACAGGGAAGTAGCAAATGGCCACAACGATATATGCAACAACCACTCCTTTCCACATGGGGCCCTTTGAAGGTTTCTCTGGAGTAGAAGGGATTGTTGCTTGGATTTCCAAAACCACATTGTGACCAGCATAGGCAAATGCTACATCTCCCAAGGCGGTGAAGAAGTTAAAAGTAATTCCGACTGCGCTTTTGGCTGAGTAACCGTAGTCCACATCTGGTTCAACACCCTTCGCAGCAGAAGCTGCCCAAGCAATAGTTGAGTAACTGCAAAAACAACCCCCCAAAAGGGGTTTTGAAGAAAAATACATTAATCTAAAAGTTTCAATGATGTACATAAATTTTTCAGGTAATGTTAACATGGGTGGTTTGTGTATTACGTTAAGGACATGACTGCTGCAGCCAGTGAGATACCGGAAATAGAGTTGAAGTTGGGGAGATGAGACAGAACAAAGTGCACAGAAGCGAAAATCATGATGAAGTAAGTGGTCCTGATAGATTTGCAATTGGGGCAAACTAGTTCATGGAACTTCTGCAATGATCTCCCTCCTGTGACCATGTACACAATGTCTGTACTAATTTCAACAACTAGCTGTTGAGGCACCACAATCCAAAGTCCAAGCTTTTCACCAAAGGCATGCTGACCAAGCTCATGGTACCTATCAAACCGCTTACCCGGAACCATTTCGTGCATCTCAACCATTTGCCATAGAGTGTAGAAGGTGATGATCCATGACAAAATAAGGACAGTGACACCAGGACCCCTAATATTCCACACAAAAAAAAAAAAAAAAAAATCATTTGGTTAGAATGATGTATTAGCAACCTACCAATCTGTTCTGTTGAAAACAGAAGCAAAACTTTAATTAATTTAAAGTGTTTATATACCCAGAAATGATTAGGAACAAAATCGTAGGTTAAACACCAATCTAACATTATGATTAACAGAACAGGAGAAAATAAAACCTATTCCGATTCAAATATTCTATTGAACAATCCCTTGCAAAGTTTTAACCCTCAAACATTAGGAAAAACGAAAGGACAGGAAAAAAAAATTGAAGGTACAACAAGTTACAAGTATTTTGTTTCTAAAAATTTGTATAGATATTCATCCAAACAAAAACTAAAATTTTTATGAACATCTTTTATAAGAATTTTTTTAATAAAAAAAAAAACACAATTCATGATTATTCTACCTGTAAGGTCATAATAATCAAGTTTTTGAGACAATTTGTGCAGAACCCAGGAATGAAATACTATAACAATTACAACAACCAAGTTTTACTCTCAAAATTTTAAGGTTTATTATGGATTCTCAACAAATTAATCAAAGTGGATCACATATATTCTTTTTTGCTAAAAATGAAATACCATCAAGATATACTAATTTTTTTTTTATTTTTTTTTTGCTAAGTACCATCAAAATATACTAATTAAATATGAAAGAAACGTACCATCTACCTTGTTTATGAGACAAACATCAAATTAGCATAGACCCCAAAAACCAAATACTATCAAAATACTAATTATATAGACATGAAACAAACTTTTCATATCCATATCCACCGTATTTATGGTTAAAAAAACATGATTTTTGCACGTAATCCAGAAACCAAGTACTGTACCACCGCACACTCTTAGTGTGATGATCACTCCACGTATAAGTGTTTGTGGGGTGTGAGGAGGAAAGGGCCGGGGTTCAAGTCTCCAGAAGAGAGTTTTGCTTACATATACATTTAGATTTGGTTAGAGTAGAATTTCTATCTTATATGTATAAAAAAAGAAACCAAATGCTGTAAAAATACTAATTAGACAAAAAACAAACTTTCCATGTCTATATTCACCATTGTCTATTACCAGACAAACAAGATTTTTGCATAGAAACCAAATACTATCAAAATACTAAATATATTAGATATGAAACAAATTTTTCATATCCATTTCCACCATGTTTATGATTAAACAAACAAGATTGTTGCACGGAAGCCAAAAATCAAACGGGCAAAACTTAGATACAATATTTTATGTACTGTGCGTTAGGTTCCCTCCCTAAAAATCAGCCATGTGGCTATTTCACAATATTAGTAAACGGGTGTTAGAACTTCTTCTTTCCCTTAGAAAAATCAATTAATCTAGCGTTGTACTTCAATGCTTTCTGTCTCTGTTCGTTCCCACCCTTTTCTCTAGTGGAACTCCAAGGCTTTCATTGATGGATCGATATATCATGCCTTGACAAAAGCTCAATCCATTATTCACTGTCTTTGCATAATCTTTGCCTTTCATTTATATTAAATACTTCTTGTAGAATTTTCCAGATTCAAACTCAATAATATTTTTATAAAAAAAAATTGGAAGAAGAGGAAGAAACCAGGGAAAAAATAAACCAGAAATTGTTGGAAGAAAAGTTCCAAAACGTGAAATTTTATTTAGCCTCAATCTCTCTCTGTACATTAACTTCTTCATTGACCAATATTGGAAAAAACCAAAAAATAAAAAGCGAAGACCAGATTTTTTTTCCCATCTCTTTCACGTATAGGTCTACAATAACTTTTGAAATTCTCACAACTAGTAAATCCTGCAAAGTCGAGTCTTTTCATAGCAAAGTCCCTAAACCCATCCTTGCTCTTCATACCCACACAAATCCCAGATCCATCAATGAAAGCCTTGGAGTTCCACCTCCCATTCAAATTCCAAGCCCACCACTACTCCTATTAGGCCCCGTTTGTTTTAGCAATAATGTTTTCTAGAAAAATGAGTTATTTAAAAAAAAAAAAAAACATTTTCTATAAAACTATCTTATTTTCTTATGTTTGTTAGCAATTTTAAATAAGTTGAAAAACAATTTTCTAATTTCCTTTATTTAGCTTGTTGTGAGATAGAGTTGTTTTCCAAAAGAAATAAGTGGAAAACAATCTCTAAAAATAAGCCATGTTTTTTATATCGACTAAAGATAGTTTCTTTTGACTCTTTTTTTTTATGATGTTACCAAACACTAAAAATTACAGAAAACTATCTTTACACAATATTTTCCATTTAAACAAACAAAGCGTTACACATGTTTTCACCATAAGTGCATGATTTTTATTCAAGAAAGCATGGGTGCATAATTACCAGGAAAAGAGAGAGAGGGACTGAACTGTGAGAGAAGAGGAGGACTAGCTTAATTCTGTTTGAGTTCAAGCGTTTGAGTTTAACACCCTCTTACTAAAATCGTGAAATAGCCACGGGGCTGATTTTTTGAGACAAGGTACTGTATCTAAGATTTGCTCAAACCAAATACTATAAAACTACTAATCAGAGACGAAACAAACTTTCCATGTTCATATTTACCACGTTTATTATTAGGAAAACATGATTTTTGCACAGAATCCAGAAACCAAATACTATCAAAATTACTAATTGGACATGAAACAAGCTTTCCATGTCCATATTCACCATGTTTATTATCAGACAATCATGATCATTTTCCCAGAAACCAAATACTGATTAAAGAGATGAAAAAAAAGAAAAAGAAAAAGACATATTTTACCATCCTAGGAGTGACATGGCATAAGGCAGGCTGAGAACACCGGCACCGACCATGGCAGTGACATTGTGGAAAGCCGAGTACCACCATTTGGCATTCCTGGAAGCAGTGATTGGAAGCCAGTCATCGATTGCCTTCTGCCTTGCTATCTCTTCCTCTGTCATATTTGGAGCCATGTTTTGCTTCTTGTTAGGCAAGAGGTTCAACTCTTAGGCAGTGTCTGACAGATCCGACAATCTAGGCCTTCCAATATCCAATCCAAGCACATTGCGTTTCATTCAGGTACCTAAACAACCATATATATAAGAATTATTGGAATCTCAGAAGCCATAAATAGGGATTTTTTTTTTTGATTCGATAAGAATGTACAATGTGACAGTTGGTTGCAACAGTATTCTTTCTATTCATAACCGATTTTAGAATCTAGGAAGGCTAACCAATCTATAGTATGCATGCAGAGCTGTATGGGTGTCTAAAATTACTAGAAAGTCCAATTCACCATAGCGTGGACCATGGTGACGGTATCCATATCTCATAGCGTCGTGTTTTAGTAATTTCATGGTTTGGATATTAGTACTTCTCTACGTCCAATGAATATTGGTGGTATTTGGTACGAATTTGTAGGAATACTTTCTGGCTGGCTTGCTTATTTGCCAACTGAATAATGTTACAGTTATAAACTATTTAACAATATTTTTATAAATTGTTGATGTCGCAAATTCTTACTTGTTAGCATATGAGAACATTACAAATATTTATTTATTTATTTACCAAAAATCACTCATTAAATCAACGATTTGCAAATTAATTGGATTTTTTTAATATTTATAAATTATTCAAGATTTTTTTTTTATAATAAAAAATTGAAATTTATTAAATGTTGAGAACCAAAATGTAAATTTTGTAAAATGACAACAGGAAAGACATGAGAACCATATTGGTGTCATTTTTTAAATTTGCTGTCATTTTGGTTATTGTTGCCATTTTACTTATGAAACAACATGGCAAACGGTCGAGTTGGGTTGGGTTCAGGTTGAGTCAATCGGGTTACAGGTCAAACGGGCCGGGTAAAAAAAATGGCCATTTTAAACGGGTTGAAATGGGTCAGGTCAATTGGGTTGCAAGTAGGTTTGGGCTGACCCATATTTTCACATGAAAAAAAACAAATAAATGCCAAATTTTTAGAGAGAATGAATCAAATCAACCAAAGAAATAAATTGTACATAATACCTTTTTTTTTTTTTTTTTTTTCATTAAGTGGGCACCTACAATTATTAGACTATTTGTGTAAATTGTGTTACTGTTATACATGAGAAGCGGAAAAAAACAAACAAACAAACTAAAAACTATAAAACTTTCTATATCCTTCCAATTCTAATAGTTTTGTGCATGACTGAAATTCTTTATACTCATAATAACAAAATCTTTCATGTTAATAACTCACAAGCAGAATGCTTATAATTACAAATTTATAACTTGAGAGAGAGATAGATTTTAAGGAGCACAAAAAGTATATATTTTAAGTTTACGCACTTCATATTCAAAGTTCACTAATGATGTGGACTTTTAGACTTTTTCTTTAGTTTTGTTTTGTGCTATTTAGACTTAGTGTTAGTAACTTAGTCGTCCTAGTATTTAACTTAGTGTTAGACGTTTAGTAGTGTAGATGTGTAGTGGTAATTTCTTTTGCCTTTTGTATTTTTTTCCTCTACTACTTAGTATTTATCTTAGTGTTAGACGTTTAGTAGTGTAGACGTGTAGTTATAGATGCTTTTGCCTTTTGTATTTTTTTTTTAATTAACTTTTTTTTTAATAAATGGGGGCATGACCACTGCTATTGGTGGCTACTAAAAATGGCTAAATAGTGTCAGTGCAGTACTTTATGCCTTTATGTCTATGCACCTAACACCTTGGCATGTTGTCTAAATATTTTTTAGGAAAATTAATAAAAAAAAAGATGGGTTGGTTCAAGGGTTACAAATTTAATTCTTGAGTTAAAAATGAGAAAGACTTTACTAGGGGTTACAAATTTAATTCTTGAGTTAAAAATGAGAAAGACTTTACTTGTTAATAGTCACATTTTGAAATATTTTAATGTTAAGTTAATGGTTTTCTACATATTAACCCCTAACCTTTTTAGTGCTCAAAATAATTAGCCTAAAATTCATCCAAAAACCGGAAAACATAACCTAATTAGAAGGACTTATCAGTTATCAGTGTGTCACACAACTAGAACTAGATATAAGAAAGAAAACCATTTATTTGAAAAAAAAAAAAAAAAAATGAAAGGTCACGATACTTTCACCGTAATCTCGGAGTACCTAACAAATTTTCATAAAGAAAGATCCGATCAGATCGACTTGTCATACTTGTTTTTGATGACCTCTCAACCATTTTGGTCATGCCAAAGTCAAGTGCTTTGAATGCTCCATTACATGGTGGAATACTAGGACTTAGGAGCACTCTTAATCAATTGCATGGATCTGAACCTGAGTTAGCGATACCAACAAACGAAATTGCATTGTGATTGGCATAGTGAAAGATAAGATAAGATTTCACGGAGAAAATGGGCAAATGACCTTTTTGGGCAAAATAAGCAGTGTTGTGCCCTTTTTCTCAAACTAATTAGGGAAATGCCCCTGTTTTGTAACTCGATAATTGTAAAATCGAGTTATGTGAAGAACTCGATCACACTATAATCGAGTTATCTTCAGCTTTTTGCCACACTGGTTGTCCAATGTGGCATTTGCTTTCTTTAATCCCTACATAACTCGATTATAAGGAAAACGAGTTATATAACCGACTATGTAGATCTCGAGTTATGCTCTTGTTAAAGCTGTTTTGCACTGTCTTGGTGTCAGGCGTACGGGTTCAAGTCGTTTAATATAACTCGATTAAATGCATGTCGAGTTATAAAGCATACTCGAACTCCTTAAAATCGAGGTATTCTCGTATAGTTCTTCTCCTCCCATTCACAGTGTCTTACTTTCTGTCTGAACTGAGTTCCACTCTGCTTTCGAACTGAACTAAAATTTGTATCACCTTAGGTAAAAAACTCACACCAAAATTTATGGCAATGGTATTTTCATTTGATATTGTACTGAATTTTTATTTTTTTGGTTGAATGAGTGTGAAGTAAGTACATTGGTGTGATTTTGGTTGTTTGTTGTAGTAAACGTCGGTCACAAGAGAATGAAATCTTTACTATAGCAACATTTTGTATTGCACATAATAATCATTGGTCATAATCTTATAGGCAGTGTACATAATCATCATTGGTCAGACATTAACAACAACATTTTGTATTGCACACAACGTGTAGACATTAACAATAACGTCTAATGTATATGGTCAAATGTTAGTGTTAGTATTTCATTTTTAGCATGTAATAGTACACAAATTTATGACTATCTTTGTCATGTACCATTTTATGTAGCATCACATTATTTACCAACAATTGATGCACATTGTTAACTTGATAATTTGCTATTATTGTATTCAGCGTCAATGTCTGGTTCTGGCAACTCATAACTCTGTAGGCCTTACGATGTGTTCACTGCTATGGGTCGTTGCTGGGTATTGGAAGATGAGTTCAACTATCCAATCAATCCGAATTTGCGAAATAGTGCTTACGTTCACAATACCATGAGACAGGAGTGGGATTGGTTATTTCGTGAACAGCAAATGTTTTATGATGAGTTGGTTGGTTTTAAGTTGCCAGTGCCTCGGCGACTCGCATCGTAGATGCCCAGAGACACAATTGACGAACTTCGTAAAGCATTGAACCGCATAAGAGAAGAAAATAATCGAATGAAGATACGTCTTAATTGATATCGGACCTAAGTCGAGATTCGACAGTCAGTGGAGGGAGGGTGGTACGAGCACGCACAATTCATACAATCACTTCTTGCTGATCCCATTTATCAGTCAGACGTGGAGATGTCAGATGAAGAGTAATTGTGTCGTGGTGTAATTAGTCTTTGTTGTTGAACTATTTTGTTTAACTATGTTTTAAATGTATGTGTGTCACTATTGTTGCATTTGTACTATGTAAACCTTATGAGCATGCACGTTATTTGTAAACTAGTTTATTCCCACATAATGCATAAAAGTTAAATATTTCCACACATGATATTTTTCAATAAGCACCTACAAAATAACACAAAAAACTTAAAATAACTTACACGATTTCACCAATATGCATGCATTGCATATTGAACACTAACATTATTAACTTAACCCTAGACATAACACACATATCACATAGGCATTCACTCTGACAGGTAGTCCTCGTAGTTGAGGACATTGTTATGTTCCATCGGAGTGAGTTGCCTATTCGTTGCGACGGCTAACTCTTCCACCAGCTGTAGCATGTGATACCTGGACCTACGGAGTATCATCAGATTGTTCTCTTTTTTTTATTGTTGTCACTGCACGCTCATATTGGTGCATGTTTCACCGTGATAGTGTAAGCGAGACACAATCAACAAGAGGCGCTCCGAGTCGCATGAGATCATCATGCAGAGCGTTGGACTCGTTCATGCGAAAGTCCCACTCTCGTCGCAGTCCGGCATAGTATTCCCTCTCGTCGGAATCTCTCTCCCTTCTATAATTATCTGGAAAACGAGGTAGCATCCAATTGTGCATTGACAGTGGAAAATGTGACTTCTGATCGGTATGTGTAGATGTTTTGCAAGAGTAGATGTAAATGGGACTTTATATAGGAGTTTTGCAAGGGCAAATATTCACGTGGATGTGACTATATGTAAGGGTAAGTATTCACGTGAATAAAGATGATATGACTCGACAATGTACTATTCAGTGAGGTGTTGAGGAGCACATGCAAAACCGTGAACATGACTTGGGTATACAATGGCACCTATTGGTGCATGTGGTTCACTAAGGCAGCTATTTGATATGGCTATAGCTTGTACTACAGTAGCGGGTTGGTGATGTGTACTGCAAAGAAGGTTGTGTATTTATTCACGTGAAGACTATTCAGCATTCTTATGCTTCATTTGACATAACTTGACGAGACATTGCTGAGCTCCGTTAAATGTATCATAAACTTTTCAGGGATTCTCTGCATCCTTGAAAGTGGTGCATTGCAAAATGATGCATACTGTGTATTGACGTGTGTATAGGTGATATGATTGGACAGGGTTCAACAGTGCGAAGCTGTTGAGTAGCACATGCAGCACTGTGAACATTAGTGTAGCAATGGTGGACAGCTCACTCCCAAAATTGATGCATAAACTTTCCAGTAATGCTCTGTGTATTCACGTGAGTATGGATGGGTACTTGTGGTCAGGGTTCAACAGTGCTGAGCTATCCACTATAACTACAGTCATTGCTCCCTATGGTGGTATTTGGCAAGTGGGATTGAAGAAAGCTGATAAGAACATTGTAAACTAGAAACTTGGTTGGGAGGATTTCGTTGAATACCATTCTATCTGTTATGGTTAATTTTTAGTCTTCAAATATGAAGGAAATTCAAGCTTCGATGTTCTTATATTTGATAAGACTACCACTGAGATTCAATATCCACCCAGCAAGAACTGTAAATTGGAAGATCATCAGGTAGAAATAATAGACTTAGATGAAGATGATACAAACATATCTCCCTCAGATGATTTGCCCACAAAACATGAAGTGAGAGAAAAGTTTGTTACGGACATATTTTCTAGCATGTCCAGAGGAAGAGAGAGAGCAATCCAGGCAGCTGAAAAGTTCAAGCCTAAAAATCCTTCTTTCATGGATATCTCGCGGCCGCATAATATGGTGAGCCTTTATACATAATGTGATCATGATGTTCTCTTAAATATGGCCTTGAAACATATATGCTTTAATGCTTAGTTGTTTCTCCTTCTTGTACAGTATGTACTTGCTGAATTTTCTACCAAGTATATTATTGGGAAGCAATTTGTCACACTTCAATGTCTTGTGCTATTACCCCCATCAAAACTTATTCAGTAATGAGTTTCGAGAAGGGATGGGTTGCATTTTCGAAAGACAATCATTTAGAAGAAGGAGATGTCGGTGTCTTTGAGGTGATCGAGAGGAAGCCTGTTGTGCTTAGTATCTCAATATTTCACGTGGTCAACCATCAGAGTTCATACTAGGATAACTTGTTTAAATTTTAAACTAGTGATGTTTATGCTTATATCTGATGGATGTGGTTTTAAGACTTTTCTCTTATGAGTTTGGTATGTCTTGTTGAAGACTATTCAGCATTCATGTGCTTCATCTAACATGACTTGACGAGATAGTGCCGAGCTGTGTTAAATGTATCATAAACTTTTCAGGGATGCTTTGCATCCTTGAAAACGGTGCATTGCAAAAGGATGCATATCTGTGTATTGACGTGCGTGTAGGTGATATGACTGGATAGGGTTCAACAGTGTGAAGTTGTTGAGAAGCACATGCATCATTGCGAACATCAGTGTAGCAACGGTGGACAGCTCACCCCCAAAATTATAATGAATCAATTCAGGGATGCTCTGCCTCCTCGAAAACGGTGCATTGCAAAGGGTTGCACATCTGTGTATTCACGTGAGTAGGGATGGGTACTTGTGGTCAGGGTTCAACAGTGCCGAGTTGTTGAGCATCACATGTAGAACTATGAACATCAATGTAACAATGATGGATAGCTCACCCCCAAAATTTTGCTTACACTTTTAAGGGATCCTCTACATCATTGAAAACAGTGCATTGCAAAAGGTTGCATATCTATGTATTCACGTAAGCATGGATGATATGACTGAATAGGGTTCAACAGTGCTGAGTTGTTGAGTAGCACATGCAGAACTGCGAACATGACTTGGCGGAACAGTGCAGAGCTGTGTCAGCCTTCTCTAACCTTACTTGACCATTGTATTGTATTACGAGCAGCGAGTGTAGCAACACTGGAGAGTTTTATCCCCATATTCCCTTACAAACTTTTCAACGAGTCTTTGCGGGTATAAGATGTAGTTACATTTTCTAAACATCAATGTAAAATTACACGAGTGCAACTATGCTTCCAAGGTTTACATCAATGGCTTCCAATCATCACAATTGCAACATTAGGGAGCTGTGGAGCAATGCTACAACAAACCAATAAGTTGAATGAAACATTTTAGAGGCTGATTAGGCTTTTAGGCATTTGCCCTATTTTTAGTAAGCCAAATATCGTCACAATGATGACCTTGTGTGAGCCATATGGATTTTCAGTGAGTGAGTGATTAGTCTGGTTTGGATGAGTCTATATGTAATGTATCTATATAAAGTAGTACACTAGCAGAAGTAAGATACACGGATATGTGTATATGATACAGCGACTTAAACAACTCATATAAATGAATTATTTGTATTATTGAATCATGTGTGGTTGGTCTGTGTGGTTTGGATGAGTCTGTATGTATTGAATCAATTAAATTTTCCTACAATTAATATGCAATAAATCTAATTTGGGTCAAAGGAATTTATGTGTGTAACATTTCAAGTTACATAGACAGAATATTGGAAACATCAACATATCTAACTGGAGGCATTTCAGTTCCTAAGATTTTTCCTACATTACTAAGTAGAGGACATTGTCCAACCAAAGCAGAAGAATCATATCTAGCAACAAAGAATAGTAGGGAAAACAAGAGAAACTGATTTCATATAAACTTAGCCAAAACTAATGAACAGTTAATCTGTAGAGTTGCAAAAGTTAAACGTACATAATCATCATTTGTCAAACATTAACAACAACATATTGCACAGAATGTGTAGACATTAACAACAACGTCTAATGGTCGTAGGTAGAAATTTTTGGAAATCATCATTGCTTGAATCTGAGAAGTCTGAAATATCTCTTTCGTCATTTAACACAGTAATTTCATTAATAGACTTGATGGCTCGCTCTTGTGCCTTCCCCTTTAGATGCTTCCTAGCTTTTTGGATTGTGTGAAAATGGTTTAGTCGCCTTTGCATTTGATTGTTCTCTTGTTCAAGATGAGCAAGTATGTTGGCAGGTTCATCTCTAGGTAACTCGGCTGAGCATGCCTTAGGAACTCGTAACCCGTGCCATCGACAATACACCTCTAACTCACACCTCTTCTCGTATAGGGTTGATCATGGTGGTTCTGCTATGGTGAATTCTATTGCGGTGGTATCTGTACTTAGTTTTGTAGGTTTGCCGACCATGATGTGCCCGACGCTTCCAAGACTCTCGTTCGTGTATATTGATATTAACAAAATCTCTCTTCTTTCCAACCCATTTCCCTCCATAGTGGTCTGTGTATGTCTGTAGTTGTTGATCTGTTGGAACTTGTGATGATTCATTTGTTGAAGTAGATCCAAACTTGTTTCGCATTGTACGATTTGATGCTGAGGCATTGCGACTCATAGCTCAATCAATCTATGAAGTTAGCGGGATAGACAAAAGATCATTATTGTGGTGCATTTATAACCTAATTTCATGGTCCAAGCATTACAATTTCAGTTATTAGGGCTTGTCAATGAACAACCAGGCTGGAAAAACACTATATCAACAGGATTTTAAATGTTCCCAATGTCACATCAAAGGTGGGCAGTAGTTGCAACATTAAATGTAAATGGGACATCTGTGCATCCAATTTGACAATTGTGTATTCATGTGAGTGTCAGTGTGAAATAGTGCTGAGCTGTTGAGCAGCACGTGTAGAATTACGAACATGACTTCGCTAAATAGCCGCGTCTATTGGCTCATGTGTTGCGATTGAAGGAATTTGAGTTGACTACAGTTGGTGCTACAGCAGCAGGCTGGTGACATGCCCTCAAAGTTCGAACTTGGTCATCTTGAAACTTCGCTATACTAATTGTGTTTCGTTTGTCACGCTGATATTACACTATATTAATTTATTAATTGTGTTTGGTATTTCAGAAAACAGATCCTGAAGATCACAGTGTTTATTATTTTTGGTCATTTTCAAGGTGTTTAAACATCACGGTGTGTAAACATCACGGTGTTTATTATCTTTGGTCATTAAACATTTAGAGGTTAAAAGCATCACTTTGCTCTTAGAACCATCACTCTTACAAATCACGCAACCCTATAGCCTGAAACACTGAAATATCTCTTGTAATTGTAGCCAATTAATGTGACACTGCAGATTTGGAATACACATTTACTCGACTGTTCGATCAAAGATCGTGGTCATATACGTTCGATTACGACAGCTAAATCAAAGACTCGCCAGTTTCATGTGCAGCCCAACTGGAACTGACTTTGGAAAGTGTTTTACCTTTGATGTTGGTGGCTTGAGGTCACTGTTATATCTGTTTAATTGTGCTTGGTCCTTCACAAAACATTAAACTTCACGGTATTTATTATCACGGTGTTTATTATCTTCAGCTCACTGTTATCTATACTATTATGTATACAACCTCCCCTTGTTTGGATTCCTCATATTTTAATTCAAAAATGCCCTCACACTCTTATGTTTAAGTAGAGACAAAACTAAGAGACAATCCGGTAACAATGCAACTGTAACTCTCACTAATACGTTGCCCAAAATACCCTTATCATACCCACCTACAAGTTTTCAGGTGATGTGGATAAATATGTAAATTAAAATTCCTACACTTTAAGACCCACAAACTAACTTACACTACTAGTTTCTATCTCTCACTCTTTTTCAGATTGAAGGCATTTAATTTAGCTCTACATCCTCCTTTACTTTTTTTTAGATTGAAGACATTTACTGTCAAAGGCTTTAACAAGTTTTTAGGTTCTATCTTTTCACGGTGGCTTATTATCATGGTTGACTTCAAGATTTTAAATAGGAGGGTTTGTGCCTAAAATGGCTTCTTGAAAAATAATACTAGTAAAGTAATTTGTAGTGTTTTTTTAATTTTTTTGGGAATTTACGGTACTTTATTAAGGGAATTAAGCTACTTGGATGAGAATTAAGACTGCTTGGTTTTGCATTTACGTGTGTAGCTCATTGTGCATGATTTGATTCAACAAGACTCTCTCTACTTATGCGTGTAGGTACTTATAAATTATTTTTATCTATTTTGGTCCAATAACGTAATATTTAATGTAATTTTAGATTGCTAACACTTTTTCTGGTTTTTGGGTTCTAGATTTGGTGAACAATTTGGGTGCAATTGCAAGGTCTGGGACCAAGGAATTTATCCAGGCATTGCAGGCCGGAGCGAGGAATGTGTGCATGATTGGTCAATTAGGGGTTGGGTTTTAAGGGAATTAAGCTGCTTGAAGTGGTAATTTATGCTACTTTCTTTCTACTGTAATTTACGCTAATTCTTTTTTGCGGGTATTATGTAAACAAGTTTTTCCATGTTATTTATGCTATTTTTGTAAATGTAATTTATGCCACTTTTTTTTACAGAGTATTATTATATATATGATGTATAGTGTTAATAGTTACCCAATTGAAATGTCACATGAAGTGGTTGTTATCGATCATCCTTGTAAACAAATTTCTGTTGTATCATAAATTATAGGGTTTTTATTTTTATTTTTTTTTTATATATATATATATTTTTTTTCTATAATTATTGATTTACATCTCTATAAACGTGGGATAGTTTTTGAAACAGTACATGTAGTTTTCACGTGATTCCATTATCTAATATGACTCGAATTAGGGTAATAGTAACGGACTGATGAGGGTACTGTGAGAAAGTTTGCGTACATATTCACTTGAAGCAGCTTGATAGGACTAGACTTGGCGCAATAGAGTAGCTGGCGTATCTAGTTACTCTATTTTATTTATTGTTTTTTTATTTTTATTTTTCTGGGAATGACTTGGCGCCTGTTGTAGTTATTATTGCTATTGTAGTTATTATGACTATTACTGGTCACTAATCCATGCGATGCATGGAGCAATTGAACAGCACGGTGAAGATTAACATTCGTATACTCCGTTGCAGTAGCGCGAAATCAATACACTCAATATTTGATTAAAAAAAAACCCGTTAGACCTAATGCGGGAGTGCATGACGTCGTGCCAAGTGTCACTTTTTTTCTTTTTGGATGAGTCTGCATTGCAAGGTTTCATCAATAAATTTTGTAATGAAAATATGATGCATGAGGTATGGTCCAGACAGGGACCAAATTCATAATAATATAGCTGCTGATTTAAGCGACAACAATATCCAATCAATGGAAAATACATGATACCATGTTCTTCAAACTGCCACTAAAATAACAAAATATACAACTGGCTGAAAGCCACTTAATAGAACTGTCATACAATTCTCCAAATACGCTACAACAATTAATACAAATTCGTCCCCCCCTTGGGTACAATGGCCAATGGCAATCATCAAGAGTTAGATGGTGGAGAAGGTGGAACAGCACGTCTATAGTCAGCTAAGTCCGCTCGTAGAGCTGCAACCTCGGCAAAAAGACCATATAGAAGCTGCCTATGGGCTGCTTGAGTCGTCATAATGGTCTCCATCATAGCATGAAGAGAGGGAGGAGGAGGGCCTATATGCGCTGTAGCAGTAGTGTCAACATCTACCTCATCATCACCATCCTCGGCGGATGTAGCTGTGGGATCCCCATGCATGTCCTCATGTGGAACATCTCCAGTAGTAGGCCGTACTCGTGTTCTCTTGGATGAACCAACACTGGGGTCGACAAACTTCTTTTGGGAATTTCGCTGTTTCAGAAATTTGGCTCCTATGAGGGCTTGGATATGAACCAATTCTTGGGAAGGAAAGTTCTTTAATCCTAAATATTTGAGGACCCTATGGATGAGAACTGGAAAAAACAAACCATGCCTCTTATAGTTGCTCCTACGCACCTCCACAACGGTTTCAATGAAAAGGGAAGGAAAACAAATGGAACTATTGGTGACAAGGGTGTAAAGAAAGAAACACCTATCTACAGGGATTGTATGGATATGAGAGATAGGTAAAATGTTGTGACAAGCTATCCTAAAGAAGATATAATTAAGCTCAGTCAACTCACCGGTCCTAATACTTTGGTCAGAACCTCGAGTGACAGATCGTCCACAAAGGACATCCATAACATCATCAATACGAGAAGACCTAGAGTATGGATAAGGAGGTGTACGAATTATAGGTACATCAAGAGCTTTAGATACGCGCTCCCTAGTTATTGTAATTGGTACACCACGTATGCACGATGCCACTTTGTGACCACCGAGCTCCTCATGCACCGAGAGATTTGAATAGAATTCTCTAATTAAGTCAATTGGAGGGGGTTGTATGTTTGTACACCCAGCCAAGGCCTAGACTGTAGATTCTCACGGACAGAAGGATGTAGTTCATGTAGATTGATTTGCCTTTCTCCCCAAATACGCCTATGCTTAATCAAGGTTTCAAAGGTTTACTCATTTTCAGGCGTGAGGAACCTTAATTGATCAAACACCACTTCAAGTTCGGATCCAGCTTTGGATTTTCCCCTCTTAGCCCTCTTCGGAGCCATAACTAATTGATGGTCAGCGGTGGAAACACGATTAGGGATAAAAAGAACAGAACCAAAAACCGCATTACGAAGAGATAAACACAACATTCATACTACCTAACCCATTCATATTTTCATAGCCAAACAGATCATTTCATCACAATCTACATAGACAATGAAGTTTGAAGTAGAGAACAACAATTGGAGAATAACGCATTACCATGTGTAGAAAATCATCCATACAATGTACTGTCTAGAGCAGTTTACAACAATACAATGTAAAAACAATATTTTTATGATCAATCAACAAGTTTAGTTGGTGAAATAATAATAATGCATTTTGGTCTGAGTCAATAATTTGAAGATAGAGACCTAGAGTATATAAACTTTAGTTGAACTCAAAGAGCCAACATGCAATTTGTTAACATGTTAAATTTTGTGAAAATGATCAATAATGTCATGCATCGATAGCAAGCATTCTAACAGCAACAATATTATACAGGAAACATCTTTAGCACTAGGATGTAGGACCTGACACATTTTTGAAATTCCTAGTTACATGTAGTAAGTTTCACGAACAAATAAAAAACCTTAAATTGTACAATGTACAGTTTAGACATACAAACAGCATAAGGAGTACCACACAGTTACATCATGGAGCCACTGGCAAGTTCACCCCCAAGGAAGGAGACTACTCGAAGACAACCTACGAGATAAGCAAGTAACCTTACTAACAACAAAGCATTTGACTAGCCAAACACCCAATTTCATCACAATCTACATAGACAATGAAGTTTGAAGCATCATCCAAAAATGAATAGAGAATAACGCACCACCAATGTGTAATTTTAAAGACAATAAAGGTTAAAAGAGTCATACTACGTAAAATCTTTGAAGAATTTGCGCGGGAAATTGTCGATTCTAGCCGGATGCAGCTCAGAGCAATCGAAGATGTAACTTCAGACTGCTGCAAATTTTGCAGAACTAGGGGAGAGCTTATAATGGTGGGTAATCATGTATCTCAATTTCCTAATAATCGAGTTATAAAGATACTCGATAATACTTAAATCAAGTTATGTGCAGCGTGGTCCTAGACCCAGCCCAGATATTTGGACTGATCTAGATGCAGTCCAAGAGCAAACCAAGTGCCCAGAAAGGTCTTCCACATAACCCGATTATTCATAAATCGAGTTATGTGCAGTGTAACACAAACAAGTCCTTTAGGTCATTTGCTCTTTTTGGTCCATTTCGGTCCACTTTAGTCCCTTGGTCTACTTTAGTCCATTTGGTCCATTCAGTCCACTTTGTTCAATTGCTCTTGCTGGTCCATTTTGGTCCACTTTCGTCCCTTAGGTACACTTTAGTCCATTCGGTCCTTTTGGTCCACTTCGGTCTATTAGGTCCATTTTGTTGAATCTGGTCCAGTTTGGTCCAATTCAGACCATTTGCTAGAGATGTGTAGTGTGGTCCTAGACCCAGCCCAGATATTTGGACTGATCCAGATGCAGTCCAAGAGGAATCCAAGTGCCTAGAAGGGTCTTCCACATAACCCGATTATTCATGAATCGAGTTATGTGCAGTGTAACACAAACAAGTCCACTTTGGTCATTTGCTCTTTTAGGTCCATTTCGATCCACTTCAGTCCCTTAGGTCTACTTTAGTCCATTTGGTCCATTCAGTCCACTTTGTTCAATCGCTCTTGCTGGTCCATTTTGGTTCACTTCTGTCCCTTAGGTACACTTTAGTCCATTCGGTCCTTTTGGTCCACTTCGGTCTATTAGGTCCATTTTGTTGAATTCGGTCCAGTTCGGTCCAATTCAGACCATTTGCTAGAGAACTCAGTCCTCTTGGTCTAGTTTAGTCCATTTTGTCCACTTCAGTCTATTGTTCCCAAACAAACACTTAGCTGGTTTAAGCATGCCTAACTTAAGTTGAGTCTAGAACAATTTGATTGAATTAGTAAATAAACTGAATTTTGTGTTATTTTATCCTTATTAATAATAAAAACCAAAGGTGCATAACATATCCAATTTCATCTGTAAATTTTAAAGTAAGGTGCTAGTAAAAGTCATGTTAAAACTATTACTAAAATCTCAAAATTTATGTTAATATAGATCATAACTCAAGTAAATTAAAATAAAGGATGTTAGATTCTTTATTAATTGTTAAAAATAAGTTTGACACTTCAGATAAAAATTATCTGGAAATAAATAGAAAGTTAGAATGTGTACTATTTTGAATAAATTTCAAAAAAATTAAGGATGAGAAGTGGGTGTTGTTTCATCCTTATTCTTGAACCAATATTCATTCCTATTATGTTATGCTAATTTCATTTCAGTTAGTGATCAATTTGGATGATTATTCTTTGAACCATTCGGACACTCCCAATATTAAGACAAAAGCATCAAATGGCCATGTAAGTATAGCATTTGTAGCAAACAAAAGTGTAAGTAAACCATTTTAATCCCAGCCGGATTGGTTTTGAGAAACTCTTTGCGCGGGAATTTGCAATCAAGTTTACATTTCAAAAGAGAAATTAAACTTCACTAATTGCATATTTGCATGTATTAACCGGATTGGTTTTGATTGTTTAAAAATCATAATCTAGAACAACCAAAATCATATGGAAAAATAACAAAGAAAACAAAACTAATGACTGCCAATGCCTCAGATTATCTGCATTACCAGCAAAAAAATCTCATAAATTAAGTTAATATAGACCATAACTCATAAATACCAACACAGAAATCACAAATAATGAATAATCATAAATACCAGTAAATACTAACAACTCAACAAATATCAAATCTTCACAAAACTATTGTTTGTTAATCGAATAGAGTAGTTGCAAAATAATAAGTTCCTAGAATAATAGAACATATCCAACATTTAATTTACAATGCAAAGTTAGTAAGCACTTAATCAAGATCAGCCCTGAAAATGTGGACTTTGAACACAACATCGTCCCTCATACTTAGCTCAAATACACAAACATCTCATACTTGCAATCCATTTTCCCTCACAAATGTAGACCAACCAGTAGATACGACACATGATGAGTATTTTCCTTCATAAATGTATAACTTGACAGGCCATAATCGGTCCACAACTCGGAGCTTCACAGGTACAATAGTTCCTTTGGTGTAGTCCTTGCTAAAGCCTTCTCTCGGTAAGTAGTTGATAATGCCATGGGGTAAGCTCTGTACAAAAAATATTAAGACATATTTCAAAAATAGTTGAACCCATTTGAATGAAAAGTACTTTTGAGGCAATACTATTGTTTGTTATGCTAATGGTTGGATGGCAGTTGTGTGGATGTCAGTTTGATTTGATCATGTTGTTCATAATGACTTTACATTCTTATGTGATTTCCTTCTACCACCTAAGATGATACTATTTGAACTAACAACACAATGAAGCAAATCATTACCAAGTTATGTACAACAACAACTCTCTGCTACATGCTTTCTAATTGATCTATGGAAAATCAAAGTTAATGGGAGTTGCATTTCTAAAACCCAACAATATTACAAAGCTGAAAGCTTACCGTACGATCCTTGCCATTAAGGTATGATGGATGAATGATAATCGTGAAAAGGGGATTTTATGATTTAAAAGCATTAGCTCTCACAAGATTTTCAGCTACACCACCATCTTTCTTAGGACATTGGTCATTTGAGAAAGACACATCATCGAGTGAGCAATCAGATTCAAGTTTAACTAACGGGCCGTTTGTGCATCCTACTCGATTTCCTCCAACCCCATGAGCTGATCCTGAAATGACATGAAAATATGAAGTCATGCACATGAAATTAATAGTAAACAGGATTACAAAATCAACCATCAGCAAACAAAAGTGTAAGATTCAAACCTGAACCCTCTCCCCTAGTAAAAGATACCCCAAACACCATTTTTGATTTCTCTAACATTGACCCTTTAGATTTCGATCCTTCAGGTCTGAAATGTGTATCCCTTGCTTGCTTTGGATTGGTTTTTGCCCTTTTATGAGGTAGAGGGCTTGGCATAAAGGCATCCATGATTTCAATGGAGTTATCATCACTCTCATCGTCTTCCATCCTATGAACTTGTGGTTCGTCATCTAAAGGATACTCTATTTTTGTTGCAGTGGCATCAAATACGAGTACAGAAAATGCTGAATTTCCTTCATATCTGAAAACTACCAAGTGCCCCATGGTTAGAGCATGACAGCTTACAAATTCGCACCACCCATTTTCAAACCAAACCTCTCCATCACGTTTTGTCAACTTCACTTTCCATTTTCTACCATTTGGAATCGTAAGAAAGGCCATATCTGACAAATCAACTCCATATTTGCTTATAAACTTCTTTGGAATCCACTGTAAAAAGAAGAACTTGAACATAAATGCAAGCTTTGTAAATAAACACATGCAATCAATCAAGATCTATTCTCGTGTTATGTCAGTACCATTACAGGAAAAATAAATTTAGTCTTTCTTTTATAATAATACTTTCATAATTGTTCAAGGAAGATACTTGTTGGATGAAAAAAACCTAGGCAAACACCATATAACAGTGGCAGAAAGATGCAATTAAGAAAATAACTCGTTACTGATGGGATATGTATACAGCATTGCAGTTTATAAGCAAGTTCATAGATTATAACATGGAACCAAGTTCACAGATTTTTTTGAACTTGGTCATCAACAAATGTAAATTTTTTCATCAATCACAAATAAAAAAGAACAGTGGCAGAAAGATGCAATTAAGAAAACCACATATTGATGGGATATGTATACAACATTACAGTAACCTACACATATGACTACATGTAACATGTAACCAAGTTTAAAGATTTTCTTGAACTTGGTCATCAACAACTGTAAATTTTTTCATCAATTACAAAAAAGAACAGTGGCAGAAAGATGCAATTAAGAAAATAGATACTGATGGGATATGTATACATCATTGCAGTAATCTACGCATATGACTACATGTAACATGGAACCAAGTTCAAATATTTTCTTGAACTTGGTCATCAGCAATTGTAAATTTTTTCATCAATCACAAATACAAAAATGAACAGTGGTAGAAAGATGCAATTAAGAAAATAGATACTGATGGGATATGTATACAGCATTGCAGTAACCTACGCATATGACTACAGGTAACATGGAACCAAGTTCACAGATTTTCTTGAACTTGGTCATCAACGAATGTAAATTTTTTCATCAATCACAAATAAAAAAGATCAAGTGGATGACGTTAATTACCATATGATTTTCAGAGAGAAAAAGATCATGAAATTAAGTATACTTACAAGCTTTCCTTCTTCAAGACTTTCAGGCATAATAATCTTGAAAAAGTGTGGGACCTGCGCAGGACCATCCGCATTGTCTCTTCGCTGGTAAGAAGTCATAGTTCTGGTTCTCCAAACTGTTTTTTGCTGAGAATATCGTAACTGTTGATGCCACATGTTTGAGTACTAAAATAGGAGAGTGTCCAGAATGGTGGTTGGCCTTCCACATAACCCGATTATTAATCAATTGAGTTGTGTAGTGTAACTGTAACCAATCCATGTTGTGTGCACTATAACTGAAAGGAATCCATGATGTGTTGGTCGGCTCGTACGTAACTCAATTCTATAAAAAGCGAGTTATTCATAACATTACTTGATAATACATTAATCGAGTTATGTGAACTGTCCCCAGTCAGCCCAGATATTTTGGACTGATCTCGATGCAGTCCAAGAGGAATCCAGGTGTACTTATCTTGCACATAATCCGATTACTTGGTAATTGAGTTACGTGCACCTCAATCCATACTAAAATGGGTTATTTGTAATTTAACTCGATAGTATACATATCAAGTTATGTGCAAAGCCCAGCCCATATATTTGGACTGTTCCAAATGCAGTCCAAGAGGAATCGAGTTGTCCAAAAGGGTCTTCCACATAACCCGATTACTTATTAATCGAGTCATGTGAGCCTCACTTCAACGACCAAATAACAGAAATTGGTTTATTTGCAATTTAACTCGATAATATACATATCGAGTTATGTGCAAAGCCCAACCCATATATTTGGACTGATCCAGATGTAGTCCAAGAGGAATCGAGGTGTCCAGAAGGGTCTTCCACATAACCCGATTACTTGTTAATCGAGTTATGTGGACCTCACTTTAACGACCAAATAACAGAAATTGGGTTATTTGCAATTTAACTCGATAATAAACATATCGAGTTATGTGCAAAGCCCAGCCCATATATTTGGACTGATCCAGATGCAGTCCAAGAGGAATCCAACTGTGCAGAAGGGTCTTCCACATAACCCGATAATGAAAATATCGAGTTATGTGCTGTGTAACTAAACCAAATCAAATTTTTGGTAGCACTTGTTGCACATAACTCGATAAATGTGAGATCGAGTTATTTGGGAATACACTTCCTACATCGAGTGAGAAGTCATGCAGCACTGTTCACACCTATACGAATTTGCAATGTTTAATCTTCATACAACTGGACCTATTCAGAACCACTTCCATTAACAACTCATCCATATAGTGTCCAACTACTTCCATAATCAAATCATCCATACAATTCCTACCACATCTATAACCAAATCACTTCATTACACAACCACGTGAATAAGAAAATCATCCATACAATCTATGGACTGGGGGGTAAGGAGCCATTATACATTTAAAACCATTGAACCAAGTTGTTCACAATGTAAGTACAACCATTTACATATAAATTTTGATTTCTCATATTTACAAGAAGAGATTTGAGTTCAACTTGCGCCACACCAACTGCCTCTTTGCCACGAATCCTATATCTACACAAGTACAACAAAAAATACATCAATACTGCATCTTTTACTCATATTTTAAAACCATGTTTTACTATCATGGTTACAATCTACAAATTAGTACAGGACTTGTAAGAATAACTTATGACTAGTAAGAATAATTGACAACACTAAATAAGAATAACCTATGATATATCCCCCCTCGTTACTAGGACGTGTAATTGTTACCTGCTATGTACCACGTGGCTTATTGATTCCACATTTCGAGTCGGACATCAACGACGGTTATGACCCTTTTGGCGACACAACCCACACTTCGACTTTGGTCCGTTCTCAATCCACAACGAGGTTGGCAACTCCCTATCCTCGTCATCCATCTCATTATGGATTCTTGTGGACTTAGGCCGACCTTTCTCACGGATCAACCTTGGGTTTTGCATCACTATTCTCCTTTCTTGCGGCTCTGGCCATTCTAACCTATCTTTCAGTGGTTGGAATATCAGCTCATAGCTATGATACCGTTCTTCCACTCGATAGAAATGATCCATAAACTCCGTGGCATTGTGCTTGTACTTGGCACAAAATGCTATCAAGTGTGAACAAGGGATCTTGTTTGCTTCCCATTTCCCACACGTGCATGTCCTGTCCATGAGGGAAACCCTATGGGTGTGAGCTTCCCCACCAGTGTTCAACAGTGAAGACTGTGTCTCCACTGTATATAAGCACTGTTGCGCGCTCATCCTTCTAACCATATGGAACTTCGCCTTCTCTTGATTTGCCTCAAACTTGTCATAGGCATATTTGCACCACTCTTGCCCCTCTTCTAATTGCTCTAGTGTTTTGTTTCGATGATCGTCAAAGTACGAGTTCACCTTGTAAAATGTGAACTGAACCATTGCAGTTATGGGCAAGCTATGTGCGCCCTTAAGTACCCCATTGAAGCACTCTGACAGGTTGGTTGTCATTGCCCCATATCGGTGCCTATGGTCATGTACAAGTGTCCACTTTTCTTGAGCTACCTCTTTAAGATAGTTATACGCATCCGGGTTGACATTCTTGATGCAATCCATGGTGTTTTCAAACTTCCTAACTTGATTTGTAGTTGCTGCCTTCCATACCAAGTTCTTCAACGCCACACTATTGAAGTTAGTGTTAACATTGCTTACTAAATGGTAGAGGCAATACCGGTGATGGACTAAGGGCGGTTGCAAGTAGCCCCTATGTTCAGTGTCATCGAAGCATGATTGTATCCCACAATGCCTATCGGATATTATACACAAATTGGTCCAGTCCGTAACATAGGTCAGCAGGCATGCCAAGAACCATTCCCAGGACTCCGTGCCCTCGCTTTCAACAACGGCAAATGCAAGTGGATAAACCTCGTTGTTACCATCTGTTGCCATTGCTATCAACAGCTTTCCTTTGTACTTGCCATAGAGGTGCGTTGCATCTATGCTTATCACCGGCCTGCAATGCCTGAAACCTTTAATACACAGACCAAAAGCCCAAAACGTGGAGTTGAATATACAAGTCCTCGGGACACGGGGGTCGCACTTTAACGTGGTTATAGTGTCTGGATCTGCATCGGACAATGCCGCTAGAAACCGTGGCAATTCCGCGTACGACTTATCAAAATCCTCGTAAATATGCATAACTGCCTTCTGTTTAGCTTCCCAAACCTTGTACATAGTTATATCATGCCTGTGCTTCGCATGTAGAATACTACGTAGGTCCTTTATAGATCGGGTTAGGTCCTCTCGTACATACTTCTCAAGTTCAATGGAAATGAACTTTGAATCCATCATCCGCCCATCGGTCGCTACTTAGAGGGATGTGCAGTTGTGGGGACCATTACATTTATTGATCACCCACATCCTGTGCTTCTTGCTGCAAATAGCCTGAATTGACCACGAACATGCCTCATGTATGCACCGCACTACCAGCCTATTGGTGTCAGACTTAATGACCTTGTATTTCTTATTATGCTCCACAGAGTAGAGGGTTAACACATAATGAATGGAGGCTTTATTCTGGAATAGCATCCCTTTCGTCGGCTAGTCATCTTTATGCCAACTTGTAAGTTGTCCTGTACCTAATGTAGGTGATGGGTCATTAATATTGTCCCATGCGTTTGATGTGAACCATTCTGGGATAGAAATTGTAGAAGGGCAATCCTCCTCGTTGTTTTCGATCTGTGTTCCATCTAAGACCTCCGCTTCGTGGTCCTGTCCATCAGTATCAATGAACTCTTTGTACACATCTTGGCTGGCATCAATATCAATTCCCTCGTCCATATAGGCTTGGACATGTTCATATGCATGACTAGATCCTCCCACATCAAGTGTTTGGGTGGCGCCCAACACTTCGGTGTTGTCCAAATCATCAACAGCACTGCATGGTTGAGTATTGTTGGGCAAAGGCATGGCATCGGCAAAGAAAGGCTGCACATCAAGTGTCAATGAGTGTGGCTCTTCCACCCCATTGCCATGCTGCGAACTTGCACCAGCATGGAACCTAATAGCCTCAACAGTTATATATAAGTTGGACGCTATGAACTGGGGGGTCTGCTTAATCACTGTCCATATCATGTCCACGTCAGCATCACAACCCAATGGATTTGAGTTGTAGACAACCTGAGTTTTCACAAGTAGCTGAGGGGCACGATACACTATGGATATCTTATGTGACTCCTTATCCAACCCTAGAGCTTCCATTATCTTCCGGTGCATTTTTCTCAAGTGTGTTCCGGATTTCAAGTCAATGAACTTCTGCTTCATTGACTCGCCTCTATAGGACAGCCCATGCAACTCATGGAAATACTACTCCCCATTGTAGTAAACGTAGAAGCAATGATGACCCATGGTAGACCTAGATAAGGACAATTAATTGTGATTATCATGCAAAAGATAGGGGGTTATGTTAAGCCATGGTGTAATTAATCTTTTCCCCACATGAACGTACAATAAAACTTTTATAGACGCATTATAATGATATCCTAAGTATTCTTAACAGACGAACTTGTTCACCTCTCAAGCTTTCATTTTCAGAACCCACACACTGAAGCTTTTCAGATCTGAAAGAGCCAGACAATTTAAACCCATGATTGCTTGTATAAATGAATTTGTGTACCTCTATGGATGAATGCATATATCATCATCGTAGGAATTCGCATGTATGTTTGTTTATATATATGTTCATACGTATCTATACATACATTACTATATATGTATATGTGTCACTATCGCACACACACACACACACACACACGCACACACATATGTAGACACACACACACACACACACACATATATAGGATTTTGCTAATGTGTGCCCTAAGAGCATACAATAATTAATCATATATATGTGTGTGTATCTACATATATGTGTGTGTGTGTGCATCTACATATGTGTGTGTGTGTGTGTGTGTGTATACATATACAACCACATACTGACATACATATATTCATTAAAATGCTATCAACATATATATATATATATATATATCTACATAATCCAAGTGTAAGAATCATAGCAAGAACTTGCACCATTAATACTAAAGAGCCAATCCAAGTGTAATCACAGTTGAGATATACCTGTCAGGAGAGATGTGCCACAATGAATAATAAGGGGGCCACAGCTGTATATATGTAGATATGAGGATGCAATCCAAGAGGAAAATGCCAAGAACTTGTTCACTCTCAAGCTTTCTTTTTTTGAACCCGCATAGTGAAGCTATTCAGAACTGAAAGAGGCAGACACGTGCATGGGCACTGATATGTGGGTAGTCAATAATAACTTGATATACAAGAGATCGAGTTAATTTAAAACTCGATTTCTAAGTGGCCGAGTTATATCTCTAGAAATCTGTTGATGTGATGGTGGTTCAGAAACTCGGCAATTTAAGAATCGAGTTACTCAATAACTCAAATTCTCAAAAATTGAGTTTCTCTATAAATTCCCAGGCCTACTCCGCTGGTAAGATGCATCACCATTCCAGTGCAAGGACTCCCAACATTGCGTGTTTGTAGAGCGGGATGGGACGTACTTATGTTGTGTTTAATGGTCATGTTCCAGGCATATATGACAGTTGGCTAGATGCGAGCAGACAAGTTCATAAGTTCCCAAACGCCAATCACAAATCATATAAAGATCGAAGGGAAGCAGAAGCCGCATACATGGAGTATTTGCATTGTAATGGTATGGACGTGTACGGTGGTGCATCTGCATTGGGGGCAAGTCTAAACATGTCCACCTGAAGTCCACCAAGCACATCTTGAAGCGAAGGACCCAACTATCCAAGTGGAGACATTAGGAACACCTTGTTGAGGTATCAGTTGGAAGTTGCCATAGAGGAGTGTGACCACGCAAGAAGGATTGCAACCTTGAGTGCGAACATGTTGAATGAGGTGGTGGCCCATGTTGTGGGGGATAATGAAGTTGATGAACTGATGAGACAGCGTACGGGTAAATGACTCAAAGCATGACTTTCTATTGTGGTATTCAATAAGATGTGTATAAATGCCAAATAACTAGGAATAATAATTAGTGTGGTTTAACTAGAAATGTTATCGTTTTCTAGCTATTTGACTAGCAGTGTGGCTATCTTGCGATGCTTGATAACAAACCTGCTAATTGTTTCATTTATCACATTTTCTAGTTGACTTTATTATTTTTGTTTCCGCACTACTTTCGTCAATTGAAGCAGTAACTGAAATGAATTTATATGGTGGAGGTTTTCTTTTATCCAAAAAAAAAAAATTATATATATATATATATATATATATATATATATATAATATGCATGTTTGCATAGTACAAGGCCCTGGAAGCTTTGGGATAGTGAAAATGTCATAAAAGATCAGCCCATGCTTAGGGGTGAGCAACCTAGTCACCTAGTACTGATGTAGCCAAACCTGTAGCTTGGACTATAATGCATGAAGTTCGGCTCATCTATATTGTACCATAACTCATGAAACATGTCATTCACAGATTTCTAAAGAAAAATATTACGTGCTTCAATTTAAGAGTCTGGGCAGCCATGATAAATAGAAACAATAAACAATAATATATGATTAAGTTTAAATGCATTAACTCACACCTCTAACATGCGGATGACAGATTGTTAAAGTAAAATTGTTATTTGCTTCAAGAGCCAGCTGTGAAGAGCAACAATCAACAATGAAATTACAAATAATGAATAATACAAGAGAAAGTTTGAACTTTGAACACATTATTTTTCTGATTTGAAGTTACATACACTGCCGGTGGGTCTTGAACCCATAACCTCACTCTCCACGTTACTCTTACAAGGTAAGTTTGAATGCATTGTTAAATGCATCACATGCCACACAGCACAATCAACCTTGAATGCACATGGGGCACTAATGAGACATCTTTTCCCCCTAAAGTGAGGTCACAGCAGTTCAAAGTAAGAGTGTGGTATGGAACAATGTTAATTATTGCTGTCGCAATGAGAAGCCATTGAAAACATAGGAGGGAAAACTAACATGAAGAAAAACTACGAAATTAGAAAGCTGCAATTTTATATTCTAGAGAAATTGCAATTTTAACATGCGCATATCATACGAACTTAGTTTCAATTCAAACTAGTCGCTAACTTGTGCGATACACGGGATAAGTTAATGAAATTTATATATATTTACTTTGCTCAAATAAATATTTGTTTCAAAACAAATATGTTTCACCTTCTATTCAAAAATATGACTCAAAGCATATTATGAACTTTTTTTCTTTATCTTTTTGATCCAGAATTGTAAAGAGGATGAAACTCTTAACAAATTTAAGTTAACAAAGATCATTTGTGTATATAAATCTTTCCATTTAAGAACTTTCACGGCCTTGCAGTTAATGCCCAAAGCATCATAAACAATCCCTTCTATTTACCAAGTTGAAAATAGCAATGGAATACAAAAGGGGTGCCCTCTCCTTTTCTTCCAACCTCCGAAGTCACAAGCGAGGATCAACAAATAGATTGTGGGCAATAATAAGAATCCACAACACAAACTTGGGTAAGGAAAACCACATACAACATTGTTTAGATTCTATAAGGTGGTGGGTTACATAGAATTGAGTATATTTTTTTCAACAAAAAGATTTTAGTAAAAAAGGCAAAGGAGGCAGAACTTTGCCAACAAAATTGGAATGCTCTTGGCGTGGAGTTTAAATTGAAAACAACTCATGCCATCAAAACCCTTAAATGTGTAGAACTTAAATCCCTTTAGCATTATAGAAAGAAAAATTAGGCAATCACTTGGAGTAACTGGGTCACGTTCAAATAAATTAAAGTGTATGCAGCCAACTACGATGATAATAGTACAGACCAATTTGCACACAAAAAATAAATATAAACAGAAAAGAAAAGATCAATTAGAAGAACAAAGTAACTAACCTACTTCTTATTAAAAAAAGAAGAAGTAATTAACCTATTGAGAGAAATAAAAGTTTTTGTTGACATTTTTCCCTAAGAATAACTTTTATTTGATAAAGAGGTTGCAAACATTATCAATGAAGAAAATCCAAAGGAAATCAGTGCATGCATACATGATTTAAT